>NC_064921.1:656720626-657320626 GCF_023897955.1 Schistocerca gregaria | reverse complement strand
GCACAAAAGGGACAAGACAAGTGGTATCAAAACCAAATTTCACACACTGCATAAGTAGACCATAATGATCTATATCTCAAAATTTCAGCCTGTTATTGCAACACATTTGTACACAATGGAATTTGACAGATTTTTTTCGTGATGTGGCCATTGTTCCACAACACAATTTTTTAAAAACATATCGTAAACTGCTCTGCCTCTTGTTATCCTCTCCCACAAATGTTTACTCACTAAGCAACAACATATAGACAGATTAACACAACCTATCATTAATGTTTACTGCACCTAACAGATAAAAACCAGTCGATTGTGCTTCGAACAGAAGTTTTCCCACACTTTAGCTACTGTACTATGTACATTGAGTGGTAAATTGTACTGTCTTCCAGACACTGTGGTAGGAACTGGAACTTTCATAAGAATATGTTCAAACGGAATCGAACACCTGTGTGCCAAATGTGGCCAATGAAATGATCTTGCTGGTCCTGCTGGTGCCACGAATTTCACAAATACACCACCTTCTGCTTCACAGCACTCTGCAACACATCCTAAGTACCATTTGTCATCATAAACAGAAATAACATTGTCAGAGTCCGCTGGAGACAAATGATGATGGATCCTTGTGCCTGCAACGGTTTTAACGTGTTCTAGTCCGCTTTAGCAACTCTTCGACTGATTTCACCTCACCTTTCGAAACATAGAATAATAGTATAACAGAGATATTTTTCTGGACCCAGGTAAATAACTGAAGTGGTGTTAGAATTGGCTAAGTGCTGAAAATCGATACTACTGCCGTATAAAATTGGTTTGTGGAGCACTGAATGTGGGCGCCCAAGGCGAACAGTTCGTTGTGTCTGCAGTCCAACAGTAAACTTTCTGCTACAGTCCACAGTGAAACTCTCAGTGCTCGAACTGTTCGAACATTCAACGTCCATATTTCACTTCCTCATGTTAGTGATGACAGTTTACGGTGGTTGCAGACTTTCTGTTTACCAGTCATATGTGCGAAAACTAGGTATTGCGAATTATTGCTGATAGCCTTAGATTCTTTTTTTTTTTTTCATCGAAAACTGTGTAATTTTCACTATACCAATATCAAAATTTATATCCTTATACCGTTTTAGGAGCTGTCACTGTTATTTGAAAAGATACATGATGCATAACGACTGAAGGGCAAACCAGTCTTATGATTAGAGTAATAGCTGCTGACAATTTTACACTTTTATTTTGACTTAGATGACACTGCTTTTAGGTGCATCTGTAAATACTGGAAATTTTGGAGTATACGGTTTAGTACACATAACATTTGAAGAGAAGCAAAATACTTTTAGCACATATTATGAGGTAACAGCGTTAAAACTATAGTATACTTAAACATCTACGCAAATAATTGTAAGTACAATCAAAAATGTCAACACAAATCACGATACTCAAACCTACTACCGGTGGTTGTTATAAGAATGCGATTATACCAAAACACATTTATTGATACGAAATACATTGTTCTCTGTAGGTATGAAAAACACAGTTTGTTCGTTGTGGACGAAATTTAAATATTTTTCTATATTTTTATGTTTTCCTGTGCTGTACAATTTATAATCGTGTCACACGCCTCTTGACTTGTTCTGCAAGTACTACTGGTACTTTTCGTCACAAGAAGAAATAGTTGAACATTGGGAACACATCCAAGAAAAGCTCATTTTTAAAAGCTAAACAAATTACACCTGTAACAACTCCTGAGTAGAAAAATTCGATAAATTTTGCCTTTAAGGTCCTATATTACTGCTTGGATGTATGAATGTAATGATCAGTAGTCTTTTATAAGGTAGCCTTTTAATAGGCACAAATGTCATTGTAAAATAGACAGTGCTGTAGGTCTAATTCTTTAAACTATTTACCTTGAGATTAAATCGACGCGCAAAAGAACTGAAGTGGCATAAAAACGTACGAGAATTAAACATAATATTAACCTAAAATATTCTATGTAAGTCAGACATTTTTGAGTTATGTTGTTAATTACTTATGATATTACGAAGCACTTTGTTCCTGTTAATACTAAAGTAATATGGAACATTTATGCCATATCAAAAACAAACATTATTTGCATCTTAATAATCTTCACTTATTACATTCTGTATAAAATAATTTCCAATAAATATTAGGTTTTTGTTTAAAAGCTACACCTACCACATATATACTTGTTGGTTTTAAAATAACAATAGCGTATTCTTTGACATGTAGGTGTCTCCTTCGTAACAGTTTTTCTTCTGATTACCCTTCAAATTATTTAAACTCATACGCGTTGTTTGTCTGACAGATCAATAAATGTTACACTTAACGTAAATTTATTTCACCGACTACGGACGTGACATTAGGCAAATGATTAGTATCAAAGGTCTGGACATACAATGTGACTGCAGAGTAGCGCCACCATGTACTGCAATCAGAGCTGCCTGACGCCGTGACATGGAGACAAAGAGTGCCTAAATGTGCTGCTACGCGGTTTGTAGGCGCGTACACAAACATCAACTGTCACTGCAGGAGGACCTCAACAAACAAGTTGTCGACCGACCATAGCCCACACAATTTCGATGGGCGTCATGTCATGCGAAAGGGTAGGCCATGGAAGCAGTGGTATCCGTCGTTCTTCGAAGAGGGCTTGCATATTCCTCGATAAATGCGACTGGGCGTTGTCCTCTTGAATTATGGCATGTGGAACGGCCAGTAGGAAGGGCAATATCTCGGGCTATGAAACCTCCATTATGCCGAGGTAGCTGTTCAGTTTCTCCTGAAGACATGGGAGGCGAGATCGCGTGTTACAGGCAATGGCGTCCAAAACTATCACACTTGGCGTTTGTCTGCTATGCCGCACAGCAATACAGTCTACTTGACTGCGTGCGGCGTCGAACGCCCATGTGGCCATCTCAGTTGGACAGGTTGAAGTGGGTGGGAGTCCTCCGAAAATACAATTTGCCACTCAGGACGCCAGTGCTGGCGCTCAAGCGTCCATTGCAGTCTGTGGCGTTCGTGGGTTCAGGCCAGCAGAAGTCGACGCAGTGGCATGTATACCACCAGTACAGCCCGCAGATATGTCTAAATCCGTTGCAGTACACCAAATTCACGCCAGCTCTGCGCGCGAAACTGTTCTGTCCATTACGGCCAAGCGGACAAGATGGCGGTCACCTCGCGCTGTGGCCACATTGCGTCGCCCGGTACCCTGTCGGCGCTGTGCACGATGGTCTTCTCTGCACTAGTTCCACTTACGTCTCAATGTTGAAGCAGTGTGCCCTGTACGCGATGCAATGTGACGGAATGGTAGACTCGCCTCCCGGAAGCCAACCATTCTGCCTCATTCGAACACACTCAAATGTCGATATCGGCTATGCGTAGCGGCACTTGGTTACACGTTTCCATATTCTACAACGACCATCTGAGTGTTTCGTAACACAGTCCTGTCTCGTCAGGAAAATGCAAGCCTTCTTGGAAGAGCGACGGGTACCACTGCTTCCCTAGCCTGCCCGTTCGCCTGATACGTCACTGTGATCACATCTCTTTGTATTGGTGTTTCACTTCCTACGTAAATTTTCCATAAAGATGGTACTCTTGGGCCTACACACACATCATCTCTCTGCCATTTCATTCATTTATTATGACTCCGCTGCTCTACACGTCATCTTATCGTGTTGTGTTGCAGATCGTTGTTTCTGACTGTTTCGCTTTTTCGAACAGCAGTGTACATCGGAATAGAGTTGACAAGTCCACTGCTGTGTTTACAACTGTTTCATTCGACCCATTGCATGCGGCTTTTCGCGGATGACGCTGTAGTATACAGAGAAGTTGCAGCATTAGAAAATTGCAGAGAAATGCAGGAAGATCTGCAGCGGATTGGCACTTGGTGCAGGGAGTGGCAACTGACCCTTAACACAGACAAATGTAATGTATTGTGAATACATAGAAAGAAGAAGCCTTTATTGTATGATTATATGATAGCGGAACAAACACTGGTAGCAGTTACTTCTGTAAAATATCTGGGAGTATGCGTACGGAACGATCTGAAGTGGAATGTCATATAAAATTCATTGTTGGTAAGGCGGGTGCCAGGTTGAAATTCATTGGGAGAGTCCTTAGAAAATGTAGTCCATCAACAAAAGATGTGGCTTACAAAACACTCGTTCGGCCTATACGTGAGTATTGCTCATCAGTGTGGGATCCGTACCAGGTCGGGTTGACAGAGGAGATAGAGAAAATCCAAAGAAGAGCGGCGCGTTTCGTCACAGGGTTATTTGGTAAGCGTGATACCGTTACGGAGACGTTTAGCAAACTGAAGTGGCAGACTCTGCAAGAGAGGCGCTCTGCATCGCGGTGTAGCTTGCTGTCCAAGTTTCGAGAGGGTGCGTTTCTGGGTGAGGTATCTAATATATTGCTTCCCCCTATTTATACCTCTCGAGGAGATCACGAATGTAAAATTATAGAGATTTGATGCGAACATGGAGGCTTTCCGGCAGTCGTTCTTCCCGCGAACCATAGCGCGACTGTGACAGGAAAGGGAAGTAATGGCAGTGGGAGGTAAAGTGCCCTCTGCCACACACCGTTGGATGACGTGCGGAATATAAATGTAGATGTAGATGTAGAACAACACATTTTGCTATTACTCGTGTATCCAGCACTGCATTTCGTGGTGATACTCTGCGAATTAGTGGACAAAACGTAGGAGCTACATCTGCAAAACCGCTTCTATATGTGTCGTCGAATATGGTTATTTAGGAAAATACATTAATGAATTTTGCGTGTAAAAAACGGGTAGTGAAATCTTATGGAACATTGACATCTCAAGGTGTCGCCTAAAGAGTATTGGTACTGAGAGGCAAAACAGAAGGGTGAATCGATCTGTCCCGTCTGTCGCTATACTGCATTGCTTTTCACTTGCAGGATCTTGTTCTTTAAGGCATTAAAACTACTGTGCCTAATCGGTGATTTCAGAATGCTGCTAGATAGACACTGATATAGCAGGACTGGACTGAAAGCTGTTTCACTGTTGTTCACAGTGCAGTCGAACCTGACGGACGCCGACGTAGCAGCGCTCGTGAAGAAAAGAGGCGAAGGTGAATAGCTTCTCCATACGTCCCAAATTTTAATTTTCTAAGAATAACAATTTATCACCACGGTTTGTATCAATTCCTCTCATGTAAAAGATTTAGTTTGCAATATTTCGTAATAAGTTTTTTATATTGGTGTAAGGAAATGTGGGTATCCGAAAGCTAGCAGATTTGAAAGCAGAGTGACAAGTCACCTGTATACAATCACAACAGTAAGTGTAATCAGAAAATGCACTCATTACACGTTATCACCTTTCAGTTCTTTCAGGAGGAGCTAATACTTCTTTTATGCAGCAAGTAGCAAAATATCTATATGATCTCAAATCGAATATGTGATTTTACCAATTGGAATGTCGAGTTTTGCTCTCCTGAGTAACAAAATACCGTTTGTATAAATAATTAATATGGTACGGCAGAAGAGAACTATTGGTCACAGTACCGTGATTCAAAAGAAATATGTTGGAGGATGTTGTTAAATCTGTAGCAACTTTTCCGAATCCTTAGGGCACGTCAAACCAATAAATATCCGGAAGACATGACTTCCGCAACAGGTGCTTTACGAGACAGAAGGACAATAAGCTAAAAGTATATTTCGAGAAATAATCAACACAGTTTCCTGATAATATTACAAGGGTTGCCCAGAAATTAATGAGCCGCATTTTTTTTCTTAGTCGAAAACAATGATACGAATGCGAAACGTTACGTATGTGTTATCTGAAGTCTCCTGAGTGAGCGTGCCAAGTTTCCGTCGCTTCTGGCATAGAGTGTAGCTGCCGGACAGTTTCCAAATGGCTTCTGTGGGTTGTGTACGTTGCAAGCGGCTTTTCGTTATTGAATTTCTCACTGCAGACAAGGAAACAGTGGGGAATATTCACAAACGCTTCTGTCAAACCTATGGAGCATCTGGTATCCACGGAAGAACAGTTAGTCACTGGTCACGGAGGGTGAGAAGGTTCGGCGGAGCTCCACGATTTTCAGCGGTCAGGGAGACCATCCATGGCTTTCACATCTGACATGTTACAGCGACCTGATGTCATTCACGAGTACAGACGCATTACGACTCGGTAGTTGGTGCTGTGTCTGTCTATCAGCAAAGGAAGTGTGGATGCAATATTCAAAAGTGTGTGCAAGATGGATCCTGGAGTGTGTAACGGTGAATCACAAATCGCTAATTTGTCTTGATTTGTTGCAACGTTTTGGAGCCGAGGGTGAGGCCTTCTTGTCGTGGATTGTGACAGATGATGAAACCTGAGTCCACCATTCTGAGTCAGTAAAAACGACAGTCGATGGAAAGGCCCCATTCCCACTCCCCATAGAAGAAACAATTCAAAGCAACTGCTACCGCCGGTAAGGTCATGATCACTGTGTTCTGTCACTGTGAAGGTATGATTCTCATTGGTGTGATGCCAAGAGTTGGTACCATTAATTCAGAAGCGTACGTCAACACACTAACAAAACTGAAGATGTACTTCCGTCGACTTCGGCTCCACAGCAGCCAAGGAGATGTTTGCTGCAACACGATAACGCTGGGCCCCACACAAATCTGAGGACTGCTGAACACATCGCAAAACAGGGTTGGACAATGTTACAGCCCTGACCTAGCCCCCTCGGACTTCCACTTGTTTGGTTTATTAAAGGATGTCATTCGTGGAAGACATTCTGAGGACGATGAGGTGGTGATTCATACAGTGAAGCACAGGACAAGATTTGGTACCTACAGGGCATACACGTCCTTGTTTCGCGCTGGAGGAAGGCCTTAGAAAGGAATGGAGATTAAGTGTAAAACTAGAGTATGTAGATAAAACTCCATTCTTTCGTGTGTGTAATTGTCATGATGTTCAATAAAGAGCTGCCGGGAAAAAAAATGTGGTGCATTGCTTTTAGGGCAACCCTAGTACTTCGTATTATCGGAAAAGTTGTTGTCACTTTAATGCGCTGTTTATTTTCATTACTATATTGATTCCTTATGACCTAGTTTTAGTTAAATTTACTGCATCATAATTTAAAATTTAATACCAGTGTTCCGATACTGAACCACTGTGAAGATACATTGTCTTTCCTTCTTACCAGGAAAAACTCCAATTGATACTGATAATATCAGTCCTATTACAGTGATACAATTTAATTCTCTTTCGAAACAATGTAGACTCTGTTATATACTTAACTGTGTTTATTAACATCTATGACTTCATTAGTGATCTGCTTCTTTCTGTTTATATATTTTAGTGTCGGTAACCTACGTCATTATTGTGCCATCTGAACTATTTAATAGTCGTATTATTACTTCATCTGGTTTTTGTTTGTAATACGGACTTTTGTCTCTTACATCATTTTCACGCTGCGTGCCATAACTAATTTCCTTTTAGTAATCCGGAAACTTTTAACATTTAAGATTTCTCAATACGGACAGCTGTCGTATTGCATTCTTACCCTTCGATATACACAAGGCACAAGCGTCTCCAACCCCATAAATGAGTATTACGACATACAAAAGCAATATTTATCTATCATCATCTGATGACTGAAAGATAGTTTGACTGATTCCTTTTTTGTTAGTTTCTTGTAAGATCGAAAAGAATAGAAATTTGGAAAATAAATACAAAGACTTAACAATGTGATACAACAAACGATGTCAATATAGATTTCACTTTTCAGATTTTCGTCTATAGCCAGCGCGGTAATATAAGTATTTGCTTATTTAATTTTTAAATGATGGAATTCACTTGTTTTGAACTATAGTCTTTTGCTGACATTACTCCGGAAAATTCAGGATTTTCCAAAAGTGAAAACAAATATCACGATACAACATTGTTATTTCCATTGAAACTAACACTCTATTTAAATTTAAAACCACTCCAATCGACAAAACCTTGTCAGAACTGTATTTAATCATCCAATCTGTTACATTATTACTCTGCTGCTCATCAGTAATCAGTAAGTAAAAATCAAATTTAGTCGAAGTACTACCGAAAACCAGTTACAGCTTCAATGCATTCTGAAATAGAAGCTTTTGGAAAGCAACATAAATTTCAATTTTCAAGACAGGTAAAATCCTTAAGACAAAGTACAAGACAGTACAGGACAGACGAAGTGTGGCTTAACGGGCCGTATGTTATATAAATAGTTCTGAAAATAAATAGCCCCGCTTGCCAACAGAGCTCGCTAGTGTGGCCACCCATTCAAGTTTCAGCCAAGCACGACAGCGCTTAAGTTCGGTGGCCTAAGGGGAACCGCGGTTAGCACTGCGGCAAGTCCGTTAGTTAGTGCGGACCTTATCTTACAAAAATACCGTTACAAATAGTGCGATAGAAATTTACAATAGTCTTCCAGATAATTCTCACTTTTTAGTCAAAACCTAGGACATTCTTATCTGATCGCTGTTTCTACTCAGTAGCAGAATCTTCAAGACGTGTCAAGTACACGACTGAACAAAGAAGTGCAAAATATCTAACTGCAAGCAGTGCAAGCTCCCTTGTAGATAAAGCCATTCGAACACGCGCATTCCTGAAAGAAAGTGCAACTTTGTTTACATTGCATCAAGTGGTGTAGAATTAAATTAATAATAAAGCCTTAGAACCCATAGGAAAAGCGAAGTCGAGTAAAAGATCTTGGATATACAGAGAAACGTATCTGCAACACATCACTAATCACTTCCTAGCACTGTGTGTCTATTCATTGCAGTAGTCTGAAGTTCCGTAACATGTCACATAGTTACGTATGGTACTATCTCATGAAGGCTTTAACCGCAAATAAGCGGCATGTAGTTATAACAAATCGCGCCAAAAAATGTGTTTTTGAGTCATCTTCTTCCATGAATCTTTACCTTGAAAATGCATACATTCATAGCAAGCTAGTTATAATTCCAAAATTATATAACCACCGGTAGGACGCTTCCCTTCATTTTATCACAAAAAAATCCTACCAACATACGGCTGGTTTTCGTGAGGTCAATTCGAGGCGCTTTGAAAAGGCATGTATTCATAATGCTATATATTCACAGAGCGTAGCGTAACCAACCAAATACTGGCTTCAGTTGATCGTCAGTATGGAGTCTCCAGACACTGCAACGAAAAGAGATGGTATAATGTGACGTAGGTAGCATTCGACCATCCGAACTGACTATGCGAATGTAGACGAGATGTGGCTCAAATTCAAAGATATAGTAGCAACAGCAATTGAGATATTCATACCTCATAAATTGGTAAGAGATGGAACGGATCCCCCGTGGTACACAAAAAAGGTCCGAACGCTGTTGCAGAGGCAACGGAAAAAGCATGCGAAGTTCAGAAGAACGCGAAATCCCGAAGATGGGCTAAAATTTACAGACGCGCGAAATCTGGCACGTACTTCGATGCGAGATGCCTTTAATAGGTTCCACAACGAGACATTGTCTCGAAATTTGGTAGAAAATCCGAAGAAATTCTGGTCGTATGTAAAGTACACAAGCGGCAAGACGCAGTCAATACCTTCGCTGCGCAGTGCCGATGGTACTGTTATCGACGACTGCGCCGCTAAAGCGGAGTTATTGAACGCAGTTTTCCGAAATTCCTTCACCAGGGAAGACGAATGGAATATTCCAGAATTTGAAACACGAACATCTGCTAGCATGAGTTTCTTAGAAGTAGATACCTTAGGGGTTGCGAAGCAACTCAAATCGCTTGATACGGGCAAGTCTTCAGGTCCAGATTGTATACCGATTAGGTTCCTTTCAGATTACGCTGATACTATAGCTCCCTACTTAGCACTCATATACAACCGCTCGCTCACCGATAGATCTGTACCTACAGATTGGAAAATTGCGCAGGTCGCACCAGTGTTCAAGAAGGGTCGTAGGAGTAATCCATTTAACTACAGACCTATATCATTGACGTCGGTTTGCAGTAGGGTTTTGGAGCATATACTGTATTCAAACATTATGAATCACCTCGAAGGGAACGATCTATTGACACGTAATCAGCATGGCTTCAGAAAACATCGCTCTTGTGCAACGCAGCTAGCTCTTTATTCGCACGAAGTAATGGCCGCTATCGACAGGGGATCTCAAGTTGATTCCGTATTTCTAGATTTCCGGAAAGCTTTTGACACCGTTCCTCACAAGCGACTTCTAATCAAGCTGCGGAGCTATGGGGTATCGTCTCAGTTGTGCGACTGGATTCGTGATTTCCTGCCAGGAAGGTCGCAGTTCGTAGTAATAGACGGCAAATCATCGAGTAAAACTGAAGTGATATCAGGTGTTCCCCAGGGAAGCGTTCTGGGACCTCTACTGTTCCTGATCTATATAAATGACCTGGGTGACAATCTGAGCAGTTCTCTTAGGTTGTTCGCAGATGATGCTGTAATTTACCGTCTAGTAAGGTCATCCGAAGACCAGTATCAGCTGCAAAGCGATTTAGAAAAGATTGCTGTATGGTGTGTCAGGTGGCAGTTGACGCTAAATAACGAAAAGTGTGAGATGATCCACATGAGTTCCAAAAGAAATCCGTTGGAATTCGATTACTCGATAAATAGTACAATTCTCAAGGCTGTCAACTCAACTAAGTACCTGGGTGTTAAAATTACAAACAACTTCAGTTGGAAGGACCACATAGACAATATTGTGGGGAAGGCGAGCCAAAGGTTGCGTTTCATTGGCAGGACACTTAGAAGATGCAACAAGTCCACTAAAGAGACAGCTTACACTACACTCGTTCGTCCTCTGTTAGAATATTGCTGCGCGGTGTGGGATCCTTACCAGGTAGGATTGACGGAGGACATCGAGAGGGTGCAAAGAAGGGCAGCTCGTTTTGTATTATCGCGTTATAGGGGAGAGAGTGTGGCAGATATGATACACGAGTTGGGATGGAAGTCATTACAGCATAGACGTTTTTCGTCGCGGCGAGACCTTTTTACGAAATTTCAGTCACCAACTTTCTCTTCCGAATGCGAAAATATTTTGTTGAGCCCAACCTACATAGGTAGGAATGATCATAAAAATAAAATAAGAGAAATCAGAGCTCGAACAGAAAGGTTTAGGTGTTCGTTTTTCCCGCTCGCTGTTCGGGAGTGGAATAGTAGAGAGATAGTATGATTGTGGTTCGATGAACCCTCTGCCTAGCACTTAAATGTGAATTGCAGAGTAGTCATGTAGATGTAGATGTACCTTCAAACGCACTTTCAGAATACCTGTCATGATCGATACTACTCCGTTCGCTCTGAAATACTCCCCAACGTGCTTTTTCCACGCTCTGTCGTCATGAACTCGGTAGGCTCAACCGTTCGAATTCACGGTCCGTGAACGGACGGCGTAACTCGTAACTCTTAGAAACTTGCCCGGCTCGCTGCATTAAGCGTGAGTGCAAGGTAATGATGCTGCTTCAGTGCAAGGCCATGCTGACGTAAGCTGTGCGTCTCTGGCAGCCGGCGGACTCAGACCGCAGCGTCTATGAGCAGGTATGTCAGGCTCACAGATGCCCAGCGCTGGAAGCAGAATCCTTTGACTCTTTGAAACCCTACAGTAGGTCTTCCCTTGGCGGCACTGGCTAGCGACCCAGATCTGTCAAGTATAGCAGCGCTTTATTAACCTACAGATAATGACGGTGCAGGTAGGTGAAGCTGAAGCTAATTTGCCCCACATTGCACGACTTGCTGGCATGGGGACTGTTATAACATAGGCTGTACTAGCACTTCCCGCAATGAGTGATGGTAAGGCTGGACGGAGAGATATTGAAGTCGCTCTGTCCAGATAAGTTGTGAAAGTATCCCGTCTTCGGTCACAAGTGTGGCTACGGAAGTGCAACTTTGTGCCAGGGCGTGCGGGGTGCTTTTTTTTCCATAAGCATACCAAAATAAGTTTTGCATCACCCCGGTTCTCAGAAATTCTGAAGATAGACGTTGACTGTGGATATTGTATGACAGACACAGTCGTTTTGGCAGGTTCATAGATGTCACTAAACTCGCCCAAAGATGTAAACAACCATGCATGAGTAGTGCCTATTAGACGAAGGGTGGCCGACAGCCGGACAGTTCCAGTCATTCCACCAAGAAAGAGGTAGACGGCTCGTGTTTTCTGTAGTTCAACCATGCCTAGACCGTCAATACCGTAGTTCGATCCCGTCCGCATTGTTACTTTGTGCCAGGAAGGGCTCTCAACAAAGGAAGTTTCCAGGCGTCTCGGAGTGAACCAAAGCGACGTCGTTCGGACATGGAGGAGATAAAGGGGCACCAGATCTGCCTCGTTCAGGCCGCTCAAGGGCTTCTACCGCAGTGGATGACCGTTCCCTACGTATTATGGCTCGGTGGAACCCTGACAGCAACGCCACCATGTTCAATAATGCAGCCACAGGACGTCGTGTCACGACTCAAACAGTGTGCAATATACTGCATGGAGGCGCAACTTCACTCCCGACCTCCACGGCGAGGTCCATCTTTGCAACCACGACACCATGCAGCGTGGTACAGATGAGCCCAACAACATGCCAAATGAACCGCTCAGGATTGGCATCACGTTCTCTTCACCGGTAAGTGTCGCATATGCCTTCAATCAGACAATCGTCGGAGGCGTGTTTGGAGGCAACCTGGTCCGGCTGAAGCTTAACAGTGCAGCAAGGTGGAAGTTCCCTGCTGTTTTGGGGTAGCATTATGTGGGGCCGATGTACGCTGCTGATGGTCATGGAAGGTGCCGTAACGATACGACACGTGAATGCCACCCTCCGACCGATAGTGCAATCATATCGGCCGCATAATGGCGAGGCAGTGGTCTTCATGGACGACAGTTGGCGCCCTCGTCGTGCAAATCTTGTGAATGACTTCCTTTAGGATAATGACATCGCTCGACAAGATTGCCCAGCTTGTTCTCCAGACATTAACCCTATCGAACAGGCCTGGGATAGATTGAAAAGGGCTGTTTATGGACGACGTGAGCCACCAACCACTCTGAGGGATCTACGCCGAGTCGCCGTTGAGGAGTGGGATAATCTGGACCAACAGTGACTTGATGAAATTATGTATAGAATGCCACGGCGAATACAGGTATGCATCAGTGCAAGAGGACATGCTACTTGGTATTAAAGGTACCGGTGTGTACAGCAATCTGGACCACCAATTCTGAAGGTCTCGCTGTGTGGTGGTACAACACGCAATGTGTGGTTTTCATGAGCAATAAAATGGACCGAAATGATGTTCATGTTGATGTCTAGTTTTCTGTACAGGTTCCGGAGCTCTCGGAACCGAGATGATACAAAACTTTTTGTGATGTGCGTATATTAACGCCAGGTAAGGAAGATTTTGTTTGGTTTTTGGAGGATTTGAGGAAATGTCTATATATTTTTAGTGGAATCACAATTTTCGACCAACTCAATAACACTGTTCAAGTTTTTCTAATAATTATAAATAGTCTTGTCGGAACATATCTATGGAATTCATAGATCCCACTAGGATATTGAAGTTCAGTTTTGCTAACAAAAGATGTCCCGTATTTGTACAAACGTTGATCTTTAGTAGAAAGGCGATGTTGTTACTGTGCTGTATAACTGCTTAGGTACAGAGAACAAGTATTCGAAAAGTGTGCCATAATTTTGCTGCCTCCTTCGATTATCTGCCCTTGTGGTGTTGGAAAGAGTTGGGGAGTGTACCGAGACATAGACATTTTTCTTTCTACCCATAGAGAAAACCTTTGTAGATACGAAGCATTCTCAGGTGTGCACTGTACACTGGCTTTCTGAAAATTGGTATTGGTATACTTGTAGATCGTTCTTCACGTGTGCTACGTGCAAATGCTATAGGAAATGGAGGAAAGACGTAACTTTATTCTCGGAAGCTATACGGAGAACGCCAAACACCATTTACTGAAGTGCTTAGTACTGTCGTAAGCTCACCGCAATGTAGTCACCCTGCTGAAAAGAGATCACTGGTCGCTTTAGAGTGCAAGTACCAGATGTGAAATGAACCTCGACCTCCTACGTAAGTGATGACGTTGGGTATTGTGTTTGGTCCAGGAGGTTGTAGGGACTCATTGCATTAAAATGGGTCGTTGTGGATACAGGACAGAATGTTAACGTGTTGGGCGTTATTGAAGTAACCGATGTGTAGGTGCATCAGTCGAGATTGTCAGTCGTATATACATGGATTGGTGTACCACTCGCAGTCATGCAATACGGCGTAGGAACAGTGGTGGCAGAAAGAGGCCACGGCAGAGTATCGCTTAGTGTCAGTGACAATGAGTTTCAAAAGAATTGCTGCTGTCGGTTAATATAGGCGCGTCTGGGGCAGTTACCAAGCAAATATTTCGAAGTGATCTTCACAAAATGGGTATTTGGAGTCTGGCAGCTCGTAAAAATACCGCGTAGAGCGGCAGTCCTCAGTGAACCAAGTAACACAGCAACTGGACAATAGCTGAGTGAAGCATGTACAGTGATGCGACGAGAACTTATGTTAGCCTCTTTTGTATGATACAAGCCATCGATGGCCCCGACGGTCTATTGAGACGTGCAATCCCCACCCCCACCCCACCCCGTGCCACGACTTCGACCCATTCATTCTTGTTACCGTCAGCATGAGTCAAGATGTTTACTTCTACGTTGTCGTGTCCTCACACAGGATAGAGGGAAGTCAGGGAGTTTGAGGTCAGCCTGCAATTTCCGAGCGGTGACGAGCAAATGCAGAAAGAAATACTCCCACTGAAGGCAGGCTGATGATTTGGATCAGCGCCAAACACTGTCACAGGGCTCCTACGAGAGGCGCGGATTTTGGGACTCGACAGGATAATTGCAGCAGGAGACTGATAGAATTCATGGGTCTAATTAACACTACTTATTTCGATCAGCAAAGTATTACACTGAAGCCTAATTCCAAATACTAGAAAAAGTAAAGGAGGCAATTGGTTGCACAACATAACTCATTATCTGAAGCCATGGTGGCGGATGCTAACAGAAGCAGCGAACGCTAGCTGTAAATTAAGTACAAAGTTGAGAGCAGCACTCCAAGTGAGAAAAACAGACATGTCAGAGCTTACCGAGGCTGGCCACGCGGCAGCGACCTGAATGAGAATTCTCTCTGAATAAACGACATGGGTTTTTTAGAAAACCGCGGCGGCGCACTGTTTCTCCCTTCCTATAGTCGATCCACAGGTCCACCGACACTTTACAAGCCTCGGCCAATCTGACGTGTCGCTCTGCACCACCAGCGCGACACTGGCCAACCAGATTTCGATTTCTCCCCTTCTCCTATTTGGTAGGTAGGGATGCTTCTGGACTTTATATTAACAAATTATAAATTTGGCAGCAACCGCGTTCAGCTGAAGACTAAAGGTCAGTGCCGCTCCTATTATGGTCAGCAACGACAGTGCTTTACGTCACTTGCCCCGCCCTACGTCCTTTTGTGAGAGGGGGCTGCTGTAGTAGCGTTATAAATTGCGTATGCCCACTGACGTTGTAGTTCTCAGCAGCACGTATCAGACTTGCTGCCTCTTTTAAGATTTGCCTTTTCGAGGCCACGTTCTGTTGTGATGCCTCACAACCGCTTCTAGGCGATAAATGCAGTTACCAGTTAATTCTCTGAAGTGAAACTCCTCACCAGGGACAACTGCCCAGAAAGTCTGCAATTTCAAAGGCTCTAGTGTTAGTACTTAGCTCCTGCAACGATACCACTTCTATATATACATACATACTCCGCAATCCACCATACGGTGCATGGTGGAGGGTACTTCGTATCACAACTAGCATCTTCTCTCCATCTTCCACACCCAAATAGAACGAGGGAAAAAATGACTGCCTATATGCCTCTGTACGAGCCCTAATCTTATCTTTGTGGTCTTTTCGCGAAATGTAAGTTGGCGACAGTAAAAGTGTACTGCAGTTAGCCTCAGATGCTGGTTCTCTAAATTTCCTCAGTAGCGATTCACGAAAAGAACGCCTCCTTTTCTCTAGAGACTCCCACCCGAGTTCCTGAAGCATTTCCATAACACTCGCGTGATGATCAAACCTACCAGTAACAAATCTAGCAGCCCATCTCTGAATTGCTTCTATGTCCTCCTTCAATCCGACCTGATAGGGATCCCAAACGCTCGAGCAGTACTCAAGAATAGGTCGTATTAGTGTTTTATAAGCGGTCTCCTTTACAGATGAAACACACCTTCCCAAAATTTTACCAGTTAGCCGAAGACGATTATCCGCCTTCCCCACAACTGACATTATATGCTTGCCCCACTTCATATCGCTCTGGAATGTTACTCCCAAATATTTAATCGACGTGACTGTGTCAAGCGCTGCACTTCTAATGGAGTATTCACACATTACAGGCTTCTTTTTCCTATTCATCCGCATTAATTTACATTTATCTACACTCCTGGAAATTGAAATAAGAACACCGTGAATTCATTGTCCCAGGAAGGGGAAACTTTATTGACACATTCCTGGGGTCAGATACATCACATGATCACACTGACAGAACCACAGGCACATAGACACAGGCAACAGAGCATGCACAATGTCGGCACTAGTACAGTGTATATCCACCTTTCGCAGCAATGCAGGCTGCTACTCTCCCATGGAGATGATCGTAGAGATGCTGGATGTAGTCCTGTGGAACGGCTTGCCATGCAATTTCCACCTGGCGCCTCAGTTGGACCTGCGTTCGTGCTGGACGTGCAGACCGCGTGAGACGACGCTTCATCCAGTCCCAAACATGCTCAATGGGGAAAAGATCCGGAGATCTTGCTGGCCAGGGTAGTTGACTTACACCTTCTAGAGCACGTTGGGTGGCACGGGATACATGCGGACGTGCATTGTCCTGTTGGAACAGCAAGTTCCCTTGCCGGTCTAGGTATGGTAGAACGATGGGTTCGATGACGGTTTGGATGTACTGTGCACTATTCAGTGTCCCCTCGACGATCACCAGAGGTGTACGGCCAGTGTAGGAGATCGCTCCCCACACCATGATGCCGGGTGTGGGCCCTGTGTGCCTCGGTCGTATGCAGTCCTGATTGTGGCGCTCATCTGCACGGCGCCAAACACGCATACGACCATCATTGGCACCAAGGCAGAAGCGACTCTCATCGCTGAAGACGACACGTCTCCATTCGTCCCTCCATTCACGCCTGTCGCGACACCACTGGAGGCGGGCTGCACGATGTTGGGGCGTGAGCGGAAGACGGCCTAACGGTGTGCGGGACCGTAGCCCAGGTTCATGGAGACGGTTGGGAATGGTCCTCGCCGATACCCCAGGAGCAACAGTGTCCCTAATTTGCTGGGAAGTGGCGGTGCGTTCCCCTACGGCACTCCGTAGGATCCTACGGTCTTGGCGTGCATCCGTGCGTCGCTGCGGTCCGGTCCCAGGTCGACGGGCACGTGCACCTTCCGCCGACCACTGGCGACAACATCGATGTACTGTGGAGACCTCACGACCCACGTGTTGAGCAGTTCGGCGGTACGTCCACCCGGCCTCCCGCATGCCCACTATACGCCCTCGCTCAAAGTCCGTCAACTGCACATACGGTTCACGTCCACGCTGTCGCGGCATGCTACCAGTGTTAAAGACTGCGATGGAGCTCCGTATGCCACGGTAAACTGGCTGACACTGACGGCGGCGGTGCACAAATGCTGCGCAGCAATCGCCATTCGACGGCCAACACCGCGGTTCCTGGTGTGTCCGCTGTGCCGTGCGTGTGATCATTGCTTGTACAGCCCTCTCGCAGTGTCCGCAGCAAGTATGGTGGGTCTGACACACCGGTGTCAATGTGTTCTTTTTTCCATTTCCATGAGTGTATATTTTCGAGTTAGCTGCCATTCTTTACACCAATCACAAATCCTGTCCAAGTCATCTTGTATCCTCCTACAGTCACTCAACGACGACACCTTCCCGTACACCTCAGCATCATCACCCACCAGCTGCACATTGTTATCCAAAAGATCATTTATGTAGATAGAAAACAACAGCAGAGCTACCACACTTTCCTGGAGCACTCCAGATGGTACCCTCACCTCCGATGAACACTCACCATCGAGGACAGCGTACTGGGTTCTATTACTTAAGTTTTACCTGCTCTCTCTGATTTCCTAAGTTCGAGTGCCTTTTGATGGCTCCCGACAGCCTCAAGAGTATCAACGTACTAATCATGAAGTTGATATATGACAACGTTTACGGTAATCAAGTGTTGCCCTTTCTCAATCATGATGCGGACACTATCATCTCTCAAGCTCACAACAGCCGTGATCACTGAGCTCTACGCATGCTTTACTGGTTTGACGAACACCGTCGTCCTAGTCTATCGTACCTCGACTGGATCACTGAGTCATCTGACCACAATACCGTAAGAAATGTCTGGGACTATTTTAAGAAGCGGGTGAAGAGCGGCAGTCATCATCCCCACAATTTGCTGGCTCTACGGGATCTAATCGTTATTACGTTTATTCAGCTGGATATGTCATACACGGAGAATCTCCTGGGATGCGTTCCTCGCCATTATGAGGTCATTACCAAGACTACAGACGGTCTTACAAGGTGTTCATAATAATTATTACACTAATATCACCGAATTACACAATATTCACATAACCAGTTTCAGCAGTTTAAGCGCCTTAACTGAGACAATTAATCCACAACATTTTAATCACATGATTTAGATATTCAGGTTTACGCATTCTGAACCTTGCTGCACAGCTATCCTGTCCCCGGGAGCACAGAAAATTTTTTGAAGCTGTTATTCGACCCAGGCGGTAAGAGAACCCGATCATACTCAGACAGAGTTCCACGATCATAATCTATAGCGTATGAAGATTTCCAGTACTGCAAAAACAGAGCAATTCTTGTCACTAATTTCCAAGCAGCGAGGAGAACCATAGTAAGGAGAGCAAAGAGTGCAGAATGATTGTTGTTGTTGTGGTGGTGGTCTTCAGTCCTGAGACTGGTTTGATGCAGCTCTCCATGCTACTCTATCCTGTGGAAGCTTCTTCATCTCCCAGTACCTACTGCAACCTACATCCTTCTGAATCTGCTTAGTGTATTCATCTCTTGGTCTCCCTCTACGAGTTTTACCCTCTACGCTGCCCTCCAACCCTAAATTTGTGATACCGTGATGCCTCAGAACATGTCCTACCAACCGGCCCCTTCTTCTTGTCAAGTTGTGCCACGAAATCCTCCCCAATTCTATTCAATACCTCCTCATTAGTTATGTGATCTACCCACCTAATCTTCAGCATTCTTCTGTAGCACCACGTTGCGAAAGCTTCTATTCTCTTCTTGTCCAAATTATTTATCGTCCATGTTTCACTTCAATACATGGTTACAATCCATACAAAAACTTTCAGAAACGAATTCCTGACACTTAAATCTATACTCGATGTTAACAAATTTCTCTTCTTCTGAAATGCTTTTCTTGCCATTGCCAGTCTGCAATTTATATCCTCTCTACTTCGACCATTATCAGTTATTTTGCTCCCCAAATAGCAAAACAGAAAACTGAAAGTCGCTCTGAAAACTCTACACTACGGAGAAATAGCGCACGGCTTGATGTCTGAAACATCTCGTTCAGAATGCCCGGTCATTCTGTCTGCGTCACTGATCCTGACGGAATGACGGTCTCGCTAGTTATAGGTTAACTCTGATGACGAAACATGATGTGTTGCTTGCTAGTTGTTTGAAGGCCTTAAATGCGAAACTGTAACTACGAGACTACAGCCTGCCGTCTGTGGTTGGATTTCACTGTTCCACGCAGCCGCCATCGGCGGGTCACAGCCGTGACTGATAGAAGAGGTGGACCTACTGAGTTTTCCTCTGGTGAAGACACAAACTGACTGCAGGACACCATCTTTCGCTTGCCTAGTGGACACCTGAGTACCAAGTGCTGGGCTATATGTATAGCACCTTCCTGTCTGTAAACTGCATGTGCTGAAGGATCCCTGGACTTCCGCCTTCAGATCTAGGCGAGCATCTATCTTTAAGAGTACTGAGGCCCATCGTATGCACAGAAGCGCCTCCGCTGCCGCACCCCGCGCCACCACGCTCTCAGGCAGTGAGTCTGACATCCCACATGCTACATGAGCTGCCGGAGTGCTGTATCTTGCATTCTTCGCCGGCGTCTATGCGTGCTGTTGAAGGCAATATCCATTGTAGCGATCACGTTATTGAATTGTCATTACCGATACTGCTGTTCCAATGACGACTATGAGTGTAAGACTGAAACACTCACCACTCCTCTGAGCTGAACCTTCGTCACTTTTAAGGTCACCGCCTCACCTGTCTAACCTCGATGCCCACTGGCCTGCTGACCTGAGGAGTGACGTTACGTCGTGAAGTGGTATAAAACAAGTTGATGGAAATTCATGAACAGACTTCAGACCACTTGAGTTTCTTTTTATATTATATGTCTTAATTGTTTATGGAATAGCTACGAAATCAAAGGACGCAATAAACTGCCAAAATCGGGAATGTGTATAGTGTTGTGTTGGCCGAAGAGCCAACACCGTGTTACAACTGGAGGCCGAAATGCACGCGTTTTAGCTCACGCAGGCTGGCGTGAGGAGGGAAGAACTATACTGACGTGAGGTCTGGAACATGACAAGGAATTAGAATTCAGAAAGCGGACGTAATTAGTTTGATACTTAACTTTAATCCATTAATGATGAACGCCACTCGTGACGGTACATGATTCACATTATTATCTGTTCAGAATACATTCGTAGTAACTGAATATGGCGCCTTGCTAAGTCGTAACAAATGACGTAGCGGAAGGCTATGCTACACTGTCGTCTCTGCGAATGAGAGCGTATGTGGACAGTGAACCATCGCTAGCAATGTCGGCTGTACAACTGGGACGAGTGCTAGGGAGTCTCTCTGGACTAGACCTGCTGTGTGGCGGCGCTCGGTCTGCAATCGCTGATAGTGGCGACACGCGGGTCCGTCATATACTAACGGACCGCGGCTGATTTAAAGGCTACCACCTAGCAAGTGTGGTGTCTGGCGGTGACACCACAGATAGTGTTGTAATTAGTTAGTGGTTTAATAATTTATCGTGTAAACATCTATAAGACCGCATATTTCAATTTGACACTACGTTGTTTTTCAAAAAGGTGTTGCACAGTACATCCTCAGGCTGAGAAACTTCCTGTGTTTTTATATGTAGATGACATATCTGAACAGTAATTCATTTACTCAGTCTCTCAGCAAAAGCTACAGAACGCTTTTATTTATTTATTTCTTTTGAAACATCAGTCTTATGACTGGTTTGACGTGGCCACGACGAATTTCATTCCTGTGTCAAACTTTTCATCTTAGAGTAGCGCGTGCAACGTACACCATCAATTATTTGCTGGATGTACTCCAGCCTCTGTCTTCCTCGACGGTTTCTACCCTCTACATCTCTCTCTAATACCTCCAAATTTATTTCCTGTTTTCTTATCATCTTTCTCATCCTGGTCCTTTTTGTTTGCGTTTTCCATATATTTCTTTCCTCGCCGATTCTGTGCAGAACCTCCCCATTCCTTGCCTTATCATTCCACCTGATTTTCAACATTCGTCCGCAGCACCACATCTCAAATGCTTCGATTCTCTTTTGATTCGGTTTTACCACTGCCCATGATTCACTACCATACAACGCTGTGCCCCAAATGTACATTCTGAAAAAGTTGTTCCTCCAATTAAGGTCTATGTTTGATACTAGTAGACTTCTCTTGGCCAGGAGTGCCTTTCTTGCCAATGCTAGTCTGCATTTCATGTCCTACTTGCTCTGTCCACCACGGGCAATTCTGCTGCCAAGGTAGCAAAATTCCTTTACTTCGTCTACTACGTAATCCTCAATTCTGGTGTTAAGCTTCGCGCTGTTCTCATTTCTTCTACGCCTTATTACTTTCGTCTTTCTTCAGTTTACTCTCCGTCCATATTCTCTATTCATTAGAATGTTGATTCCGTTCGACGCTGTAATTCTTCTTCACTTTCAATGAGGATAGCGACGTCATTAGCGAATCTTATCAGCAGTATAATTCCACTCTTGAACCTTTCTTTTATTTCTTCCTTTCTTCGAGGTACTGACCAAACAGTAGGGGCAAAAGACTACATTCCTCTCATACATGCTTTTTAATCCGGACACTTAGTTCTTGGTCTTTCATTCATATTGTCCCCTCTTGCCTGTTATATATATTGTATATTACATGTCTTTCCCTGTAGCTTACTCATACTTCCCTCAGAATTTTGATCATCTTGAAGCATTTTACTTTGTCGAACACTTTATCCAGGTGACAAAACCCTTGACTTTGATTTGACCTTTCTTCAGTCTTGTTTCTATTGTCAACCACAATCTCAGAACTGCGTCTCTGGTACCTTTACCTTTCTTAAAGCCAAACTGATAGTCGTCTGGCATATCATCTTACACGTTGATGTACACTACTGGCCATTAAAATTGCTACACCAAGAAGAAACCCAGATGATAAACGGGTATTCATTGGACAAATATATTATACTAGAAATGACATGTGATTACATATTCACGCCATTTGGGTGCATAGATCCTGAGAAATCACAAACTGGAACAACCACCTCTGGCAGTAATAACGGCCTTGATACGCCTGGGCATTGAGTCAAACAGAGCTTGGATGGCGTGTACAGGTACAGCTGCCCATGCAGCTTCAACACGATACCACAGATCATCAAGAGTAGTGACTGGCGTATTGTGACGAGCCAGTTGCTCGGCCACCATTGACCAGACGTTTTCAGTTGGTGAGAGAGCTGGAGAATATGCTCGCCAGGGCAGCAGTCAAACATTTTCTGTAACCAGAAAGGGCCGTACATGACCTGCAACATGCGGTCGCCCATTATCCTGCTGAAATGTAGGATTTTTCAGGGATCGAATGAAGGGTAGAGGGACTGGTGGTAAAACATATGAAATGAAACGTAACGTCCACTGTTCAAAGTGCCGCTAATGCGAACAAGGGTTGACCGAGACGTGTAACCGACCGAGGTGGCCACGCGGTTCTAGGCGCTGCAGTCCGGAACCGCGCGACTGCTACGTTCGCAGGTAGGAGTCCAGCCTCGGGCATGGATGTGTGTGATGTCCTTAGGTTAGTTAGGTTTATGTAGTTCTAAGTTTTAGGGGACTGATGACCGCAGATGTTAAAAGGCCCATACTGCTCAGAGCCATTTAAACCATTTTGAAGCCAGATGTGTAATCGATGGCACTCCATACCATCATGCCGGGTGATACGCCAGTATGGCGATGACCAATACTCGCTTCCAATGTGCGTCCACTGCGATGTCGCCAAACACGGATGCGACCATCATGATGCTGTAAACAGAACCTGGAGCCATCCGAAAAAATGACGTTTTGTCATTCGTGCACCCAGGTTCGTCGTTGAGTACACCATCCCAGGCGCTCCTGTCTGTGATGCAGCGTCAAGGGTAACCGCAGGGATGGTCTCCGAGCTGATAGTCCATGCTGCTGCAAACGTCGTCGAACTGTTCGTACAGATGGTTGTTGTCTTGCAAACAACCCCATCTGTCGACTCAGGGATCGAGACGTGGCTGCACGATCCTTTACAGCCATGCAGATAAGATGCCTGTCATCTCGACTGCTAGTGATACGAGGCCTTTGGGATCCAGCACAGCGTTCCGTTTTACCCTCCTGAACCCACCGATTCCATATTCCGCTATCAGTCATTGGGTCTCGACCAACGTGAGCAGCCATGTCGCGATACGATAAACCGCAATCGCGATAAGCTACAATCCGACCTTTATCAAAGTCGGAAATGTGATGATACGCATTTCTCCTCCTTACACGAGGCATCACAACAACGTTTCACCAGGCAACGCCGGTTAACTGCTGTTTGTGTATGAGAAATCGGTTGGAAACTTTCCTTATGTCAGCACGTTGTAGGTGTCGACACAGGCGCCAACCTTTTGTGAATACTCTGAAAAACTAATCATTTGCATATCACAGCATCTTCTTCATGTCCGTAGCACGTCATCTTTGTGGTGTAGCAATTTTAATGGCCAGTAGTGTAATATCTGAATGGTGTTTCATTTACTCAATCTGTCAATATCACTTATTAGATCTTTTCGTCGTTATATCTACACTTATGAATTTCGCAGTTCCACCGCCTACGACGGAGTACAGGACGAAGCTGGGGCACAGCGAGTACAAGCTGGATCTGCGGCTGGTCAAGTGGGAGCTGGCGCGCCAGTACTGCCAGGAGGAGGGCGCCGACCTCGTCGTCATCAACTCCAAGCAGGAGGCCGACGTGCTGCGCAAGATCCTCGCCGACCACGGCGTCATCTCGGAGGACCCCTACGAGAACAAGCAGGTCTGGGTCGGCATCCACGACCGTCACGCTGAGGGCAACTTCGTTACCGTCTTTGGTGAGTTGCTCCGTACTGTAACGCACTATGCAGGCTAAACGCTGTGTGCGTGTTTAGAAAAGCGTAGACTACTCCCGAGGTGCTACTAGCCGTGATACTTCCATTATATGCCGAATGCATGGTTCTAATGACCTAGAAACAAACTTGAAACGCGATCTGACTAGTCAACTGAATAGAAAATAATCACATAAATTAGCGCAGTGGAATTAAATGGGCCTGCATATGTGTTTTCAAGTGATTCACTGATTATATTAGTTCTCAAAGGCAGTATAGTGCACCGAACATGTGTTAGCCTGTATGTACCACGTCATTACCCCAAATCTTATGGATAAACTATTCCTCTTGAAAACGTCTCGTTGTATAATGAATATATACCGGGTGATCAAGAAGTCAGTAGAAATTTGAAAACTTAATAAACCACCCCATATTGCTAGATGGGTGAAAGATCTCTTGCGCGCGTCGTTTGGTGATGATCGTGTGCTCAGCCGCCGCTTTCGTCATGCTTGACCTTCCAGGTCCCCAGACCTCAGTCCGTGCGATTATTGGCTTTGGGGTTACCGGAAGTCGCAAGTGTATCGTGATTGACCGACATCGCTATGGATGCTGAAAGAAAACATCCGACGCCAATGCGTCACCGTAACTCCGGACATGCTTTACAGTGCTGCTCACAACATTATTCCTCGACTACAACTGGTGTTGAGGAATGATGGTGGACATATTGAGTATTTCCTGTAAGGAACATTATCTTTCCGTGTCTTCCTTTTTTACGCTAATTATTGCTATTCTGACCAGATGAAGCGCCACCTGTCGGACATATTTTGACCTTTTGTCAATTTGTACGTTTCTATCTACATTATTCCCTGATTTATTCAGTTTTCAAATTCACACTGACTTCTTGATCACCCGGTACTTCACATCCAGCAGGTAACGGGTATCTTTTATGGCAGTAATTTATCGCTTCGTCGTCTACTGCATTAATTTGAAACTTTATCAACGTTTTACCATGAGTGTGGCAGATTCCGTCTCATCCCTTAGCCATAATAATAAATATGAACATCAGAAACAGTTCAGCTATTCGATTTTCTCCATTTATATTTGCTTAAATGCCCCCGTGTATAATAGCTTCTGACGCACAGAATGGATTACAGACATCCTTCACAGACTGTCATGATCTATTCACATAGGCCCTGTTAGGATCCATTTAAATCTTTAATTTTATTGTATGAAGACGAATGTCCGAAAAAACAGATACCGTTGATGATCTTGCAGCTCTCGAAGAATGAAATTCCAATGAAATTCAGACCCCTAGCTGCTCACAGGACAGTTTAAAATGTGTTCTCTGATAGGAATTCGAACCCGGGATCTGCTGCTTACGTGGCAGAGGCTCCAACCGACTGAGCCATCTTTCTTTTTTTTCTATTTTTCTTTTTTTCCATTTGTTCGGTATTGCTCGTTGCCTTTGGTCTGAGCGGACGTCACAAGACATTTGTTCAGGTTGATCATTGATTCTTTGACTCATTTTTTTATTACAGAAGGCTGTTCGCCCTCTGACCGAACACGCTCAGCTACTGTGCCGGCTACCCATCGAGGACACAGAGGACAGTGCAACTGCAGGGATTTATCTACGGCAGGCTCCTCCTGAGATCCACATTTCCAACTTACTGTCCGTGCACTACATTTGTAGTACCCCTGCCCACTACATTCATTACTCGCGGCATGTCCGAAAGAACAGATACCATTGGTGATCTTCAAGCTCTCGGAGAATGAAATTACAATTAAATCCATACCATTAGCTGGTTACAGCCGTTGATAAATATCATCGGGGACAGTTGAAAATGTGTTCCCCGACCGGGAGATAAGTCTCTGTAGTCGCAGTACCCTCTGTGTCCCCGATGGCAGTCCGCAACTCGTGGTCTAGTGAAAGGATCAACAATTAACTTTAATTGATGTCATGTGATGTCCGCTACGACCAAACGAAACGAGCAAAATACGGGAAAATAGGAAAAAGCTCAGTCAGATGGAGCGTCTGTCATGTAAGCAGGAGATCCCGGGTTCGAGTCCCGCTCGGGGCACAAAATTTCAACTGTGCCCGTTGATATTTATCAACGCCTGTAAGCAGATAATGCTCTGGATTTCATTGTAATTTCAATTTTATTGTACTTGCTACGATGCTTTTTATAGTATAAATTTCATTTCGACTATGTAAGAGACACCATCTACATCTACATCTAAATAAATACTCCGCAACCCACCATACGGTGCATGGCGGAGGGTACCTGGTACCACAACTAGCATCTTCTCTCCCTGTTCCACTCCCCAACAGAAGGAGGGAAAAATGATTGTCTATATGCCTCTGTACGAGCCCTAATCTCTCTTATCTCATCTTTGTGGTCTTTTCGCGAAATATAAGTTGGCGGCAGTAAAATTGTACAGCAGTCAGCCACAAATGCTGGTTCTCTAAATTTCCTCAGTAGCGATTCACGAAAAGAACGCTTCCTTTCCTCCAGAGACTCCCACCCGATTTCATGAAGCATTTCCGTAACACTTGCGTGATGATCAAACCTACCAGTAACAAATATAGCATCCCGCCTCTGAAGTGCTTCTACGTCCTCCCTCAATCCGACCTGATAGGGATCACAAACGCTTTAGTAGTACTCAAGAATAGGTCGTATTAGTGTTTTTACAAGCGGGATCTTTACAGATGAACCACATCTTTCCAAAATTCTACCAATTAGCCGAAGACGACTATCCGCCTTCCCCACAACTGCCATTACATGCTTGTCCCACTTCATATCGCTCTGCAATGTTACTCCTAAATATTTAATCGACGTGACTGTGTCAAGCGCTTTTTACAATTCATCTGCATTAATTTACATTTATCTATATTTAGAGTTAGCTGCCATTCTTTACACCAGTCACAAATCCTGTCCAAGTCATCTTGTATTCTCCTACAGTCACTCAACGACGACACCTTCCCGTACGCCACAGCATCATCAGCAAACAGCTGCACATTGCTATCCTCTCTATCCAAAAGATCATTTATGTACATAGAAAACAACAGCGGGCCTCCCACACTTCGCTGGGGCACTCCAGATGATACCCTCACCTCTGATGAACACTCACCATGTACCTGGTAAGGTTTGCATCTAAATTAGGTGACTCCTGAAGTAAATTCAACACCGCGTGATTATTGCATATTCTAACCCAATAGTATTTAGTACTGTTAACCTTCAACCATCGATTTTACACAAGTGAGGAGTTTTTTGTATGAGTGACCCTGTGGGTGGTGGTACAAAAGCAGCTCCATATTTTAAAATCATTTTTATCGGGTTTCAGCCTTTCACGATGCGCTACTTCCCTTGCTAGATGCCGGCCGCGGTGGTCTCGCGGTTCTAGGCGCGCAGTCTGGAACCGTGCGACTGCTACGGTCGCAGCTTCGAATCCTGCCTCGGGCATGGATGTGTGTGATGTCCTTAGGTTAGTTAGGTTTAAGTAGTTCTAAGTCCCCTAGTGCTCAGAGCCATTTGAACCATTTTTTTTTTTTTAAAGCTGTTGTGTGTATGTGCAGGCGAGCCGCTGTCGGAGACGGGCTACGTGTCGTGGTCGCTGGGCGAGCCCAACAACCTGAGCGGCAGCAGCGAGGGCGAGGACTGCGTCTCGATGCTGCGCTCCGGCGACTACAACGACGAGATCTGCAACAAGAAGCTCGCCTTCATCTGCGAGCGGCCCTACTTCACCGAAATCTACAGCTGACGGCCGCCTGGCGCAGTCTCGTGGTCGCCTCGTCAGCCGAAATACCGAGGCATTGGCAGATTCCTTCTTCTTGTTTCCCAGCTGTATGACTCTTCGTTAACACCTCTTTGTTATAGGCTCCTATTTTTTTTATATCTGCTGTACATCAGATATTGCATATGCAAAGGCTCCAAAGGCCACAGTACTTGAGTTAACTGTGTTACTTACCTGATCATTTCAAACGACACAATAAAAGACTAGTGGAGAGTGTGGTTTAAGAAGCATTAAACTTGACTATTTATTGCCACTCCACCCATTCCTTCTCGTATCCCGGTAATTCTTGTTCCCGAAAATCGTGCAACGACTGAGTATGGTGAATATCGTGAATGATTTGGCGAAACTTTAGTTTCTCCCGCAGTATACAAATGGGATTGCAGCTGGGTGATGTTATCGACAAAACCGATATTTCGGTGGTTGACCATCCAACATTTTCAAGACAAAACTAGAGCAAGTAAGCGCTGTGCAAGTGAATTTGCAACCTCAGTTTGCAGAGCAATTTCGGGAAGGTGAAACACACACGCGCAGATACAATCACATCAACTGACTCCTCAATAACGCTATCCCAATGGCTGGAATGGCATGCCAGAACTTCCGCGTTGTTATACTCCATATGATGACCGGCGCCAAGACAGTGTTCTGCAATGTTGGATTTGTTCGACTGTTGTAAGCGTGAAGTCAGTACACCGGTACTCCATAGTCCTGATAGATTGGTCAATATACGGCATGCCGTAACTGTAAGAAATACGGTAGACGCCCGCATAACGCAAACCAAGATCATCCTTAACAGAAGAAACTTCCTGGCAGATTAAAACTGTGTACCGGCCCGAGACGCAAACTCGGGACCTTTGCCTTTCACGGGCAAGTGCTCTACCAACTGACCTACCGAAGCATGACTCACGCCTCGTCCTCACAGCTTTGATTCCGTCAGTGCCTCGTCTCCTACCTTCCAAACTTCACAGAAGCTCTCCTGCGAACCTTGCAGGACTAGCACTCCTGGAAGAAAGGATATTGCGGAGACATGGCTTAACCACAGCCTGGGGGATGTTTCTAGAATGATATTTTCACTCTACAGCGGAGTGTGCGCTGATATGAAACTTCCTGGCAGATTAACACTGTGTGTAGGTCCGAGACTCGAACTCGGGACCTTTGCCTTTCGCGGGCAAGTGCTCTATCCTTAACGGAAAGTAAAATGACCCTAGTCTCAAATACGGAGGTCGTAAATGCTCGTTGCCTAAGGCAAAAAGGCTGTAGACCGTGGTATCAACTCCGTATTGTCATCACTCACCGGGTGCACGTTTGGTAGATAGCACAAAGTAGTCCGATCTGTCTGTCACTATATCCATTCTCACGAAAGCTGACCTCAAGATGAGTTAACTCAGCTGACAAACTCTCAGTGTCTGAATTGACTTGGACTTTGCGCATCTACGTACGAAACACTCCTTAGCTCTTAGCCGCATGGTGAAAACTGTCAGCCTATAGATATAAGTTAGTGTGAGCAGGTTTCCTATGAACATTCCCAACGTACCATCAGCGTTCCGCTGACCAACTCATCAAGGGAGGGAAGGCAGCAGTTCTTTTCCATCTGGTGGACTGTCAGGCATTTTAAAAAGTAGTTAAAATTCTCACTGCTATAACGAAAATACCATCTACTTATCGGAAAAACACGCAATTCTCAAAGACACTTATTCCAAAGCACTTTGGTCGAAGTCTTCCACATCAAATTTGCAAAAAAATCTGACAACGGGTTCCCAATAACAACATGTGTCTGTTCATGGTACTGGTTATTGAATAAAGTGTAAGTCGAAGTCAAAACACGTCGAAATAGGTTCGCTATTCAACAAAAAACCTAAACTTCCTGGCAGATTAAAACTGTGTGCCCGACCGAGACTCGACCTCGTGACCTTTGCCTTTCGCCGGCAAGTGCTCTACCATCTGAGCTACCGAACCACGACTCACACCCGATACTCACAGCTTTACTTCTGCCAGTATCTCGTCTCCTACCTTCCAAACCTAACAGTTCGCAGGAGAGCTTCTGTAAAGTTTGGAAGGTAGGAGACGAGATACTGGCAGAAGTAAAGCTGTGAGTACCGGGCGTGGGTCGTGCTTCGTTAACTCAGATGGTAGAGCACTTGCCGGCGAAAGGCAGAGGTCCCGAGTTCGAGTCTCGGTCGGGCACACAGTTTTAATCTGCCAGGAAGTTTCATATCAGCGCACACTCCGCTGGAAATTTCATTCTGGAAAAAACCTTAAGTTCATTAAATTTAACAAATCACAAAAACACGACTGAAGTGAGAGAACATATCAAAAAGTATTAGAAAATCCGAGTCATTCAAACGCATTCCCTCTAATCAACGTAAGAAATCCTGCGAGACATTAATGTGATGCTCATACCGACAATCGAGTGTGTACAGTATGTGTGTGTATTTGTGTTATCTTTCCGGAATTGCTCTGCAAAGCGAGGTTTTAAATTCACTTGCACAGCGGTTACTTGCAGCAGTTTTATCTTGAAAATGACAGGATGGTCACCTGTCGAAATATTGGCGATTGTCGATGACGTCACCCAGCTTCATTCCTGTAAGTTTACTTTCTAGTAGGTCGTTATTTGGTGGTGTGATCCGTAAAACAATAATAACGCACTGAATAGTTAACAACCAATAAAATATACTTCTTTTGAAATCATTTGATATTTCTAATGGCGATTAAGTTGTTCCGCAGACGTACAGAAATACTTATTTGTTACATTTCACACGTACTGATTAAACATATATATTTCGTCCTTAGTATTTCACCAATCAGGCTTATTACCACAGTTGATGTTTTATAAAGAAACAACTAAATTTGTTTTGCCATCCATTCCAGTTCAATTCATGTTTCTTAATACATCCCATTCGTGTAAATTAGCCAGAATGGCAGCTCGGTTTGAGGCGCCATGGCACGAACTGTGCTGCCCTTCCTGCCTGAGCTTCGGGTCCTCCCTGGCATGGGTGTGTGTGTACTGTTCTTAGCTTAAGTTACTTTACGTAGTGCGCAAGTTTAGGGACGGATGACCTCAACAGTTTGGTCCCTTAGGGATTCACACACATTTGAACAATTTTGTAAATTAGTAAATTATCTAATCTCATTTTAATACCTATCAAATGTAACTGTAACACGGAAAGTTTGCAAATACGAAAGAAGGATGCTACCTCTCATTACTGTCGTCGTTCTTCGATTTACTCTCAAACCATATTCTGTAATCGTTAGACTGTTCATTACATTCAGCAGATCATGTAATTCTTCACTTTCACCCAGGATAGCAATGTCATCAGCGAATCGTATCATGAATTTTAATTCCACTCCACAAGCGGGCTTTTATTTTCATCATTGTTTGTTCGACGTACAGATTGAAGAGTAGGGGCGAAAGAGTGCATCCCTGTCTCACCTCCTTTCTAATCAGAGCACTTCTTCCTTGGCCGCCCACCCGTATGACTCCCTCTTAGCTCTACTACACATTATGCATTACCTGTCTATACCGGTGGCCTACACATATTTTTCTCACAATTTCGAATATCTTGCACCATTTACACTGTCGAACGCTTTTCTAGGTCGACTAATCCTATGAACGTGTCTTGATTTTTCTTCAGTTTTGCTTCCGTTATCAACCGCAACTTCAGAACTGCCTCTTGGTGCCTTTACCGTTCCTAAAGCCAAACTGATCGTCATCTGACACAACCTCAGTTTTCTTTTCCATTCTTCAGTGTATTATTATTGTCAACAGTTTGGATGCAAGAGCTTTTAAGTTGATTGTGCGATAATACTCGCAGATGTCAGCTATTGCGAGGACGATATTTTTCCTAAAGTCAGATGGTATGCTGCTAGACTCATATAGTCCACACACCAACGCGAATAGACGTTTTGTTGTCTCTTCCCCCAATGATTTAAGAAATTCTGATGAAATATTGTCTATCCCTTCTGCTTTATTTCCAGAGCTTTCTTAAATTCTGATTCTAATACTGGATCCCTCATCTCTTCTAAGTCGAGTCTTGTTTCTTCTTCTATCACATCAGACAAATCCTCCCCCTCATAGCGGGCATCTTAAGGTCGCTAATACTTCCGTACACATGCTGCTTACTCTCATGTCGTCTGCCAGTACTCCGTGCCGTCTTTCGGTCTTACACAGGGAACGTGTATGGGTGCGGCGCCTCCACCACCATCTGTTCCCCACTGGGGTGTCTTTTATGACCAGTCCCACAGCATCCCATCGCTGTCGTGCGTTGTAGGCGTCATAGCGTCCCCAGTACCCTGTTGCCGTTGACTGAACTCCCCCGCTGGGTCTAGAGCATAGTCATAAGGAGTTCGTGTCGTTGGCCCGCTGGCCACTCCTACGTCCACAATAGACAGTTTTTCTGTATCCGTGGACTTCTGCTCTGTACTCAAAAACGCCTCAGCATTGCTTACTGGTTCTGGTTGGTCGCTCTCTATCGTGAGGCGGCGCTTCTTCCGGCGTTTTCGTGATAGCTGTTTACGTTCTGTCTTGATGTTCCTAGGGAAACTGTGCGCCTTCGAAGAGTCAACGTCCGTAAGTGGTTTATCCGACGGGGCCGCGAGCGGCACCGAAGAAATGGCTTCCTGTGACTGCTGTAGGCGGTCCAGCGCATCGTCATTCTTCCATGGGACGCCACTATCTTCTTCTGTGTGTATGCTACGGTAAGATTTTGTCGCGCGTCCTACGTCATCAAGTATTGCTGCGACATAGGTCATTGGGAACACTGTCGGATGCGGCTTCAGCAGCGGATCATCCCGTGGCAGCTGTAAGGAACTTCGTTGGGTACACTCAAAACGTAAGTGTTTCTCCTCCCTACACCCAGAGCACGTTCGTGGTTGTCCGTCGTAGATGGCAACCGTTTTAGAAACGGCGATGTACAAGCATGGCGGAACTTGTTTTCGAAGTTTTATCAGTATTTGTCTGACCCCATCAAGGACAGGATCCGTTTTGAAACTGTCCCATTTTTCAGCCACATCGGATAGAACTGTTCCGTAAGGACGGAATGTGTCTGTCATCCAACATTCTGGCAATTCGAATGGAAGCTCAAAGACGCAGATGGTTCGCAGTCCCACGCCGCTTGTTCAACCACAACCGCTCCAACATTCCGTCCGAGTGACAGAAACGAGGTCCTAGTTTGTCACATTCCGCTTCATTAATGAACTTGACTTACACCACGCTGCTGACTATCAATAAGTGTATTACCACTTGTACGACAGGTTCGATTTTTACCTCGTCCCGTAAATAACGTTCTATCTCGTAAGCCTTCGGTCGAGCATATTTGTTAAAAAACTAAAATTTCAGTGCCGATTTGCGGAACGACAAGGCCATGATTTGTTCTGTATACTATCGCGGCTCACCGGTACACAAATATCTTTCACGCATACGTGCGTGTATCGTACTTCTAAACACTGCAATGTCGTATTTATTCGCCTACACCAGGCCAGCAACTTTAAATTCAAATGTATCCCCTGTACAGGTATTTACATAATGGAAGCACGAGTGCCGGTTGTAGGTGCCTGCTTGACGACAGATAAAAGTTCGGGTCAGGTCGTGAGGCGGCTCGAAGAGCCTAACAGTAAGGCGATCGCTTCCAAAAAGTGGGAGATACGGGTTCGAGTCCCGATCCGGCACTAATTTTCATGGTTGTCCATAGTCGCAACTGCGAATACATTTCATGTATTTCATAAAGGTTATAGTCAGCGCACTGACTGTTCCTTCGTGCTTTCATACTTCTGAACAACACAGTCACTGCAATATCATACCGTAAATATCTTATAAATCAGGATGGACGGGCGGGGATTTGAACCGTTGTCCTACCGATCGCGAGTGCAGTGTAGCAGCTACTGCGCCACCTGTCTCGTTTTCCGAATGCAGTCTCACCCACTTTTAAGTCTGAGCACAATTAGCAATCGCCCACGGCACCTGCTCGTCGTTGAAGGCACTCAGTTCCACGTATGCGCTCACCGCTTATTAGTAGAAAACTACTATAATTCAAAGCAGGTCAATGCAATTTAACCTAGAGGAAGAAAGGGCGCTGACGAACTAAACTGTAAGTGTAACATTTTGGTCCACGACCCGTAGTATCAAGATCGAAGAAATACGTTACTCTATGAATAGCTACACGCTTCTCTGCGAGATGAAGCAGGCATTTTTCGACGTATCACACCCCAGTAGGGGACTTTTGACAGACTAGCACAACACATTTCCTCGCTACCAGCACACCTGATAAAGTCTCGAACTTTCTTTTCTTTATATATCTCAGTAATCCAATGTGAAAATTCAAAAGAAAAACATTTCTTAATATTGTACATTAAATTTTCCAAATATTTCCATAAAAAAGCCAATATTTCCTTTGTCAACAACAAAAAGAAAAAAGCAGTGTATCGCTAGATTAGGGAGGTGCGTCTGCACACGTGCAATGCGAATCTAGGGTAAAAACAAATGAGGTGTCTCCACGACTAACACGTTGGTATCGAAATTGTCAGGATCACCGTTTATACACTCCTGGCCATTAAAACTGCTAAAACATGAAGATGAGTTGCTACAGACGCGAAATTTAACCGACAGGAAGAAGATGCTGTGATATGCAAATGGTTAGCTTTTCAGAGCATTCACACAAGTTTGGCGCCGGTGGCGACACCTAAAACGTGCTGACATGAGGAATGTTACCAACCGATTTCTCATACACAAACAACAATTGACTGCCTTTGCCTGGTGAAACGTTGTTATGATGCCTCCTGTAAGGAGCAGAAATGCGTACCATCACGTTTCCGACTTTGATAAAGGGCGGATTGTAGCCTATCGCGATTGCGGTTTATCGTATCGCGATATTGCTGCACGCGTTGGTCGAGGTCCAATGACTGTTAGCAGAATACGGAATCGCTGGATTCAGGAGGGTAATACGGAACGCCGTGCAGGATCCCAATGACCTCGTATCACTAGCAGTCGAGATGACAGGCATCTTATCCGCATGGCTGTAACGGATCGTGCAGCCGCGTCTCGATCCTTGAGTCATCAGATGGGGACGTTTTCAAGACAACTATCTGCAAGAACAGTTCGACGACGTTTGCAGCAGCATGGACTATCAGCTCGGAGACCATGACTGCGGTTACCCTTGACGCTGCATCACAGACAGTAGCGCCTGGGATGGTGTACTCAACGACGAACCTGGGTGCACGAATAGCAAAACATTTTTTCGGATGATTCCAGGTTCTGTTTACAGCATCATGATGGTCGTATCCGTGTCTGGCGACATCGCGGCGAACGCACATTGGAAGCGTGTATTCGTCATCGCCATACTGGCGTATCACCCGGCGTCATGGTATAGGGTCCCATTGGTTACACGTATCGGGCACCTCTTGTTCGCATTGACGGCACTTTGAACAGTGGACGTTACATTTCAGATGTGTTACGACCCGTGGCTCTACCCTTCATTCGATCCCTGCGAAACCCTACATTTCAGCAGGATAATGCACGACCGTATGTTGCAGGTCATGTACGTCCCTTTCTGGATACAGAAATTGTTCGACTGCTGCCCTGGCCAGCACATTTTCCACATGTCGCACCAACTGAAAACGTCTGGTCAATGGTGGCCGAGCAACTGGCCGGTCACAATATGCCAGTCTCTACTCTTGATGAAATCTGGCATCGTACTGAAGCTGCATGGGCAGCTGTACCAGTACACGCCATCCAAGCTCTGTTTGACTAAATGCGCAAGCGTATCAAGGCCGTTATTACGGCCAGTGGTGGTTGTTCTGGGTACTGATTTCTCAGGATCTATGCACCCAAATTGCGTGAAAATGTAATCACATGTCAGTTCTAGCATAATAAATTTGTCCAATGAATACCCGTTCATCATCTGCATTTTTTCTTGGTGAAGCAATTTTAATGACCAGTAGTGTAGTTCACCCCACCCCTGAAGATAAAATTTATTCTTGTTTCTTTAAATTATGCCAGGCTAAAGGTAGTAAGACCTCTGCAGTTACAATTTCAATTTTGGTAAGAGCATCGCTGCAACGCTTCACACAGATCAACTGTACCTCCTCCCCATTGCGGTCGTTGTCTGGGGTATATGTTAGTTGGCTGGATCAATTCCGTATGTTAGATATTTTTAATATCATTTCCAGTATTTGGCGCGTTAGCAGAGACGTGTTGCAAGAATTCACTTCCGGATACCGTAGTGTTTGCCAGTGTCATATCTCAAATACATTTTTTCCCACACTACATGAGAAATATACCTCAAAGTGAATAGAGACGAGTAAAGCGAATGGTATGATTGCGATAAGCTCTGAACAGCTAAAATATGGAGCACTCCAGTACATACGAGACGACTAAATCTGATTAATACTCGTATGTGCTGGAGATATTGAGCTATTCCAGAAGCATAGTTAAAAGAAGCATTCTAAAAGGTATAACATAGATTATATAATGGTATGACAGAGATTTAGGAACCAGGTTTTAAATTGTAAGACATTTCCAGGGGCAGATGTGGACTCTGAATACAATCTATTCGTTATGACCTGTAGATTAAAACTGAAAAAACTGCAAAAATGAGGGAACTTAAGGAGATATGACCTGGATAAACTGAAAGAACCAGAGGTTGTACATAGTTTCAGGGAGAGCGTAAGGGAACAATTGACAGGAATGGGGGAAACAAATACAGTAGAAGAAGAATGGGTAGCTTTGAGGGATGAAGAAGTGAAGGCAGCAGATAATCAAGTAGGTAAAAAGACGAGGGCTAGTAGAAATCCTTGGGTAACAGAGGAAATATTGAATTTAATTGATGAAAGGAGAAAATATAAAAATGCAGTAAATGAAGCAGGCAAAAGGGAATACAAACGTCTCAAAAATGAGATCGACAGGAAAAGGAAAATGGCTAAGCAGGGATGGCTAGAGGACAAATGTAAGGATGTAGAGGCTTACCTCACTAGGGGTAAGGTAGATACTGCCTAAAGGAAAATTAAAGAGAACTTTTGAGATAAGAGAACCACTTGTATGAACATCAAGAGCTCAGATGGAAACCCAGTTCTAAGCAAAGAAGGGAAAGCAGAAAGGTGGAAGGAGTATATAGAGGGTCTATAGAAGGGCGATGTACTTGAGGACAATATTATGGAAATGGAAGAGTATGTGGATGTAGATGAATTGGGAGATACGATACTGCGTGAAGAGTTTGACAGAGCACTGAAAGACCTGAGTCGAAACAAGGCCCCCGGAGTAGACAACATTCCATTGGAACTACTGACGGCCTTGGGAGAGCCAGTCCTGACAAAACTCTACCATCTGGTGAACAAGACGTATGAAACAGGCTAAATACCAGCAGACTTCAAGAAGAATATAATAATTCCAATCCCAAAGAAAGCAGGTGTTGACAGATGTGAATATTACCGAACAATCAGTTTAATAAGCCCCAGCTGCAAAATACTAACTCGAATTCTTTACAGACGAATGGAAAAACTAGTGGAAGCCGACCTTGGGGAAGATCAGTTTGGATTCCGTAGAAATATTGGAACACGTGAGGCAATATTGACCTTACGACTTATCTTAGAAGAAAGATTAAGGGAAGGCAAACCTACGTTTCTAGCATTAGTAGACTTAGAGAATGTTTTTGACAGTGTTGACTGGAATACTCTCTTTCAAATTCTAAAGGTGGCAGGGGTAAAACACAGGGAGGGACAGGCTATTTACAATTTGTACAGAAACCAGATGGCAGTTATAAGAGTCGAGGGACATGAAAGGGAAGCAGTGGTTGGAAAGGGAGAAAGACAGGGTTGTAGCCTCCCCCCGATGTTATTCAATCTGTATATTGAGCAAGCAGTAAAGGAAACAAAAGAAAAATTCGGGGTAGGTATTAAAATCCAGGGAGAAGAAATAAAAACTTTGAGGTTCGCCGATGACATCGTAATTCTGTCAGAGACAGCAAAGGACTTGGAAGAGCAGTTGAATGGAATGGATAGTGTCTTGAAAGGAGGACATAAGATGAACATCAACAAAAGCAAAACGAGGATAATGGAATGTAGTCGAATTAAGTCGGACGATGCTGAGGGTATTAGATTAGGAAATGAGACACTTAAAGTAGTAAAGGAGTTTTGCTATTTGGGGAGCAAAATAACTGATGATGGTCGAAGTAGAGAGGATATAAAATGTAGACTGGCAATGGCAAGGAAAGCGTTTCTGAGGAAGAGAAATTTGTTATCATCGGTTATAGATTTAAGTGTCAGGAAGTCATTTCTGAAAGTATTTGTATGGAGTGTAGCCATGTATGGAAGTGAAACATGGACGATAAATAGTTTAGACAAGAAGAGAATAGAAGCTTTCGAAATGTGGTGGTACAGAAGAATGCTGAAGATTAGATGTGTAGATCACATAACTAATGAGGAAGTATTAAATAGGATTGGGGAGAAGAGAAGTTTGTGGCAAAACTTGACCAGAAGAAGGGATCGGTTGGTAGGACATGTTCTGAGGCATCAAAGGATCACCAATTTAGTATTGGAGGGCAGTGTGGAGGGTAAAAATCGTAGAGGGAGACCAAGATATGAATACACTAAGCAGATTCAGAATGATGTAGGTTGCAGTAGGTACTGGGAGATGAAGAAGCTTGCACAAGATAGAGTAGCATGGAGAGCTGCATCAAACCAGTCTCAGGACTGAAGACCACAACAACAGGTAAAAGTAATGGTAATAGCACTGTTTAGAAAAGGAGAACGCAGTAACTGCGAGAACTATAGAGGACTCAGCTTACTGGACACAACATACAAAGTTTATACAAGAATAGCAAACAATAGGCTAAGGGCTATTGGATAGAATTGGCAGGCGAGCAACAAAAAAATCGTTCAAATTGCTTTAAGCGCTATGGAACTTAACATCTGAGGTCATCAGTCCCCTACACTTAGAACTACTTAAACCTAACTAACCTAAGATCATCACACACATCCATACCGGAGGCAGGATTCGAACCTGTGGCCGTAGCGGTCGCACGGTTTCAGACTGGAACGCCTAGAACCGCGCGGCCACTCCGGCCGGATTTCTACATGAACTGCCGCGTTTTTATGCAGACAACGTCACACTACTAGCAGATAATGAATACGACTTACAAAGGGGAATACATTTATTAGTAAGCATGTATGCATTTGTCAAAGTACCATTTGACAGTTTCAGAAAAAAAAAGATAAAGTCAATTACTGTTATAGGAAAACACCGAGATGGACAGAAATTGTGATTAATAGTAGAACAATAGACCAGGTGAAACATTTTAGCAGTTTATGTTTCCATGTCACATATGATCATGATGAAGACGTACAGAAGGAACTAGCAAAGTTTGGGAATGTAAGTTGAATGGTAAACTGGTATCTAAAAAGTGCAAAGAAGAAAGTAAGATTAAAATAATATAATACTGAGGCGGCACCAGTGCTTGTTTACGAAAGTGAACCACGAGGTGTAAATAAAAGCCAATAAAGTCATAACAGATGATTTTCTAACATCCGTAAAGCGATATACAAGAGACGACAGACTTCGAAAATCGGAAATTAGCGAAGAAAAGAATATACTTAATAGCTTCAATAAAATACAACATGTCTCGAAACAGTGGGATGAGAAAGACAAGATTTCACCTATTTCGGAGAAGCTGACAAGGAGGACCAAGAAAGTGACGGGGATCGTAACAGGCGAAACAGAAAGAGTACTTATGTTTGGATTGATGGTGATGTTTATATCAGAAAGAGGAGGTAAATCCTACCTCATTATTTCGGCACCTTCAACGAATACACACGTCTACTGGAGCACAAAAAGAGAGTAACGAACACAGGGACAAGATAGTGTAAGTGACTGTGGATATTAAGCTTCTGTCAGTGTATAAGTAACTTCTGAAAGCACCTTCCGCGGAAACGCCCCAGCTATGCCATTCTGCTCCGAACTAAAATTATACTGGGAGTCTCAATAACATCACAGTGCTGATGGCGAGGCCACAGATCGTTATGTGATGACTAGGTTATTGAATCAAAGGACAGAAGAATGACTTACAGTTTCTGCAAATATGGAAGGTAAATAATACTGTATTTGCCGTTATCGCTTGTAGCATTTTTATTCAGCAACTTTAAATGCAATATAGCCAAAAAACAATCTAGATTCTTCTACACATGAAAAACAAAAGTACACGTGGGGCCAAACATGAAAACAGTAAAGAGTCTTCCTAAGTGAATGCTACTGGTGTAATAAAAGAGCTGCACATAATGTGGGCACTGACGATTGTACACAAACGAGGTAAGAGTAGTTTGTTGAAATGCAGGAACATATATTTATAACGATATTTGTTTGGATTCTGTTTGAAGCACCTTAAGAGACGTATGTGAACCGTTTGCCTCAGGACAGAGGGAAACTAGAGGCAAGTGAACGTTCATATGCACAGAAAGTCCTAGAAAGATAGAATTTACATTGAGTTCGTAATAAAAGATATTCGTTAAGAAAAATATGCTTATCAAAATAGCGAATGAAAGAAAAAATCAGTTTATTGTTTATCTCATTCTCACTCCTGGAAATGGAAAAAAGAACACATTGACACCGTTGTGTCAGACCCACCATACTTGCTCCGGACACTGCGACAGGGCTGTACAAGCAATGATCACACGCACGGCACAGCGGACACACCAGGAACCGCGGTGTTGGCCGTCGAATGGCGCTAGCTGCGCAACATTTGTGCACCGCCGCCGTCAGTGTCAGCCAGTTTGCCGTGGCATACGGAGCTCCATCGCCGTCTTTAACACTGGTAGCATGCCGCGACAGCGTGGACGTGACCCGTATGTGCAGTTGACGGACTTTGAGAGAGGGCGTATAGTGGGCATGCGGGAGGCCGGGTGGACGTACCGCCGAATTGCTCAACACGTGGGGCGTGAGGTCTCCACAGTATATCCATGTTGTCGCCAGTGGTCGGCGGAAGGTGCACGTGCCCGTCGACCTGGGACCGGACCGCAGCGACGCACGGATGCACGCCAAGACCGTAGGATCCTACGGAGTGCCGTAAGGGACTGCACCGCCACTTCCCAGCAAATTAGGGACACTGTTGCTCCTGGGGTATCGGCGAGGACCATTCGCAACCGTCTCCATGAAGCTGGGCTACGGTCCCGCACACCGTTAGGCCGTCTTCCGTTCACGCCCCAACATCGTGCAGCCCGCCTCCAGTGGTGTCGCGACAGGCGTGAATGGAGGGCCGAATGGAGACGTGTCGTCTTCAGCGATGAGAGTCGCTTCTGCCTTGGTGCCAATGATGGTCGTATGCGTGTTTGGCGCCGTGCAGGTGAGCGCCACAATCAGGACTGCATACGACCGAGGCACACAGGGCCAACACCCGGCATCATGGTGTGGGGAGCGATCTCCTACACTGGCTGTACACCTCTGGTGATCGTCGAGGGGACACTGAATAGTGCACAGTACATCCAAACCGTCATCGAACCCATCGTTCTACCATTCCTAGACCGGCAAGGGAACTTGCTGTTCCAACAGGACAATGCACGTCCGCATGTATCCCGTGCCACCCAACGTGCTCTAGAAGGTGTACGTCAACTACCCTGGCCAGCAAGATCTCCGGATCTTTCCCCCATTGAGCATGTTTGGGACTGGATGAGGCGTCGTCTCACGCGGTCTGCACGTCCAGCACGAACGCTGGTCCAACTGAGGCGCCAGGTGGAAATGGCATGGCAAGCCGTTCCACAGGACTACATCCAGCATCTCTACGATCGTCTCCATGGGAGAATAGCAGCCTGCATTGCTGCGAAAGGTGGATATATACTGTACTAGTGCCGACATTGTGCATGCTCTGTTGCCTGTGTCTATGTGCCTGTGCTTCTGTCAGTGTGATCATGTGATGTATCTGACCCCAGGAATGTGTCAATAAAGTTTCCCCTTCCTGGGACAATGAATTCACGGTGTTCTTATTTCAATTTCCAGGAGTGTATTTAAGTGGTTTAACAGGATTTTAGGGGAAAAGTGAAAATTAAGTCCCCTGCTTCTAGGCAGAGCGTATGGGAACGACGTCCGCAGCTCGTGGTCGTGCAGTCGCGTTCTCGCTTCCCGCGCCCGGGTTACCGGGTTCGATTCCCGGCGGGATCAGGGAGTTTCCCTGCCGCGTGATGAATGGGTGTTGTATGATGTCCTTAGGTTAGTTAGGTTTAAGTAGTTTCATGTTCTAGGCGACTGATGACCATGGATGTTAAGTCCCATAGAGCTCAGAGCCATTTTTTTTATGGGAATGACGCGGGAAACCCGCACCGCCGTACTAGGCAAGGTCCTAAAGGAGGTGGTTTGCCGTTGCCTTCCTCCGACCGTAATGAAGATGAATAATAATAATAATGAAGACGACACAACAACACACAGTCACCTTGGGGCAGGTGAAAATTCCTACCACGCCGGGAATCGAAACCGTGACCCCTTCTTAGGAAGCGAGCACGCTGCGGCGAGACTGCGAGCGGCGGACAACGGGAAAGTACATACATCAAAAAAAGTTTTGCATCACCTCGGTTCCGAGAGTTCCGGAACCTGTACAGAAAGCTGTAATTTAAATCGTCATAAATATCATCTCCGCCCTTTTTATTGCTCCCACCGGAAGTTGATGACAACTTCTAAAGACATATTGCCTCCTTATGGTAACGTGTAAAACATACGTGTTGAGCGATTGTCTACTCAGCTCAGATTGCAGTGTTATAGTGGAAATCGTTCCGTGGAGATGCATGTCAAACGCAATATTCCATCACATTTACAAGTGTGTTGTTACCACGTCCGTGTCATTATACTTGTGAAGAGAGAACCTGCTTCCTATGTAATGAAAGTGGACACGTTCGGTTTATTTGCCCGCGGAGGGGTTTTGTATCAAAGCCATCACTAGCGCAGCGTCGCATTGTTGACGGTCGCTGATCTTGTTCCTTCAAATCCCGTAGTCGGACCTACTTCTGATTCGTACCATTTTGAAAAAAACAGTCCAGTCAGAGCCGGCCGCGGTGGCCATGCGGTTCTGGCGCTGCCGTCCGGAACCGCGGGACTGCTGCGGTTGCAGGTTCGAATCCTGCCTCGGGCATGGATGTGTGTGATGTCCTTAGGTTAGTTAGGTTTAAGTACTTCTAAGTTTGGGGGACTGATGACCTAAGATGTTAAGTCCCATAGTGCTCAGAGCCATTTTCTTTTTATGTCCAGTCATGTAATCATGTCAAAGAATTTTCGCCTTTACCTCTGCGATAGGTTCAGAATCCTATTCCCATCAAGGTAGAACCTGTGACGGTAACAAACAAGAGACGTCGCACTCAGGATGGTGATGGTGAGGATTTGGCAGTGCCATCTGCGGCCAACCTTTTCCGCATCGACTGTATCCCGTGCTCCTCTCCATGCTACAATACATCCCGTCCGTGGTACGATGACTGGTGAAGAAGTTATCTTCAGCATCCTTCCTGCTCGCGGAGTGGGTCCTTCAAAGATGTCTGAGTGCGGAGAGGGAGCTTAGTTCTCCCCTTCGTGTTTCTGTCCTCCGTTACAGTATGAGACGATACAATGTCATCCTGCTCCTTCGTGTTCGGTTTCCTGAATTTGCCCACTTCAGCAACTCACGCGGAGAATAAAATTAGTGACCAAGTATCGCCTGTTGCGTTGGCAGTTCCACAAAATGCTTCCGCCGTAGTGACTGAAACTGCATTACATGACCCTAGCGCTGAGGGGCAGGAAGCTGTGCCTATGACCCCTCCGACTCCTCGGTCTGCAGAGGCCGCCATGCCACAAAGCCGACAGTAACTGCGAATACAACCTGACCGTGCTGTGGCACGCAAGAAATGTAAGAAAGAAAGATTGCGATGTCGGGGATTCTGGTCCCCTGATGTCAGATTCCTGTGTGTATTCCGCAATGGACCTTAACACTGAGCTGTCAGTCTAATTCAGCTCGGACGTTCGTACACCCCTGTATAGCTGTCATAAATGACCCGAGCCTACAGGTTCCTTTCCTTAAACATTAATCGTGTGCAATCAGAATTGCGATTGGCTTTGCTGCGACAGTTCATTTATGATTCATGTGCAGACATAGTCTTCTTACAGGAGGTGTTATTTAGGCATTTCTCCTTACCTGGTTTTCGTGTGATCTTTAATGTAGCACCCGAATATTCTACGGGGACCGACTTACTCCTTCGCGAAGGCATATCTATTGCTGAGGTGGCGATGTTGGATTCTGACAGGGACATAGGCTGTCAACTTTTTAATCTTACCTCGGTTCTTTTATATGCTCCTTCTGGCACCGGTCACGCAGTGGATCGTTCGCGTTTTTATAAAGAGAATATTGTTTTTCTATTGCGTAAGGCCCTCCGGACATTCTGTTTGGTGGTAATTTTAACTGTGTTTTGCGTCCTGCACCTCAATCTCCAGATTTTAATTTATGTTGGGAATTACATGAACTGGTCCGCTCCTTACGCCTAAACGATGTCTGGGGATGTAAATACCCGACGTTAGTTCAATTTATTAAGTTTCCTGCGACTTCTAGTGGCCAGTTGGATAGATTTTACTTATCAGACTGCCTGCGACATTACATTCTTAATACTGAACTCATCCCAGCTTCCTGTACGGATCACTGTGCAGTGACTACAACACTCAGTCAAGAATGGCAACCAGTCAACTTGTTTCACACTCCGTGGATGTTAAACGTCGCTCACCTAACTGACCCCCCCTCTCGATGATGTGATGCGAGTCCTGTGGGCCGGCCATGGTGGCCGAGCGGTTCTAGGCGCCACAGTCTGGAACCTTGCGACCGCTACGGTCGAATCCTGCCTCGGGCATGTTTGTGTGTGATATCCTTTGGTTGGTTAGGTTTAAGTAGTTCTAAGTTATACGGGACCGATGACCTTAGAAGTTAAGTCGCCTAGTGCTCCCATTTAAACCATTTGAGTCGTGTGGGAGCGTAATGGGTCTGAGCACTATGGGACTCAACTTCTAAGGTCATTAGTCCCCTAAAACGTAGAACTACTTAAACCTAACTAACCTAAGGACATCACACACATCCATGCCCGAGGCAGGATTTGAACCTGCGACCGTAGCGGTCTCGCGGTTCCAGACTGCAGCGCCTAGAACCGCACGGCCACAGCGGCCGGCGGGAGCGTAATCTGCGGTCCATTGGAAAGTACTCTTCCATCCTTGATTGGTGGACACAGCTGGTAAAACAGAGGCTCAGGCAAACTTTGATACTTTTCTGTACTGCCAATGCGCGAGACTTTCGGAGAACTTACGAATATTACTATTCCACGCCCCTCTGCGAATAGCGGATGTTAGGCGTGTAAAGGCAAAATTGTTGACGTTGAGAACAATAGAAATGGAAGGGTTGAAAAATGATCCAAGCCACGATAATTGGTGACGTAAGAATTGACGTATCGTATCGGAGCAAGCTGATACAGTGCGTGTTATTCCGTCTCCCTAACTCCACCTCTCATTTTTTTACTACTGGAGTTAATTTTATTCGGCTGGTGGTTTTATTTATTTAGATATGATTATGTATGTGTAGCAGCAAGTAAGTTGGTACATGGTAACTAGTAACTTTGCTTTACGAAATTAAAGTTTGGATTTGCAATATTCAGACTGATATAAAACTGAAACTGAGAGCTGATGGCAGTACACAAAATTATTTGTAACAAGTAGCTATGGTTTTGATTCAATGTTATTACACTGTCTTTACCTAGTAATTCTTTCTTCATAAAAGCAAGTAACTTCGAACAGTGTTGAATAAATATTTCATTTTGGCTGTCTGAATTACACTAGCACACATATGTTAAGTTCAGACATGGAGTGGGAGAGGGAATAAACACTTTTATCGTAAATGTGGCACACCGTGGATCAAATTATTGCTTTTCCACATCTGCTCTGGATAAACATGTAGGGAACATTCACTTGCTACTGTAACGTAATCAAGAAAGAAAGAGAACTGTATCTGAACTCACTGCCTTGCTTCGTATTCAGAAAAGTCATTAATGAAATTCAAATGATCGTTACAGCACACGTTATGCAGTGGATTTTTGAATACTGTTAATTAGAATAGGCGCGCGGCTTGCCCGCTTTCTCTTAATCTCAGGGAAAAAATATAAAATATTGCTTTGGTTTCACAGAGCAGACCTTGCCATGAAATTTGAAAATGATAATGTCATAACACAGTTATTTGTTATATTTTTTGCGGCCGCATAGAACATGTCGCACAGTACCTTCCAAATCAAACTGTACAATGCACTGAATAATATGATATAGCCTGCCGGCACTGCTGGAAGCTGTAAGAAAATGTTAAATATTATTGTTACCTCGCTTTACCGGTGAGGTGACTGCGATGCCTGAAATAAATATTTTTTTATGTGCCGCGTCTGCGGCCGTTTTTCCTCGCAGGTTGGTACAGCGGCTTCCGCTAAATTAAATGCTGAAAATGTCTAAATTACTTACGGGACGAATGGCTAGCAACTTTACAAATTATTTAAAAAAATATTTGCTCAAACTCTATATTTTCAAACAAAAATGCATTAATTTTACACACCTTTTTACAACAACTCACCTAATGGCAAATCTCAAGCTTCATGAACAAAAGACTCACGGCTAGCATATACGTTTGCTTAACACGCGAGTTTTACTCGTAACGAACCCCAAAGAGAACAAAGATATTATTACAATGCTCTTTACTATTTATACATGTACTGAATTGTCCTTTTTATCTGAGGCACAGATCATAATCACTAATTCATTTAACAAGATTTTCAGTGATAATAATTGTTATGGATCCATATTTAAAAAATGCATTAAACGTCAAATAATTATGAATTTTCTACATACACACATAGTACATTCGTGAAATGATACACATTCTTGCTTTATTGCTTCACTTGGTCGTGTTTATTCGTGTTTCAATTATTTATTCGCCGTGTGCGTGGCACTATATCGATACATGTTAACTGGTCTTACACACACGGAAAAAATTCTATCACACTCTTTTTATGACGACTGGCCAGGAGACGCTACAATGTCTTACACGAATACTATGTGGACATCCAAGACATCGATGAGTCCGGTGCAATGCTTTACGATCCACTAGTCAGCATCTCGTATGCGACAATTACACCTCAACAAAACGAAACGCTCTTAGCTGCATTCCAGCCTGAGGGAGTTTACAAATTTATTGTGGGACCACCTTCTAAAAAGTCTCCGGGTCTGTATGGACTTCCCAAGGCATTTTACGTGCGTTTTTGGCCGCTGCTGGGTGCTACCTTTACGTCTCTTTTGAATGAAGTTTTACAGGGTAGAGTAGTGCCGTCCACGTTCAAAGTGGGAAAAATCATTTTAAGCCCGAAATGCACTGGACCGGCTTCCCCTGATAGCTTTCGCCCAATTACTTTCTTATACTCAGATTATAAGACTGTGGCTATGGCAGTTAATAGTGGATCTCTGATGCTGCCAAACATCAAAGCTGCAAGCCTGGTAGTACCATTCTTATTCCTATCGTGAAGTGTCGTGACGCGGTTTTGGTTGCTGCTGTTACGTCCGTCCCCCGTGCCCTTGATTTCCTACACTCCGAAAAGGCACTTTATCGTGTTAATAACGATTTTTGCTTCGGGTTCTGGAGGCAGTTGGTTTCACTGTTGACACACGGCTAGTGTTCTCAAATTTGTTTACGGGTGTTTCGACTTCGGTGGTTGTTAATAGCCAACCGACGCCCCGGGTAAATATCAGTCGAGAAGTGCCTCAAGGAAGCCTGCTGTCAATGACTTCGTTTGTGTTGTCTCTGGAGCAGTTACATCGGATGCTAGCATCCCAGCTAAAACGTTAGACGCTTTCTGGAAGGACTATAGCTGTTCGTGCACACACGGGTGATGTGATGGTTCTACTCAGCATTTCTGCGGAGATACCGTCACTGAAGGCTCTAATCGATGATTATCGTCCGAGTTCAGGTGCATTACTTAATTAAGTTATGGGTAAGCTTCTTATTTTGCGAGATTTTGATGACGCAGTTGTTCCATGGTGGATCGGCGTACATCTCACGGTATCATCATTGATGTTGTCCACTCAAAATGGTGACTCTCAAGTGGAAGTCTGTTACGGGAAGAATTCAGGGAGCGTTATTAGAATATGAACATTACACTACTCCAGAGCGTCCGAATAGTGGATGCATACGTTTTATGCGAAGCTTCTTACATGGCCCAATTTTAACCGCTTTCCTCGATGATGGCGAACAAACGACAGCAAATGTATGGTTGTTTCTTATGGAAAAGACATATATTTCGCTTACAGTATGAGGTAGTCACGAAGCCTCGTTCCTCTGGGTGTTAGCCGAGCGGTCTAAGGCGCTGCAGTCATGGACTGTGCGGCTGATCCAGGCGGATGTTCGAGTTCTCCCTCGGGCGTGGGTGTGTGTGTTTTTGTCCTTAGGATAATTTAGGTTAAGTAGTGTGTAAGCTTAGGGACTGTTGACCTTAGCAGATAAGTCCCATAAGATTTCACACACATTTGAACTTTTTTTTTTTTTCCTCTGGGTGGATGGGCCTGGCTGACATACGAAGGAAGACGCAGACGCTATATCTGCGACGTAATGTTTTGATGATAACTCAAGAAACTCACACATCGTGCCTCATTTATTTCTATGTGTCCGTCCTGCTAGTCTTGAACCCCATATTGATGTTGGTCGCTTTCATTATAAGTTGAAACACATTCGTGACTATCTTGCGGAGAGCTATTTAGGGGCTGACATTTTATGGAGACCCGTCCTCACCATGAAATTCCTACAGACGTGTTGGAAAACAGTCCCTTACTCGAACCTCATTGAAAAAGGATTGCAGAAAACGAACTGGGCGACAGTTTGGTACAATATCAGTCTTCCGGTATTACCGATGAGCGTAGCGTACGAGACAGTAAATAACTTGATTCCAACGAACGAGCGACTTTTCCGTATTAGGCTTAGCGACTTGAATTTATGTAGTCTTTGTACGTCTACAGATACGATAAGACATCGCTTTACTTGTGGAGGTCATATGGCAAATTGGTCTTGGATTAGGAGGCAGTGGGCCTTCCTTACTCGATCTTCTTAGTCTTCATACACTACGAACATCATATTGCCGCCAGATTCTTCCTTTTTTCCACGCTCGAAAGCCCAGACCGTTATGTGGTTGTTGGGATGTTTCGTTCATTTGTTGTAGAAGGCGAGGGGAACGATCACATGAACTTCATGCAGTACATGATCACGGCCTGCTAGAGATGCTTGCGAGTGTTCGAGATCTAGACCTCTTCGCCAACGCGTTGAACCTTGTTGTCCGTCGGCAAGGTGTTGGTTAATTTCGTTTGTCTGATGTTAGGTGTTTTCCTTGTTATGTATGTTCCCTATATGACTCGCTTCGGTTTGTTCTTTCTTAGTTTGCCTGTTAATTTTGTTTAGTGGTTTGACTCAGTATCGTTCCAGTTGTACTGTAAAATGAGTGTAGACGAAGTATCTTTGAAATCATATTGGAATTTTTCTTAGTTTGCTACTTATAATATAATCTGATTCGTTGTCTTCTTGCTTTTAGATTCTATATAAAAACTTTTACACTTACAGAGAATCTAAAATAGGCCGAGATCATGTACTGCATTAAGGTTACCTGAACTTCCTCCCTCCCCCCCCCCCCCCCTCTCCACTGAGGAAGGACACTTGGGTCCTAAAACACTAGACAAATATAAAAAAACACTAAACAAAAAATTTTTATACCCATCATGAGAGCTTGGTGGTGATTTTTCGGCTATGATTACGGTTTTCCTCCTTTCTTCTTTTTATTATTGTTTCGTTATCATAACTAATTTTTTCTCCCATGTGCAGCTTATATTACATGATGATTTGACTAAGGTCAACTGAATTTTCGTGATAAGCACTGCGTCTCCAGGCCATCGGCCCATCGGGACCATCCGACCGTCGTGTCATCCTCAGCTGAGGATGCGGATGGGAGGGGCGTGTGGTCAGCACACCGCTCTCCCGGTCGTTTTGATGGTTTTCTTTGACCGAAGCCGCTACAATTCGGTCGAGTAGCTCCTCAATTGGCATGACGAGGCTGAGTGCACCCCGAAAAATGGCAACAGCGCATGGCGGTCCCGATGGTTACCCATCCAAGTGCCGGCCACGCCCGACAGCGCTTAAGTTCGGTGATTTAACGGGAAACGCTGTATCCACTGCGGCAAGCCCGTTGCTGAAATTCCATTATACCACTCTTATTAAAAAAAACTACCAGAAGCGCCTTGCCACGGTTCGCACTTCCTTCCTCTGCCACGGGTGTTTGTGTTGTCCTTAACGTAAGTTATTTTAAGTTAGATTTCGTAGTGTGTAAGCCTAGGGACCGATGACTGTTTGGTCCCATAGGAACTTACCACAAATTAAAGATTAAATGAAGTATTTCAAAAATGTGTTGCTAATTTTATTAGAACCATCAAAATATAACGTTTTCCATACTCATGTAATTCTTCTCTCTTGGAACAAGATTCGAAGTTATTACTCTTTTTTTTTTTTTTTTGGTTGATTACCATTATCGACAACAGGTCTACTCAGAGTTGTGCAGCGCATTGCGTTTGGTTTTGGAGAACGATATATATAGCTCTGTTGTTGTTTTGGGGGGAGGAGACCAGACAGCGAGGTCATCAGTCTCTTTGGATTAGGGAAGGACGGGAAAGGAAGTCGGCCGTGCCCTTTTAAAGGAACCATCCCGGCATTTGCCTGGAGCGTTTTAGGGAAATCACGGAAAACCTAAATCAGGATGTCCGGACGCGGGATTGAACCGTCGTCTTCGCGAATGCGAGTCCAGTGTGGTAAGCACTGCGCCTCCTCGCTCGGTATATATGGCTCTGCGCACTCAAAGTATGTACTCAGTTTTTATTAGGGGTACGTGATATTACTCTTAAGAAATGTAGGCAGAATAAGGATGAAATTCTAGATAACATTGATCTGATGTGCGAAAATCACAAAGGCTGCAGCGGTAGAGAAAACGATTTTGCTTAGTTTTCAATAACGGTATTTTTTGAGCAGACTCCCACTGTAGATAATTCCTCGCACTTCACATTAGTTTTCCCGTTGTTATGAAACTAGGTGCAGGGATCGCTGTAGGAGAGCGATAAGTTGGGTGATGGTTGACCGTGTTAAAATGCAGCACTTCGGAATTAAACAGGTCGCAGCGGTCAGTAGGAATAATCGGTGATCGAATAAGAAACAATTTAGACTGCACATTCTATGAGAAATGCATATGCATATGATAGCACGCTGATGGCGCGTAATCTTTACATCACCATACTTATGCTTCCCAATCTAATGAAGTTGCTGAAGCATGTCGTTACAGCACGAATGTGGTGTAAAAAATTCGTCTGGAAACACCGGGGTCTTGGTTCTCGGTTGCGGTTTGAGATGGGAACAAGGGGGATAAAAGTTTTTAGCTTAGCCAGGACAAGCGCCCATTTGTATAATCGTTCCAACATCCGTCGTACTCTGTTTTGCAGTATATTGCAAGGTTTGAACGATGAACCGGAGCTGGCGCCATGAAAAATTGCTCGAATCGATTAATTCTCTTTGAAAAGATTTTATATGAGCTGAAATTAATCCTCAGTTAATGTCAACATTTATAAGTGCACCTCTCGAATTTTACGTGTGAAAGCGATTACCCTTAAATAACTTCGAAATGCAGCGAGACTGAAGATTCATTTTGACCGTTCGAAAAATCTTTCTTTGTTTGGATTTAAATAGCAAAAAACACGTTTTCCTGGGAGGAATTTGAAGGACGCCACTTCTGTAGATTAAACTCGTGAGAATCGGTTCAAATTTTGCAAGAAGGTATATAAATGGGCAAAGTCAAAACTGTTTCTAACCAATAATTTCTATCGGTTGTGGAGCTACATGGTTTAAAGTCGAGGTAAGTATACCACGTAAAATTCGTTCTTAAGTGAATTGCGTGCATGGAAACGATTTAAAATAAATCAAATATTTTTTAAAAAAATTCATTTTTACGATAAAATTGAAAACTGGCTTTCAAAAATCTAGCTTGATTCGGATTATAGGGGTAAAGACCACGCTTTTTAATTTTTTTAGCATATGCCAATTATTTGTTTCGGACTTATGCAACTCGGTGCAAATGCTGTAAGAAGGTAGGCAAGTACATGCGATTGATGGTCACTCCTTTGCTTTCAACACGACTTATCCGTTGCCACGGTTTAAGCAACATGGTTCGAAAGACAATGAAAAAATTCTGTACCGGTTCAGTTGTCGCCCGAGTCAACAACAATATACGTCGGTTACCAAGCTATGGCGGTCTAACGTCAAAATTGTGGTATACACTCCTGAAAATTGAAATAAGAACACCGTGAATTCATTGTCCCAGGAAGGAGAAACTTTATTGACACATTCCTGGGGTCAGATACATCACATGATCACACTGACAGAACCACAGGCACATAGACACAGGCAACAGAGCATGCACAATGTCGGCACTAGTACAGTGTATATCCAACTTTCGCAGCAATGCAGGCTGCTATTCTCCCATGGAGACGATTGTAGAGATGCTGGATGTAGTCCTGTGGAACGGCTTGCCATGCCATTTCCACCTGGCGCCTCAGTTGGACCAGCGTTCGTGCTGGACGTGCAGACCGCGTGAGACGACGCCTCATCCAGTCCCAAACATGCTCAATGGGGGAAAGATCCGGAGATCTTGCTGGCCAGGGTAGTTGACTTACACCATCTAGAAAACGTTGGGTGGCACGGGATACATGCGGACGTACATTGTCCTGTTGGAACAGCAAGTTCTCTTGCCGGTCTAGGAATGGTAGAATGATGGGTTCGATGACGGTTTGGATGTACCGTGTACTATTCAGTGTCCCCTCGACGATCACCAGAGGTGTACAGCCAGTGTAGGAGATCGCTCCCCACACCATGATGCCGGGTGTTGGCCCTGTGTGCCTCGGTCGTATGCAGTCCTGATTGTGGCGCTCACCTGCACGGCGCCAAACACGCATACGACCATCATTGGCACCAAGGCAGAAGCGACTCTCATCGCTGAAGACGACACGTCTCCATTCGGCCCTCCATTCACGCCTGTCGCGACACCACTGGAGGCGGGCTGCACGATGTTTGGGCGTGAGCGGAAGACGGCCTAACGGTGTGCGGGACCGTAGCCCAGCTTCATGGAGACGGTTGCGAATGGTCCTCGCCGATACCCCAGGAGCAACAGTGTCCCTAATTTGCTGGGAAGTGGCGGTGCGGTCCCTTACGGCACTGCGTAGGATCCTACGGTCTTGGCGTGCATCCGTGCGTCGCTGCGGTCCGGTCCCAGGTCGACGGGCACGTGCACCTTCCGCCGACCACTGGCGACAACATCGATGTACTGTGGAGACCTCACGCCCCACGTGTTAAGCAATTCGGCGGCACGTCCACCCGGCCTCCCGCATGCCCACTATACGCCCTCGCTCAAAGTCCGTCAACTGCACATACGGTTCACGTCCACGCTGTCGCGGCATGCTACCAGTGTTAAAGACGGCGATGGAGCTCCGTATGCCACGGCAAACTGGCTGACACTGACGGCGGCGGTGCACAAATGCTGCGCAGCTAGCGCCATTCGACGGCCAACACCGCGGTTCCTGGTGTGTCCGCTGTGCCGTGCGTGTGATCATTGCTTGTACAGCCCTGTCGCAGTGTCCGGAGCAAGTATGGTGGGTCTGACACACCGGTGTCAATGTGTTCTTTTTTCCATTTCCAGGAGTGTAGTAAAAGCTGGGAACCAGAAAGAGAAATATTCTATTGTAGGTGAATATGTCATGGGCAGAGTTAGGGATGTAAGAGAAGGGAATAACTTTTCGACTTACGTGCAGCTTCAAAAAAATTTAAATCAAAATATTTTGACGTTTTTGCGCTTTTTCACGCGTTAACCCTAATTCAAATGGCTCTGAGCACTATGGGACTTAACATCTATGGTCATTAGTCCCCTAGAACTTAGAACTACTTAAACCTAACTAACCTAAGGACATCACATACATCCATGCCCGAGGCAGGATTCGAACCTGAGACCGTAGTGGTGGCGCGGTGCCAGACTGTAGCGCCTAGAACCTCTCGGCCACGAACTTAGAACTACTTAAACCTAACTAATCTAAGGACATCACACAACACTCAGTCATCACGAGGCCGAGAAAATCCCTGACCCCGCCGGGAATCGAACCCGGGAACCCGGGCGCGGGAAGCGAGAACGCCACCGCACGACCACGAGCTGCGGACGAAACCCTAATTCCCCGGCGCAGTGAGCTCTCTTAGACCTACCTCATTTTATACGTATGGCGAGGGGTATAAGAAAAAAAGACTAATTTATGTGCTTCTAGAGTAGGATGCATCTACAGCAAAAAGTGTCTGAGGGTGGTGGTGCATTTATAATGAGAAACCCAGAGTGGGGACGCATGCTTCGTAATCTGTATTGACAGGTTGTGTCATATGGCGTGACATGTGAAGTGGTATGTTGGATGACACGAGGGCATGTGTCATGTTATACGTCATGACAGCATGTATCGTGTTACTTTACTTGACTCAATGTAACTACATGACATGGCTAGTAAAAGTAACAGTTACAAAATCGCGAAGCGAATACAACATGATGTTTTGTTTTAAATGTGTTTGAAGCTACCATATATATCGAAAAACTAGTTCCTTTCTGTTATGTCCGTAACTAGGCACATTCATCTTTTTTTGTGCGAAGATAGGAGCATTTTTCATTCTAGTTACAAACTTGTTTAGACAGTGATATTTAAGGTACATGTTCAATAAAGTGTCATTTTTACTTAATATTAAGATTATTACTCTCAGTTAACTTAAAGATACAACATGCCGTTGCTACCTGCATCTAGACAGTTGACAGTTTGGGAGGTATGTAGGACTCTAAGGAGCTTTGTTTCTGTCAACTATGACACATGCGGCACTTCTTGTTGTTCCACACCTGAATGACTCCGTAATGTAATGAGCAAAAAGAGAGATATTTTTTTAATGTTCTGGTCTCGTTTCGTTATGAGTCCGTTATGATGGTACGTAAACAAACGTACGGTTTGTAGCACAGCATGTTTTCGTAAGCTGTATACCGAGGATCTGAAAATGATAGCTTAGTCTGCCGAAATGCTGGACGTAGCCTTGCACAGTGCGAGATGTAAATATATGGTGCATCGACGTGCATTGTCCCCATTTTCAGGAGTGCTTTCGGCTCTGACTTCATTCTTGTGGCTGACAACGGGCGACCGCATCTAATAGCGCTGGTGGAGGAACTTCTGGAACAAAAGAATATGCATCGAATCGACAAGCCTGCTCGTTCCCCGACTTATATCACGTCGAGCACGTGTGAGATTCTGTTGGAAGACTTGTTGCAGCACGTCCACATGCTCCATAGACCACCCAGCAGTCGTCAACAGCGCTGGTCGAGAAATGGAATGCCCTGCCACCAGACCACGTCACCAATCTTGCAACCAGGCATTAAGAATCATGTTCCGCCGTTAATAATTTCCAGGGGAACATTTTTAATGGCGCTGACTTCATTGCTGTTATTGTCTAAAATAAAAACAAGAATTCTATTGGGAAGCATCTACATCTTCTGAAGGCATGTAATGTTTTATAACATGGGCCTTTGCTGCCGTTAACTCCAGACGAAACTCATTGTGAAATATTATTTCTCAGAATCATTTTGTAGCGTGTAGCAATGTCTAAGATCATTTTGTGCACTTATACCTGTGTTACGTATTTGACTTACATTTGTTATAGTACGAAAGATATCTTGTCTATTTTCCGATCGGCGGAACAGTGGTTTGAGGCTCTGTTGTCTCGATACTACGCTCAGATTACATACACGCTAGTCACTCAAGTTCTCTTAGGAAGCTATTTCAAACGCAACAGAAAATAAATGTTCCGTTAGGAAAAAGCGAAGTCGGTAACGTAATCCGGCGACCATAAACGATCAAAATTACTTACGAACGTCAGGAATTTGCCATAATGTCCGAGACGACTTGAGGAAAATCGCATCTTGATATAGTTATTTATTACGGGTAAATTTGGGGTGGCGTCTCGTAGGTGCCTCACGCCGTATATAGGATGAGTCACGTAAGATCTAACACTGTAATTTTCTTGTTTGTCGTTCTTCCTCCTGTAACAACTGAAGTATTAAAGCAAATATGCATCTTTAAATGGAATTATATATTTTGTGAATGGCAGTAGGAAGCTCTTGAAAAGGCGAGTATACTGATACAACAATTGTTAATGTTGGAGCTGAACCTTCTCGTAAAAAATTTTCTAAAAGCGTGTTACATTTGAAAGGCAATGTGACCGTGGTTTAAACACCACGAAGTACGGTGCTAAAGCCAGACTCCGTCGTTGTCTTAATGCTTGAGACGGTTTACTTGTTTCCATAAAAGATGTTAACGTAAACATATGTACACTCGAAACAGTTCATCTAAACCCCTTGTGATACTCTGGAATGCAGCGTATAGGTCCATTTACGAAAGAGGTAACTCACTCCGTAACTATGCCGCATAAAGTATGTCCAAGAGGAAATACATATTATCTTGACAGCTTAGACCCATATCCTAGTTGCATATTACGACCGAGCATGGCAGAGGCCTAGTTTACACCGTAACAGTCGATTCGGACTGCCTTGACTTTTAATTTTAGCACAAGCCTCAGCTGCGTTTTTGGAAAGTTTTAACGACATCATTAACATTCATTGTATTGCTGTATTTGTCTCTTCAACAGCTTTCTTACGCTGTTAAAATAATTATATCAGTCCATGAAAAAACATAGTTGCTGCAATGTCGTGGTTGTTGCGAGAGTTAAGGTGATTAAACATAGGTCAAATTACGTATCCCTCTGCCTGCTGTCATTGTCGGTAGCCTTGTTTCGACTTCTTGAACAATTCGGATGTTCCTAAGTAAACAAATGCGTTTTAAGGCTTTGTAGCATTTATTACACTAAGCTTACAACTATAGATAATACATCAAATGAAAGAGCAACTCAAACAGTTTTCTTTGTACACCTCTGAGGAAAGAGAAGTGTGTGGAAGGACGAGAGTGACTGAAAAACGTGTTGAACGAATGAGAGCCTTTCATACATAAGAAATTTCATGCATAAGAAATTACTTACACGTATGTGGAGATTTTTATGGAAACACTTAAAACTACGCCATTATCGCTTGATTTTGCTACAAGCTCTACGCCTATATGCTAGGGTTTACGCGCAAACTTTGAAAACGAAATGTTTTTGCCGGCCGTTGTGGCCGAGCGGTTCTAGGTGCTTCAAATGGTTCAAATAGCTCTGAGCACAATGGGACTTAATTGCTGTGGTCATCAGTCCCCTAGAACTTAGAACTACTTAAGGCTGGTGAAGGCTGCCGGTCTTGCTTACGAGATGAAGGCAGAGCTCACCATCTGCAGCATCGTTGACAGAACCGACTGCGGACCTTTGGTGCAGAGCCGGGTGGAGGGTCTGAATCAGAGGCTCAGACGGTTTTGCGACCGTATTGGCTGCAGATTCCTTGACTTGCGCCATAGGGTGGTGGGGTTTCGGGTTCCGCTGAATAGGTCAGGAGTTCACTACACTCCGCTGGTGGCTACACGGGTAGCGGAGGCTGTGTGGCGTGGACTGGGCGGTTTTTTAGGTTACAAGGCCTCGGGAAAGTGCGGGATGGGCTGCAATGTCAAAGAGTGCTTGGCAATTACAGGACGTGCTTGGATCAACGAACAGTCGGAATTATAGTTGTAAATTGTTGTAGTTGCGCTGGAAAAGTCCCTGAGCTTCAAGCGCTAATAGAAAGCACAGAAGCTGATATCGTTATAGGTACAGAAAGCTGGCTAAAAAACCTGAAATAAGTTCTGCAGAAATTTTTACGAAGTCTCAGACGGTGTTCAGGAAAGATAGATTAGGCAGAATTGGTGGTGGAGTGTTTGTGTCTGTCAGTAGTGGTTTATCTTGTAGTGAAGTCGAAGTAGATACTCCGTGCCAACTGGTATGGGTGGAGGTTATACTTAACAGCCGAATTAAGTTAATAATTGGCTCCTTCTACCGACCCCCAGACTCCGATGATACAGTTGCGGAACAGTTCAGAGAAAGTTTGAATCTCGTAACAAATAAATACCCCACTCATACGGTTATAGTTGGTGGGGACTTCAACCTACCCTCGGTATGTTGGCAAAAATACTTGTTCAAAACCGGTGGTAGGCAGAAAACGTCTTCCGCGATTGTCCTAAATGCTTTCTCCGAAAATTATTTCGAGCAGTTACTCCACGAACCCACGCGAATTGTAAATGGTTGCGAAAACACACTTGACCTCTCAGCCACAAACAATCCAGAGCTGATAAAGAGCATCATGACTGATACAGGGATTAGTGATCACAAGGTCATTGTAGCTAGGCTCAATACCATTTCTTCCAAATCCATCAGAAACAAACGCAAAATAATTTTATTTAAAAAAGCGGATAAAGTTCCACTAGAAGCCTTCCTAAAAGACAATTTCCATTCCTTCCGAACTGACTATGCGAATGTAGACGAGATGTGGCTCAAATTCAAAGATATAGTAGCAACAGCAATTGAGATATTCATACCTCATAAATTGGTAAGAGATGGAACGGATCCCCCGTGGTACACAAAAAAGGTCCGAACGCTGTTGCAGAGGCAACGGAAAAAGCATGCGAAGTTCAGAAGAACGCGAAATCCCGAAGATGGCTAAAATTTACAGACGCGCGAAATTTGGCACGTACTTCGATGCGAGATGCCTTTAATACGTTCCACAACGAAACATTGTCTCGAAATTTGGTAGAAAATCCGAAGAAATTCTGGTCGTATGTAAAGTACACAAGCGGCAAGACGCAGTCAATACCTTCGCTGCGCAGTGCCGATGGTACTGTTATCGACGACTGTGCCGCTAAAGCGGAGTTATTGAACGCAGTTTTCCGAAATTCCTTCACCAGGGAAGACGAATGGAATATTCCAGAATTTGAAACACGAACATCTGCTAGCATGAGTTTCTTAGAAGTAGATACCTTAGGGGTTGCGAAGCAACTCAAATCGCTTGATACGGGCAAGTCTTCAGGTCCAGATTGTATACCGATTAGGTTCCTTTCAGATTACGCTGATATTATAGCTCCCTACTTAGCACTCATATACAACCGCTCGCTCACCGATAGATCTGTACCTACAGATTGGAAAATTGCGCAGGTCGCACCAGTGTTCAAGAAGGGTAGTAGGAGTAATCCATTTAACTACAGACCTAAATCATTGACGTCGGTTTGCAGTAGGGTTTTGGAGCATATACTGTATTCAAACATTATGAATCACCTCGAAGGGAACGATCTATTGACACGTAATCAGCATGGCTTCAGAAAACATCGCTCTTGTGCAACGCAGCTAGCTCTTTATTCGCACGAAGTAATGGCCGCTATCGACAGGGGATCTCAAGTTGATTCCGTATTTCTAGATTTCCGGAAAGCTTTTGACACCGTTCCATATAAGCGACTTCTAATCAAGCTGCGGAGCTATGGGGTATCGTCTCAGTTGTGCGACTGGATTCGTGATTTCCTGTCAGGAAGGCCGCAGTTCGTAGTAATAGACGGCAAATCATCGAGTAAAACTGATGTGATATCAGGTGTTCCCCAGGGAAGCGTCCTGGGACCTCTACTGTTCCTGATCTATATAAATGACCTGGGTGACAATCTGTGCAGTTCTCTTAGACTGTTCGCAGATGATGCTATAATTTACCGTCTAGTAAGGTCATCCGAAGACCAGTATCAGTTGCAAAGCGATTTAGAAAAGATTGCTGTATGGTGTGTCAGGTGGCAGTTGACGCTAAATAACGAAAAGTGTGAGATGATCCACATGAGTTCCAAAAGAAATCCGTTGGAATTCGATTACTCGATAAATAGTACAATTCTCAAGGCTGTCAATTCAACTAAGTACCTGGGTGATAAAATTACGAACAACTTCAGTTGGAAGGACCACATAGATAATATTGTCGGGAAGGCGAGCCAAAGGTTGCGTTTCATTGGCAGGACACTTAGAAGATGCAACAAGTCCACTAAAGAGACAGCTTACACTACACTCGTTCGTCCTCTGTTAGAATATTGCTGCGTAGTGTGGGATCCTTACCAGGTGGGATTGACGGAGGACATCGAAAGGGTGCAAAAAAGGGCAGCTCGTTTTGTCTTATCACGTTATAGGGGAGAGAACGTGGCAGATATGATACACGAGTTGGGATGGAAGTCATTAAAGCATAGACGTTTTTCGTCACGGCGAGACCTTTTTACGAAATTTCAGTCACCAACTTTCTCTTCCGAATGCGAAAATATTTTGTTGAGCCCAACCTACATAGGTAGGAATGATCATCAAAATAAAATTAAGAGAAATCAGAGCTCGAACAGAAAGGTTTAGGTGTTCGTTTTTCCCGCTCGCTGTTCGGGAGTGGAATAGTAGAGAGATAGTATGATTGTGGTTCGATGAACCCTCTGCCAAGCACTTAAATGTGAATTGCAGAGTAGTGATGTAGATGTAGATGTAGAAACCTAACTAACCTAAGGACATCAGACACATCCATGCCCGAGGCAGGATTCGAACCTGCGACCGTAGAAGTGGCGCGGTTCCAGACTGTAGCGCCTAGAACCGCTCGGCCACTCCTTGGTGCTTCAGTCCAGAACCGAGCGACCGCTATGGTCGCCTCGGGCATGGATGTGTGTGATGTTCTTAGGTTAGTTAGGTTTACGTAACTCTACGTTCTAGTGAACTGATGATCTCAGATGTTAAGTCCCATGGTACTCAGAGCCAATCGAACCATTTTTGAACCATATGTATGTGCCTCCGTTACCAGCTAATTTACCCGAATTTCTAGGGAAGAGATGATCTCAGATGTTAAGTCCCATAGTGCTCAGAGCCAATTGAACCATTTTTAAACATATGTATGTGCCTCCATTACCAGCAAATTTACCAGACTTTCTAGGGAACTGATGATCTCAGATGTTAAGTCCCATAGTGCTCAGAGCCAATCGAACCATTTTTGAACCATGTGTATGTGCCTCCGTTACCAGCTAATTTACCCGACTTTAGCAACAGCATTGTTGCAACACTTACGCCAGACACACCGTTAAAGATTTGAGAAGAACTCGCATATAGACTCCATGTGAGCGAATGGTGCTCACATTGGAACTGTTTGATTTGTTCTTTCATTTGATGTATTATTTACAATTGTAATTAGAAAGCAACAAATGCTGCAAACTCTTAAAACCTGAATATTCACTTTGTTACGTCTTAACGCGACTCATTATGTGTATGATTGTTCCTAACTGGTCGCCTTTTATTTCAAATTCTGCAAAAAATGGCTCTGAGCACTATGGGACTTAACATCTGAGCTCATCAGTCCCCCAGAACTTAGAACTACTTAAACCTAACTAACCAGAGGACATCACACACATCCATGTCCGAGGGAGGACTCGAACCTGTGACCGTAGCGGTCGCGGGGTTCCGGACTGAAGCGCCTAGAACCGCTGGACCACACCGGCCGGCCATATGTATAGTCCTTCATGAACCCTTAAAGATAAAAACCGCATGGTGTCAATTAATATGTGAACGTGGGGGTTATGTGAAGCAAGCCCATCATTCGGGCCGTTGTGGCGATCGGGTGCAACGTCATTTAACAATTCTCATTGTGAGTTATGCTAGTGTGGTGGCTCTCCATCTTTCTGACAAAGTTTTGTGGTTCAGCGTCTACCAATTGCGGAAATAGCCATAGTTCTAACACATCAAGACTGTAGCACCTAGAACCGCTCGGCCACTCCAGATGGCTCAAATTCTGCAGCTTTGTTCCATACACGTAGTGCAATATTTAGAACGTAGGCCTGAGAAACGTCTTCATCCCACGTCGTGATGCTTGAGAGGCAGCCAGTGGAAAACAAGTACGATAACATTTTCCACTGACGTAGATGCTAAGGGAAGCTGGAAGAATTAGCGTCGAGTGACGTGAAACGCGGACGAGCGTCGCTGGTGTTTCGCGGAAGAGAGGGGCGTTTTAATGCCAGGTAGACAGCCAGAAACCTGTCGGCTCGCGCGTCACTGCGTCCTTGCGAGGCCGGGAGGGGGTCCGCCGCGCGCGCCTCTACTGCGCGGCAGTCGGCGGCCGGATGCACGGCGGGGTCGCGGCGAGGGAAGAGCTTAGCGCGTAATCCGGCTGCAGGCGGCAGAGGCAGCTGGCGGCGGCTCCGCGAATGACAACGCCTCTAATCCCTCGCCGTCACCGCAACAATAGCACCTGCAGCGCCAGTGCCGGCAGCCGACACACGTGCCGGCGACCGCGGCGACTGTCTGACGACCGGCCGCTGCAGCCACAGCTTCCAGTAAGTTACGCGCCGCTCTGCTTTCATTAGAGTTCAGTCCACTACACGCTGCCGCCTGTATTTCTGTTGGCAGTGCTCCACCAGCTCTGCAGTCGCCCCGACACCATACGCACTCTCTTTGCTTTCTCGTTCCTTTTCACGGGACAACCACCACTATTATTCTTTCTCAATTGTAATATCCGCTACAGCTGTAAACATTATTTTTTTCTGAAAAAGGAAAGCACTACCCAGTTCCAGGACGTGTGTCGTATCTTCAGGTGCATATAAAATGAGTCCGTATGAATGCGTAACTAAGGTTAAAATAAATTAAAATCAGTTAAAATAGAGCATCCCTGGCACATGACTTGAGAGAGAATATCGTCTTCAATTTTAGGACTGCTAGGAAGTCTCTTGCAGAGGACGCACTACGCATGGCTCCGCATGGAAGATGGGTGGTCTCTCCAACAAAGTGCCTCATGACACCCATCAGACCAGCACGACACCCAACCCAAAGTTGTGTGGCACGCCCCTAATCCCGGACCGCTATCTGTGAGAGGCTTTCTGGCAGATATAGACTAGGATATTCTCTTGCATGTCAGGTACCAGGGATGCACTATTTTATCATATTTTAACCCATTTTAATCTTAGTTATCCATCCTTGTGGACTCACATTTTAATATGTACCTGAAAGTGTGACGTATATCCTGAAACCGGTTACTACTTTCTTTTTCTTAGAAATAAATAATATTTACAGCCATAGCGGATTTTATCATTGACAATTATTATTGCTTTCAGTTATTCACTTATCGTACTCGGAAAGAATACATGTGTCTTCTGTTTTATGTTCTCCTTTCAACGATGCAAATATATGCAGCGACGCGTCACTACTGAAATAACCACAGCCATTACGTTTTTACCATTTATCTACTACATCAAATATAGGCAAATAACGATGCCACTACGGTGTTGCAACCGTGACGAAATGCAAATCAATTACTAATATCTAAGGGGTACAAAATGCATGCGGAATTTCCATCTAAACATTACACGCGAACGTTTATGCCGATATTGGTGTGTGTGTATGGGGAGGCGGGGGGGGGGGGGGGGGGGGGGGGGGGGAGAGCGGGCAATATTATGTTTTACTGAGGAAAATTTGTAAATTCTTATTTTGTTCGTCACAGTTGCATGAATATACAATTTATTGCTACAGTCGTTTTGAGCGGACTAGTCCATCTCAAACCACACACCTTGTTACTAATCGAAACTATTGCCTTAACGTACAAATTGCCTCATAGAAAACGAACTATGCGTATGGGATGGAAATCGGTAGTCGTGATGCAGATAGTTACGATATTTTGGAATGCAAAAAGAAAGGACACTTTCTAAATTTTAGGATGAAAAGAGGACACTTTACATATTTTAAATAAACAAAAAGTAAAACTGTTGCACGCACCACACGTATATACACTACTTTAGAGCCCACGTCTTACATGTGGTTTTCATTGAACCGACCCATTTTTAAAAGTACCTTCTATTGACACAAATAATTGAAAAAGTTGTACAATTCAAATGTCTCAAATTAAAAATAACCCTTGCAATCCCTTTTACAGATTCAATCGTCAGTCTGTTCCTCTCCTTTGTCCACTGTGTCTGTATTAAGAGAACAATCGCTCAACACCTCTAGGGCTGGCACTCCTAAGCAAAGCAGTACACTTTTAATTAATTCACTAAACTGTTCCTCACTGCTAGACGACGCAGTGTGCTTGCACCATTTCTTCTGGCTTGGTTCGGACTTTTCATCATATGTGGCTATGAATACTTTTAAATTTGGAAATTAATCAAAACGCTCGTCATTAGTTTCAATATTTTTATCCACCATAAACTGATAGATTCTTCCACGTTAGTCAAACACACGGCTGAAAAATCAAGCCACTTAAAACAAGGAAGTTTACTTAATGGTTGCATCCATATATTCAGATAGTCTATCCAGATCGAAAGACTGATTCTAAGCAATATAATAATATAATAGATCGATTGTAAGCAAATAGCAAGTAATGTAATTCAATAACAGAAGTAAAAGGCATACAGATTTTTGCTAACAGACGAGGAAAGAAAATTAAGAAGGTCATAATTTCTAAAACCAAAACATGCGGAAATTAGCAGAAATCATAAACATACATGCAGACGCTACATTAAACGTCAAAAATGGAGACATGCCCGCCGAGATGGCAACAATAGATGCAGATGTGCAAACAAACTAATGATTACAGTTTCAGAAAAACTCGATGATTTATTCAGGAGCAAGAGCCTCACAAACAAGTTTGATTGGGTCATTCATGTGAAGCTGTAGACATACAGGCAGTCATATCAAAGAGCGTACTTGCTTCTCGTAGTTTTACTTTCTTATATGAAAGAGTTTGCGACTTTTGGCACCACTTAGTGTAGTAACAAGGTGTGTTGTTTGAGAATGGGCGAGTCAGGCAGAAACCGGTAACCGCTGCAGCAGTAAGTTGTATATTCATGCAGCTGAGACGGACAAAATAAAATTTTATCAAATTTTCTTCCACATTATACAGCTGCAGACTGACCATTCCCAAGCAGCATGCTTCGAGCCAGCAAAAGACGTTTTATGTCTTGAGAAGAGACTGCAGACCAGAAAGTGAATATTCATCTACGGAAAACGATGACAGTTAAAATACAGTGGCGGGATCTGCTTACGGAAAACATTCATGTCAGAGCTGCAATTTTATACTTTTAGTAACACAAGTACAGAGTAGAGGTCTTACGTTTTATAACTATCTCAAAACATCACAACAATCAATGTAGTCTTTTACACGGTCTATACCACGTAATGTGTTTGTGGAAAACACCAGTGTGCGTACAGTACAGATTCTATACGTAACAACCACGCTTAGTATCTCAAATATTATATGTAATCTATCCTTCGTCTGATACAACAGTTTTCCCTCTTCTATGTGCAATACTGATCTTCTAATTCAGTGTTAATGCCATATCAATGTTTTACCTCAGCAGAATCCTCCATACAAAAGGAATACAGTATATCAATCTAATTGTGTTATGTCCTAGGTTAGGTAGTTGTCCTTCACCACATTCTTATCGTTTCACATAAAAATTTGTATCATTGAGCACTTTATTTATTTGTCATATAATACATTTCTAACATGGATCACATGTTTTGATAGATACAAAGTATTTACAAGTACATGAGTGTCAAAGATGCTATGATATACCGATGTTACGATATATCACAGCATCTTTGACACTCATGTACTTGTAAAATCTTTGTATCTATCAAAATATGTGATGCGTGTTAGAAATGTATTCTATGACAAATCTAAAGTGCTCAATGACAAAAATTTATGTGTGCAACGGTAAGAATGTGGTGAAATCTACGAACATCATTTGTTGGACGAAAACTATGAAAACAAATACTCCAGACCGACATTTCAGTTAAGTCACATCCCAGTGCGTATCTGTAACGCAACCACCTGTGGGGCATGCTTATAATTATGTATTATTTATATTTAAGGACGATTAATCAATAAAAAACGCACCATATGTTTTAATTAACGCATGAAAGCCATCTGACGATGAGTTGTAATGATTCGAAACCGGTAATGGTACGTTTTAAATCAAGGAACTTTAAATAAATTTGTGGCTGGTTGCTGTCTCAATACCATTAGAATGATAATTTTTTATGATGTTCCTTGATGAATCGCAGGTGAGTATGCTGCCAAATGATGCGTAATACCTGACAAGTAACAGAATTATTACTAAGCAAAAATCTAATCTTTCCTTTCTATGCGAACCACTGCATGCACAATTATTGTTTTCGAACTTCATACGCACTGAGTGTGACAGAATGAGATGCAGTAACTGTTGTCAATGTTAGGTCTTTCTTATTACAGTTCATTCTCAAGTAAAAATACTGCATCAGTTAGTGGGCACTCAACTTACACGTTCTACAGCAAACGAACAAGTCATATATAACTATGTGTACCCAAATGAAGTAATAGTGTAAGTATTACAGAATATACGCTCCAATAAAAACAAAAGTAACTCATTGGTCAGCCTCTGATCCTTATGCAAGCAGTTATTGAGAGCGCCATTTTTTGTTAGTGTTATTAGACGTCTTGTTGAGCGACACCGTGCCAAATTCTGTCCAATCGGCGTGTTAGATCATCAAAATCCCTAGCTGGTTTCAGGGTCGTGCCCATAATGCTCCAAAACTTGTCAGTGACGGAGAGATGTGGCGACCCTGATTGTCAAAATAGGGTTTGGCAAGCACGAAGACATCAGTAGAAACACTCGCCGTGCATGGGCGACATTATCTTGCTGAAATGTAAGCCTGGGATGTCTTGCCACAAAGGGCAACATAACTGTGAGTAGAAAGACAGTCAAAGGGTTCTTGCTGTGAAATGGAATGGCGCACCAGACCATCACCGCTGATTGTCGGGCGGAGTGGCGGATGATAGGCAAGTTGGTGTTCAACTGGTGTCCGGGGCATCTCCAAACACGTCTTCGCTAGTTATCGTGGCTGACTTCGAACCGGGGCTCATTGCTGAAGACATTTCTACTCCAGTCAATAAAATTTCAGGCCGAAGACGTGTCTGGAGCCGTCACGGACATTGGTGGGATACCAAACTGTCAATCGTCCGCCATTCTGCCCGACAGCTAGGAGTGGTGGTCTGGGGTTCCATCTCTTTTCATAGCAGTACCCCTTTGGTGGTCATCCGCGGCACCAGCACAGGGGTACTTCAACAGGCTTTTACGTCCCGTTTCCTTGCCCGTCTTGTCAAACTATATTCCAGGAAGATAATGCCTGCCTGCACAGGGCCAGTGTTTCAAATGATTGTCTTCGTGCTTGCCAAGCCTGCTCTGGCCAGCAGGGTCACGACATCTCTCTCCAGCTGAGAATGTTTGATGTATTTTTGGCGGGACTCTCCAACAAGCTCAGAATGGTAACGATCTAATGCGCCAATTGGATATAATTTGTCACGATACACGTCAGGACGACACGGAACAACTCTATCAAACAATACCAAACCGAATAACTGCTTGAACAAGACACAGACGTGGACCAACACTTTATTGACTTGGCCGGCCGGTGTGGCCGAGCGGTTCTAAGCGCTTCAGTCTGGAACCTCGCGACCGCTGCGGTCGCAGGTTCGAATCCTCCCTCGGGCATGGATGTGTGTGATGTTCTTAGGTTAGTTAGGTTTAAGTAGTCTAAGTTCTAAGGGACTGATGACCTCAGATTTTAAGCCCCATAGTGCTCAAAGCCATTTGAACCATTCGTTATTGACTTGCTCGATTTGTATCGCTCTTTATCCTGAATAAATGATCTATTTTTTCTGAGACGGTAATCATTTGTTTGTCTATACATGAACTTCACATCTACCGATTTCTCTCCCATTAGGATACCAGAGATTGAAAATACCACTAGAGTTGTATGGGTCTATTATGTAAATACGACCAGTTTCGGGTTCTTATACGTCCATCTTCAGGTGTTATTAGTTCGTTCTGTGTCCCCGAGCGCTGCGGTGGGCCACTACAGGACGTTGTGTATTACCACCGAACGCAGAGCACTGTAATATATTCAACCTCTGGTGTATTTCTCCCTTGCGGATGTTCCTTGTGTCCCATTCGGATAATTACATCGGATCCGTCTTTCTTTCCTTTTTTTTCTTTTTTTTTTTTTTTTTTTTTTTTACATTGGAACTCCTATATCATCACTTCCTTAATGATCAGATTAGAAGTAAACACCGGCAGATGTTCCGTGCCTTTGAGTGTTAAGTACGACTTGAGTTTAGTGATTAGTTTAGTTTGTTTTCTAACAAACCGGGGAAACCTTTAGTAACCGTAACGTACTCCCAGTTTCAGTGCCACGGCAGTGAGCCAAGTGCTGTCGAGATCTTGAGCCATGTGTTTCGCCGGCCAGCTGCTGGCAGCGCTGCTGTTGGCGTGCAGCGCGTTGTCTCCAGCCGAGAGCTCCTGTGTCGGCCTTGAGAGCTCCTCGTTTTGCGGCGGTGATGTTTCCGCGGCCTTGAAGGTAACGCACGCCGTGAAACATTCTTTAAGCTACCGTAACATTCTTGACAACTCTTTAGACACTGAAATAGTAGGCTTTATGTACTTCGTATCCTGCTACAGTAGCACTTTGGATATTACTTCGTTTAGACAAAGTGTCATTACCATCACAAAAAGGAATTAGAATAGTGAGTGAATTTTACACTATTACGAACTTAATGAGTTTGTTTAAGTTCTTGGAAATGGTAACCAAAGATAATCAGCAGATATTCATCATTTGGATTTGCAGCTCCTTGTGTTGACCGTGTTTGCAGGTAAGGTTGTAGGATTTTTCAGTACTGAGAGAAAACGGTGTTTTGCAGAACTGGCGGATCTCACATCCTACAATAATCAGCAGAAACAATAACGGAAACGCCGCCTCAAGACGCTCTTGCTTGTTACTATTATAACCTGTATGGCGGCTGCTAGTCTTATGGCAGTTTACAATACTGGAAATCATACGAGGCAAGGGTTCTGCAACAGTAGTAGTACGATATCTGATGTATTCATACGTCGTATTTATTATCAGAACAGTAGATACATATGAGAAAAACAGTCGTGATGGAACTACATAGTTTCTTTCGTAACACGAGTAACAAAATAAAGCGATTGCATTTCCAGGGTGGGAACCGGTATTTAGGCACTCACTGTCGTATTGTGTTATGACATTTTTAGTACTTTGTTCAACCCCTATTATAACTAAGCACCTCAAAAATTATCTACGGCATTAACTTTGTTCGGGTTTGCAGTTCTTGTAGTGACATTGTCACCCACGCTTCTCGTATTTGCTCTTTTCAGCTCACATACGCTCTCAAATTGCTTCCCATTTCGATAAACACATCTTGCAAGTGTTCCCCAAAGTTTTTCCATGGGGCTTAAATTCGGCTTACGTGCAGGTCAGGGAAAGACATCGATACCTTTCTCTTCAAACCACTTTTCCATTTTAGCAAAAACATACACAGATGTCAGCCTGAGTGGCCGAACGGTTCTAGATGCTTAAGTCTGGATCCGCGCCATCGCTGCGGTCGCAGGTTCGAATCCTGCCTCGAGCATTGATATGTGTGACGTCCTTAGGTTAGTTAGGTTTAATTAGTTATAAGTTCTAGGGGACTATTGACCTCAGATGTTAAGTCCCATAGTGCTCAGAGCGATTTGAACCATACACAGATGCAGTATCTTCTCAAGCATTAGACTTTCGTCCCCTGTGTCCTCTAATAAATTCTGTCGCTAACATCGCAGTGTACTTGTTAAAGTTCATTTTATCGTTCAGCCAGGCAATGCGAGGGTTACATTTTGCATAGGGGGCGGCCCAAATCATAACATTTCCTACACCAAAATTTCTGCTTTCTTAATTGCTATTGGGTCTCGAACCACGTCAGTCATATTGAAATTATACTTTTTCTCTTTACTGAGGATCACTTTATCTGATTCTGCATATCATGACATATGTTTTTCAGTAAATTCCAATCTAGCCATTTATATTCAGTCGTTTCTTGAGTGCTAGATATTTGTATTTTCACAATTTTTTCTTACACGTCTGGCAGTTACTAACAACTGTGAATCAGCAGCAAACTGAGAAGAATAACGGTTTATGGCTCTTGTTTTGCCCAAAATTAACCATTTCAATGCCTCAGATAATCTTCTGCTTTGACGACATTTTCCGTTGTGCAAATACCGTGTGTCCAGTCTAAAGAAATTATCAATCACTGCACTTCAACGGTTCAAGTTCTTGGCGATTAGAGAGTCCAGTTTACATGCGTGCACCGATTTTTGCTTTCTCATCACGTGCTAACTGTTTTCCGCGTATCATTGTCACAATCGTGTCTTACATACGTAACAAGCCATGTCACCAAAGTCTTCTGTTTCCTGGCTGCAGTAAAGACAAGTACGCACACTTTACCACCACACTACCCTTATGCCGAGTTCCACTGTCTATTACCTGGATCGTTGATTTCTTATTATATACTCTATTACTGACATAAAATGTGATATCACAGGACTGTCTTCGTCGGTACACTGGATCTCATACTGTGGCATATACATTTCACACGACAATTCCATCCGACAACGTTATTTTTCCTACAAATATCCATGCCTTTATCCTGATTTCCAAGACGGTGTTTGTCTATAACTGACTCTCCTCCACCTCCAAAGCCGAGTGGTCAACTCGTCTGATTCTCATGCGGAGGGCTCGGATTCAGTTCCCGGTACTGCCTGTGATTGTTCCTTGGTGGGAGGACTGGTCCGCCTCGTGGTGCCAATTCTAGCTGAAAGAGATGTAGCGGCCCTAACGTCTGTAAAGTCAACGAAAACTGGAAGAGATCCCATGCCCCTCTATACCGCAACCAAATGGCGGATGATGACATGGCGACCGGTCGACAATATGTCGCTTAATTTCGTCTATGTGCAGGGTGCTCCACTGTTCGTGACCGGGCCAAATATTTCACGAAATAAGCGTCAAACGAATGGGGGAAACCAGACGGCGCTATGGTTGGCCCGCTAGATGGCGGTGCCATAGGTCAAACGGATATCAACTGCATTTTTTTAAAAAATAGAAACCCTATTTTTACTACATATTCGTGTAGTACGTAAAGAAATACGAATGTTTTCGTTGGACCATTTTTTTTTCTTTTTGTGATAGATGGCGCTGTGATAGCCACGAATGTATGACTCACAATTTTAGACGAACAGTTGGTAACAGGTACTTTTTTTAAATTAAAATACTGAACGTAGGTACGTGTGAACATTTTATTTCGGTTGGTCCAATGTGATACATGTACCTTTGTGAACTTATCATTTCTGAGAACGCATGCCGTTACACCACATTATTGCAATAAATGCTCAAACTGATGTCCGTCAACCTCAATGCATTTGGCAATACGCGTAACGACATTCCTCTCAACAGCAAGTAGTTCGCCTTCCGTAATGTTCGCACATGTACTGACAATGCGCTGACGCATGCTGTCAGGCGTTGTCGATGGATCACGATAGCAAATATCCTTAAACTTACCCTACAGAAGAAAATCCGGGGACGTCAGATCCGGTGAATGTGCGGGCCATGGTATGGTGCTTCGACGACCAATACACCTGTCACGAAATATGCTACTTAATACCGCTTCAACCGCACGGGAGCTATGTTCCGGACATCCATCATGTTGGAAGTACATCGCCATTCTGTCATGCAGTGAAACATCTTGTAGTAACATCGGTAGAACAGTGCGGAGGAAATCAGCATACACTGCACCATTTAGATTGCCATCGATAAAATAGGGGCCAATTATCCTTCCTCTCTTAATGACGCACCGTACATTAATCCGCCAAGGTCGCTGATGTTCCACTTATCGCAGCCATCGTGGATTTTCCGTTGCCCAATACTGCATATTATGCCGGTTTACGTTACCACTGTTGCTGAATGACGCTTCGTCGCTAAATAGAACTAGTGCAAAAAATCTTTCATCGTCCAGTAATTTCTCTTGTGCCTAGTGCCACAACTGCACACGACGTTCAAAGTCGTCGCCATGCAATTCCTGGTGCATAGAAATATGGTACGGGTGCAATCGATGTTGTTGTAGCATTCTCAACACCGATGTTTTTGAGATTCCCGGTTCTCGCGCTATTTGTCAGCTACTGATGTGCGGATTAGCCGCGACAGCAGCTAAAGCACCTACTTGGGCATCATCATTTGTTGCAGGTCGTGGTTGACGTTTCACATGTGGCTGAACACTTCCTGTTTCCTTAAATAACGTAAGTATCCGGCGAACAGTCCGGACACTTGGATGATGTCGTCCAGGATACGGAGCAGCGTACATAGCATACGCCCGTTGGGCATTTGGATCACGATAGCCATACATCAACACGATATCGACCTTCTCCGCAATTGATAAACGGTCAATTTTTACACGGGTAATGTATCACGAAGCAAATACCGTCCGCACTGGAAAAATGTTACGTGATACCACGCACTTGTACGTTTGTGGCTATTACAGCGCCATCTATCACAAAGCTAAAAAAGTGGTCCAACTAAAACATTCATATTTCTTTACGTACTACACGAATATGTAATAAAAATGGGGGTTCCTATTTTAAAAAACTCAGTTGATATCCGTTTGACCCATGGCAGCGCCATGTAGCGGCCCAACCAGAGCGCCATCAGGTTTCCCCCTACAAGCTACACGAGTTTCGTTCTTTGTAGTTTTTTCGTTTGACGCTTATTTCGTGAGATATTTGGCCGGGTCACTATCAATGAGCCACCCTGTATACTGGTGTGCCAAACATAAGGACGTAAGTAACTTTCGCATGATCTCACTGCAAGGGGCATAGCTCGACGAAACGTGGACCACACACAGAAAGAACTGGTGCTTAGTGCACAAGGCAACTGAATGAAATACACAGTGTGACGAACAGAAATGACTTATTCAAACATAATACTTACAGTGAACTCATCACGATTTATGTTGGTCCCCTGAACGTTAAAAAAAGGCGGGACATTGTTCATAATAATTGTGATAATCACAGATGGCAACGCACGGTCGCCAACGTGTTGCCATACTGGCAACAAGGTTGGTAAGTAGTTTTTGTGACAGAACGTTCCATTCTTCGACCAGAACGGAGCTGTTGGAAGGAGTGGATACGCAGCAAATGGACTATCCTGTCCATTTCCTCCACTTAAATACCACTGAGCAAATGTGGAAAACGTTGGGTGGACGTATTACAACACCTCCGCATGCACAAACGACTATCCACTAGCTGTCGACAGCGTTGTTTGAGGAGTGGAAGGCCCCACCACAAGAGCTCTTTACCAAAAATGTTCAAATCTGTGTGAAATCTTATGGGACGTAACGGCTAAGGTCATCAGTCTCTAAACTTACACGCTGCTTTGCCTAAAGGACAAACACACACACACACACACACCCATGCTCGAGGGAGGACATGACTGCAGCGCCTTAGACCGCTCAGCTAATCCCGTGCGGCCAGCTCCTTACCAACCCTATCATTTGCATGGGAGCACGTTGCAGAGGATGGACTGCCGTCAATGGTGATCACACACCCTGTTAAGAACCTTCTGCATTTTTTAATATCCAAGGGACCACTATAAATCGCGGTGACTTCAGTGTACTTATTCTCATTGAACGAGTAATTTCTGTGTGTCTCAGTGCGTTTTACTTTCATTTTCCTTCTGCGCTATACTGTGCTGCTTAATTTTTTTATTTCAGAGGAACGGCATTCAGTTATCTAACGTTTTTATGTGAGTTTTAATCATATCTCTATGCAGCCACCCGAAAACAAAATTACCACTATGTTAGACAAGTCGTACGGTTACAGATACCTACGCTGCTCGTGCGAAGCTTGGGTGGACTGCTGGCACCAAATATTCAGTCTGTTGCTAGTACCATGACTTATTTTTTCACAGGATTACACAAAACAATAACGTTTCAATTTTAATACCAGTATATAGAAATTTACATTTTTTACCAACTAAACACTTTCTAACTAAACAGATTTTCTTTTGGACGAAGTACTATGCACTGGCTCTCAAACGTTCTGTTTATCTGAATTCTGTTATAAATACGTATAGCGTTATGCAGATTAATGACTCAGCTGAAGCGGCTCCTGTAGATGAAAAATGTAGCTATTCCTTCATATAATACATTGAGTGTACAAAACATTTTATAATCCGGGCAACCAGAGCTGAAGTAATACATCTTGTCAAATTAAGAACCGCAACAGCTATTAAATTATTCTTTATAACGGATCATGTAACAGCTGTCGCAGTTCTTCCTTTACTAAGATATTCAGGATGACTTCATTCTCCACACAAAAACACGCTGCAACACTGGTCCACTCCTCCATGGCTTAACTTCTTAGAACACACTGTTATGTTATCATTGGCCGCGCAGTAGTAGCCAAGCCGTTGCCATCTTGTGTTTTGCGAAAATCCAGATAATGCTGAAACGAATTAAAAATATATTCGCCATTTCCTACGCAACTCAATATTAACGGAGCGCATGGTACTTTTTTTTAGATCGTAACAGAAAAGTTGGAAGAATTATATAACTTACTTATTCATGTATGTAATGAACACGACATTAATAATAAATTCTGGCATCTCCTTGGTGTAAAGGAAACATAATTGGCTGTAAAAAGCACGTGAATTTCATTACCAAACCACCAGAACCAAGGGAACCGTAAGTTTGGAAACATTGTACTTCCTCTTGGCAGCGCTACTTCACAAATGTCGTAGAGAGAACGCGGCAAATTCTCCTTGCATGTATCCGCAGCATATTGTCAACACGGACCAGAATGTTTCACACGCGGCTGGCTGTTGCGATCACACGTGGTCGTTGCTACTATAAAAAACGTTCGATATTAACAGGAAGCACCGTCCTGATGAATATCTGAAGTTTATCACGACAGTGTTTCCTTTTAATATTATTGTCATATACTGCCAAGCACCGTCAGAGAATTCAGTCAATAATAAACCGACGGCTAAACGGAAAAGTGCAAGAGGAATCATACTGTGGTAGGTTATTTGTATTTCCAACAAGCGACTTTCCCGTGCATATCGAAATGTTATAACGGACCGCGCTATATTTTTCCCATTAATAGTATTTTATACAGTGAAGCGCCAAAGAAACTGGTATAGGTATGTGTATTCAAATACAGAGATATGTAAACAGGCAGAATATAGCGCTGCTGTCGGCAACGCCTATATGACCAGTTTCTGGCGCAGTTGTTAGATCGTTTACTGCTGCTACAATGGCAGGTTATCAAGATTTAAATGAATTTGAATGTGATGTTATAATCGGCGCACGAGCGATGGGAGACATAATCTCCGTCGTAGCGACGAAGTGAGTATTTTCCCGTACGACCATTTCATGACTGTTCCGTATATATCAGGAATCCCGTAAAACATCAAATCTCCGACATCGATGCGGCCGGAAAAAGATCCTGCAAGAACGGAACCAACGATGACTGAAGAGAATCGTTCAACGTGACAAAAGTTCAACCTTTCCGCAAAATGCTGCAAATTTCGGTACTGCGCCATCAACAAGTGCCAGCGTGCGAACCATTCAACAAAACATCATCGATATGAGCTTTCGGAGCTGAAAGGCCACTGGTGTATCTTTGATGAGTGCACGACACGAAGCTTTACGCCTCGTCTGGGCCCTTCAATACCGTAGTTGGACTTTTCATGACTGGTGACATGTTGCCTGGTCGTACGAGTCTCGTTTCGAATTATTTAGAGCGGATGGACGTGTATGCTTGTGCACACAACCTCATGAATCCATGCACTCTCCATGTCAGCAGGGGAATTTTTTTACCTTGTGGACGCTCTGTAGTGGTATGGGGCGTGTGTAGTTGGAGTGATATGAGACCCCTGATACGTCTAAATACGACTCTGACAGGTCACACGTACGTAAGCATCCTGCTTGATCAACTACACCCATTCATGTACATTGTGCATTCCGACGAAATTGGGCAATTCCAGCAGGACAATGCGACACCGCACACGTCCGTAACTCCTAGAGAGTGGCTCTAGGATCACTTTTCTGAGTTTAAACGCTTCCGCTGGCCACCCAACTCCCCAGACATGAACATTATTGAGCATATCTGGAACGCCTTGCAACGTGCTGCTCAGAAGATATCTCCAGCCCACTTACTGTTACGGATTTATAGACAGCCTCTCCATCACTATGTCAGAGATTGGTCGAGTAGCTGCCACGTCATGTTGCGGCACTCCTGCGTGCTCACAGAAGGGGGGGGGGGGGGGCACACGATGTTAGGCAGGTGTACCAATGTTTCTTTGGCTCTTCAGTGTGGACATGAGGCTAATTTGTTAATTTACTGCATGATTAACGAAGCAGCCTTCACGAAACGAGTTAACACGTTTAACAGTTCCTTCGGTTTCAGCTGACACTGACAGACGATCCAGTGGTGCCGGTACCAATTCGCAAGAGGTTGGCGCCGACGCCTGCTACAACTACTGCAGCGACATTGGCACCGAGGCTACCACCGACTACTGAGTCATCAACATCTCCGGTGAACACGGAAGATCCCGGGGAAATGCTGTACACATTCAATTACGAGGATTACGGCAGCTACGAATTCACACATCTGGGGCCAAGGTTTGACGAGGCAGAGAAGACAGCAGAAGAGAAGGAAAGAGAGAGAGTGGAAAAAGAACGCAAAGAGTACGAGGCAAAGTACTGCGCCGACCAGGCTGGCGACATCGAAGTCACCAATCTGCAGGACACTGGTAAGGTTACAGTTTTCATATTCTGCTCGTATTACGGCATCCTGTATTTTGTTGTAGCTTGCTCAAGACTCGTCGGCTCCTGACGTTTCACAAAGTAACATGTAAGACATTCAGGATCCAGAAATAATAGGAAGATCGTGGCATGCTCAATGGATAGTCGTACAATTTTAGATACTAATTCGAAATTATTAAGTTATACCACGAAACTTAGTCTCGCTCTGTTTTTTGTCCTTCGATGTGACACATTTGTGACAACAATGGATTAGCTTGCAGAGATTTTGGTTGCAGAATTGTGAAAAAAATGGCTCAAATGGCTCTGAGCACTATGAGACTTAACTTCTGAGGTCATCAGTCCCCTAGAACTGAGAACTACTTAAACCTAACTAACCTAACGACATCACAATCATCCATGCCCGAGGCAGAATTGGAACCTGCGACCGTAGCAGTCGCGCCCTTCCAGACTGTAGCGCCTAGAACCGCTCTGCCACCCCGGCCGGCCAGAATTGTGCACTGCGCTTGGTCAGATAATGTTCCAACTCGGTTTATACCAATCCCTGCTAATAAATATCATAACTTCATAAACGTAAGCTACAGCAGTATGCAAATAAATTGAGATAAGCTCATACACTGATCAGTCAGAACATTATGACCACCGACCTAGAATCGATGTAAACCCGTCCAGGCGATAGCAGTGTGGTCTGGCAAGGACTGACTTCCACCTGCACTCCAGGATCTCTCTGCTGAGCAGAAGGAGGACGCCAAGATATCTCAAATTATGCTTGCTTTAAATCGGTCAGAGGTTGTGATTGGACCATTTAAGGTAGTTAATGAATTACTTTTCAGAAAAACTTTGATCCGTTTGGAAAGAGGTGGCCACCCCTGATTCCTAAGCACATGCGCTCAGACGTTCTACAGAAATTCCATGACACACCTGAGGCCAGACTTTTAGGATTTATTAAGACATAAGATAGAATCCGCAAGGGATTTTTCTGGCCAGGTTTATTTAGGACTGTGGATGGTAGGCAGTCATCATGTGTTGAGTAAGTTGCACCGACAGTTTATCTCTGTCATAAGATTAGAGTGAAAAATATTCCCTCGATCCATAATTAACGACCATGGGGCACCGTGTTCTACAATGAATTTGGCTACTTCGAATGCTTCGGCTGTTTTCACGGCTTTTGTAATGGCATAGGGTGTCCGATAATCAGTGCACACAATAATCCATCTATTGACACTAGCAGACGTTGGAAATCGTCCGAGTAGGTCAATTCCAACACGCTGGAAAGGCGTTTCGGCTGGTGGAATTGCTGTGAGTCTGTCAAGTGGTTTCTGAGGAACTGCTTTTCTCCTCTGGCATTCACGACAGCGCGACACACAGTGATGGGATGGACACTCCTAAATAAACCTTTCCAGAAAAATCTCTTGCGGATTCTATCGTATGTCTTAATAAATCCTAAATGTCTGACCTCAGATGTGTCATGGAATTTCTGTAGAACATCTAAGCGCATGTGTTTAGAAATCACTGGTGCCACCTCTTACCAAGCGGATCCAAGTTTTTCTTGCAAAGTAATCCGTTAACCACCTTAAATGGTCCTTTCACATCCTCTGACCGATTTAAGTAAAACATAATTTGAGATATCTTGGCGTCCTTCTCCCTCTCAACTGAGAGATCCTGGAGTGCAGCGAGACAGTCACTACCTTCATCAAAGTCTTGATGGTCTTGCACAGGGTTTCTTGAGACACAGTAGGCATATTGGTGTTTTCTTCCACTTTTGTACACTAGGTAACGTCATACTCTTGAAGACGTAGTGCCCACCTGGCGTGTCGTCCTGTTGGATCCTTAAGACCTGTCAACCAACAAAGTGAATGATGGTCTGTAACAACTGTGAATGGCCTTCCATAGAGATACTGTCGAAATTTTCACATGACCCAGATTACAGCAAAACATTCTCTTCCTGTAGTTGAGTAGTTTCTCTCGGCTTTTGTGAGTGACCTAGAAGCATAGGCTACATCCGAAATTTGCACCAGAACAGCACCGATCCCATACCCACTGGCATCTGTGTGTAGTTCTGTAGGTGCTCTCTCATCATACAGACGATGTACAGGGTCCGTTGTAAGAGCTTTTTGCGTCACATCGAAAGAATCTTGTTGAGCACCACTCCAGATAAATTTAGCATTGGCTTTTAACAACTCTTGGAGTGGCCTGGTTTTGATACAAAAGTCTTTGATAAAACGACGTTAATAAGAACATAATCTGAGGAAGCTTCTCACATTTCTAATACTTTTAGGAGTAGGAAATTCCATTATAGTTCTCACCTTTTCTGGGTCTGGCCACTCACCTTCGTTTGTCACAAGGTGTCTAAAGTATTTTTATTTCTTTTGCTCCAAAACGGCACTTTCATGGACTAAGCTTCAGTCCGCCTTGTTGGAGACACTTAAGAACAGCCTTCAGTCTTTTTATATGTTCATTAAATGTCTCTGAGAACATTGTAATGTCATCTAAATAACAAAGGCACATTGTCCGCTTCAGGTGACTTAGAAGATCATCCATTTAAAAGTTGCTGTTGCATTACACAAACCAAATGGCATTACCTTAAACTCATATAGGCCCTCAGAGGTGATGAATGCAGCTTTCTCACTATCAGCCTCACCTACATCCATTTGCCAGTATCCCAAGTACATGTCCATGGTTGAAAAAAACTTAGCCCCCTTTAGACAGTCTAGTGCATCGTCAATTCGGGGAAGAGGGCAAACGTCCTTTCTAGTTACCTTATTCAACACAAAAGCGCCAACTGCCATCCTTCTTGCTGATGAGCACCACTGGTGACGACCTTCTTCTGTTGTTCCTTAGTGAGATCTGGTGATAGTCGAGCTAGAAGAGTATATCTCGCCCAGAGACTCGGCATGGGAGGTTTCTATGACGCTCAGCTGTTCCGTAATTAACGGCTCAACGTTTGCCATGCACATGTTTCTTGGAAGGATCTGTAATTCTCGGCGATAGTTAACTATCCACAGTTTACCGAATCCGTTCTTAAACGAGGCAACAGAGGCTGCGATGACGCAGCTATTCTTCAGTGGTATGCTTCTCTTACATTCCACTACAAGATCCATGGGTTGATTAATGGCATGACACGTGACAGTTACCTTCCTAGTGCTGACTGCAGGAATGATCACTTCATTCAGCACACTGTCTCCACACAATCCGATGCGCATCTTCCTGTCCATCTCGTCTAGCATAGTCTTCGAGCAATCACAATATATAATTGACTAAAAAGCTTTCAAAAAGTCCCATCCGAGAATTACGTCATGATTACACTCTTGTAAGTCGATGAATTCTAAGGGCTGTGTGTGGACACTTATACCCACATGAATGACACATCTTCCTGTAGGTTTTACATATTTCCTATTAGCCATCTTCAGCAGAGATCCAAAAACGGCTGGCATGCTCCTAAATATATAAATCTTGCACTTCGAGTGATTATAAACGTCTAACTTCCAATGAAGAGTAACATTTTAGTGTTCAAGGATACAGAGTAAGGGTTGTCAGGAAAAGCGCTCATGATTTCGTGAGATCTGAGCACCTTGAACAGACTTTACCATCCCACAATATTGTTTTAGGGTTCGTTCTTTGCAAGTAGCCTTGAGGCACTAGTTCCAGTTGATGGCATTATGAATTAAGCCAAATACGTCGAAATCCTTAGGCATAGGATTGTGCCGTTCCTACATACCGTTGCAGAGGGTGGCGGAAGGAACATTTCAACATAATCAGGCTCCTTATCACACTCCTAAAGCAATCAAGTCAAGATGTTCACGTAAGTAAACAACATTAATGTGCATCAGTGATCTGGTAACAAACCAGAGATAAATCGCATGCAGAATTGGTACATAACTGTGAGGTGTCTTGGCAAAATGGTCTGTTCAACAATAGAACGCATAGTAGTATATGTGGTAAAAGTATGGTCTTATGACAGAGTAGTACGAAAATTTCACCTAACCTGGTCGAAAGTATGCCATAATATGTTCAGAAGCTTATTAAAGCTAAAGGACACATTATTTATTAGTATTCATTAAGCTAGCAACTGCATTATACATATACTAATAAATGTGCACAGGTAAAGTTTAATCGTCTTCTCTCAGTTTATTCGCACACTGCTGTAGGTGTGAGCAGCAATCTTAGTGGCTTTCATTTACAATCTTTACTTACATAAAACAAATATTATACAGTACTTTCGGGGCTGTAATGTCATTAGATCTCAGTTCTGGAGGCTACTATCCCTACGCCAACCAATCTCAGTGCATTGAGAGCATCTTTGGTGTCACCAGCTCTCTGTGTGACGTCCAATTTAGTTCACTGCTAGCAGCTACTCGAAAAGTGCTACTCGCAAGGTACAGGTGTGATCCGGCTTATGACTCCAAACATCAACTTTTCCGTGGTCGTCTTCGTCATGCTCTACACTAAATGTCTGAGTTGCTTCTATATTTAATTATTTTGAATTCGCACATGTGTTGCAAGTATTGCTACAACAAATTTTTGTGTTTCATTGTTGCACCTACGTTGCTCTGGACTTAGGCCTGTCTGATTTCTGATTTCCCTTACGATCATTGTGGACACTGATTTCGTTTGGATCTATGAATATCGACAGAGCTTTTCTCAGTCACCTATGAGAAACGGTACTGAGACACTCTGAAATACTTTCTGTTCCTCCTCTGAATTTGTGGTGCCATGTGCACTGTACTGTTATCGCGAAAGTAAATCTGCGAATTTTGAAGTAGCATTATTTTATTCTGTTCGTTAATAAAGTATCTCAGAATTCCTGCCCTTGCTAACGTATCCCTAAGGCCCGATTTGAACTCTGTAAAAACCCTTGTCGTTAAGTTCTGCACACAGTTCCCTATCCTGATATCATGTTGTTCTTTAACTTTAGAGTGCTTTCGTAATTGATATCAGTTCTTATTCCGTGTTTCTTTATACGTGTGATGGCAAGAATTAAGTAGTTGGAAAACAGGCGTGTGCCTTACTTTTGTAATATGGGAATATAATCACTTCTTTATATTCGTTGGATGTTTTTCACGTTTACAATGTTTTGTAGTAAATACTTGAAAATTCCTAGACTGCTTTTGTGTACTTTTAATTTTTGTATTGAGAGTACGTTGTGGCTTTCTGATTTTAGCGCATTTGGTGACGTGAAGTTCTTTTCTGTCTTTAGCAAAGATTTTATCTCTAATTCAGTTGCTTAACTAGCAGAAACGCCACTTCTACAGAACATGGAATCATTTCTCTAGTCTTACGATCATTGAACATAAAATTTAATCTCACTATCAGTCAAAATGGGAAATCTGTCTGTTCGTAGACGCATGTGGCTTTGTATCTATTTGATCAAAATTGGTATGTGCTTACATATGTACCAAGAGATGTCATATTCCTTCTTAAATACATCTTTATATACCCGTTTGTTTACTGTGAACTGGACGAGTTACGTTAACCCGCTATCTGAACTATGAGCTTCTGTGGAACACTGAAGACATATTTGCGTCAATGGTAGACTATGATACGTTTTTGAACAAGTCTTGAGGAGAGGAAGTGAATCACCCAGAAAATATAAGTTGCCGTTTAAAAAAGACGCACTGCTGTTCATATCTTCGCGACGAACAAAGATACAAGAAAGGCTGTCATGCTGCTTAATGTTCCTCTTGTAGTTTAACCACATTTGTTTCATACATTTTTTATTTTGTTTCTGGACAAAATGTTATTTGGGATGGTCATTGTACATGAAACACCTTGTATAATATACAGGACATCCCAGGACGAGCAGTCAATATTGAGGGATATGACGGATCTCATTGTATGCAACAAAATATTTATATGGCTATGTGCCATATTCCGAATGTTTTCCGATGTGGAATACACTTAACGTACATTTAGCGTACATTGGGCGAGTGGGGTGGACCCATGTGTCTTACCCGCCCCATTTCTTCGTCGCTTTATTCTTGCGAGATATGTTTGGAGTGTTTTATCAACGAGTAAATATCTCTCTAAGTTTTAGTTTTACAAACGAAACAGAAGTACGGGAGACTAACAGCTTGGTCACGTCGTCAACGCTACTGCCCTGATTACGCAACGTGCAATGGCACTCAGACAAGGAACACAAGATGTTCTCCCAAAATTGTTCAAACGCATTGTAGCTGAGTGGGATATTCTAACATATGTTGTAAAGTGTACAACAGCTGTGATATGGCGTATACATTAATCCTTCAAGGTGAATATGTTAAAAAACATAATTTCTCAATTGATACTTTGTAAAACGCATGTTGTATTTTTTACTATTTATTGAATATGTTCCCATGTCTAAACGGGACAATGTACTAAGGAATACAGAAAATAAATAACAATATAGATTAAATGCGTTCCGTTTCGAAAACTATTTGGAATAGGGCAAGTGATCACACGAAGTATTTTGCTTTGAATGCTCGTTGTTGTTATACTTCTGAATGTAAAGCATTTCCCCTGGGACACCCTGTGTACAGATGCTCCCAAACCGTTCATTGTTCTTCTATGACCGGAATCAAATCTCATGGCTCATACGTGAGAGTATCTCTGCTAAATATTACCAGGTTGTACATCGTTTTGTCACAGAATTCAGCACGTCCTGTTATACCTGTTGTTGTAGTTGTTGTGGTGGTGGTCTTCCGATTTGATGCAGCTCTCCATCCTGTCCTCTGCTGTGCAAACATTTTCATCGCTGAATAACTACTGCGACTTACATCCTTCTGAAACTGCTTACTGAATCCACCTCTTGGTCTCCCTCTAAGATTTTTGCCCAAGCCCCCCACATTTGCGTCCTGTGCTAAATAGGCGATCCCTTGATGTCTCAGAATGTATCCTGTCAACCGATTCCTGCTTCCGGTCACGTGGCCCCCCACATTTCCGTCCTGTGCTAAATAGGCGATCCCTTGATGTCTCAGAATGTTTCCTGTCAACCGATTCCTGCTTCTAGTCACGTTGTGCCACAAATATCTTTTCTCCACAATTCTGTTCAGTACAACATCATTAGTTCCCTGATCTGCCTACAATCTTCAGGATACTTCTTCAACATCACATTTCAAACGCTTCTATTCTCTTCTTGTCTAAACTGTTTATCGTCCACGTTTCACTTCCATACATGGCTACAATCCATACAAATACTCCCATAAAGGACTTCCTGACACTTAAATCTATATAGGATGTCAAAAAAAATTCTCTTCTTCAGAAACGCCTTTCTTGCTATTGACAGTCTACATTTTATATCCTAACTACCTCGACAACCATCAGTTATTTTGCTGTCCATATAGCAAAACTCATCTACTACTTCAAGTGTGTCGCTTTCTAATCGAATTCCCTCACCATCACCTGATTTAATTCGATTACATTCCATTGACCTTGTTTTGCTTTTGTTGATGTTCGTCTTATCCACCAGTTCATTCTGTTCAACTGTTCTTCCAAGAGCTTTGCTGTCTCTGTCAGAATTACGATGTCATCGAGAAACCTCAAAGTTTTTATTTCTTCTCGCTGAATTTTAACTCTTTCAGCAAATTTTTCTTTCGTTGCCCTTACTGCTTGCTCGGTGTACAGATTGGACAACATCAGGGAGATGCTACAACTGTCTCACTCCCTTCTCAACCACTGCTTCCCTTTCATATCCTACGATTCTTATTACTGCCGTCTAGTTTCAGTACAAATCATAAACAGCCATTCAATCCTTCACTCCATCTACTTTACTCCTGCCACCTTTAGAATTTGAAAGAGTGTATTTCAGTCTACATTGCCAAAAGCGTTCTGTATGTCTAAAAATGCTATAAACGGAGAGTTGTCTTTCCTTTACCTATTTTCTATGATAAATCGTAGGGTCATTACTAGCTTCCTTGTACCTGCATTTCTCTGGAAACCAAGTGATGTACCCCAAGGTCGACTTCTACGAGCTTTTCCTCTCTTCTGTAAACAATTAGTGTTATTATTTTTCGGTAATATTCACACCTGTCAGCACCTGCTTTGTTTGGCACTGGAATTGTTATTTTACTTGTACCAGGTACACACTGCATCTTGTGCTAGGATACTCCACTTAACGCACTGCTGCTAAATGACTACTGGTGTAGCTTTTACGTATTGCTAGAATACCTTGTCGTCACCATCTGTTATCCATGGTGCCGCAGGTTTCCAGGTCCCTGCCAACTACGAGGTGTTCCCCGGCGTGGGCATCTATCGCTTCCACCGGGCGGCGCTGCCGTGGGAAGAAGCGCGGCGCAAGTGTGAGAAGGAGGGCGCCCACCTGCTGGTGCTCAACTCGGATGAGGAGTGGAACGTCGTGAACAGTCTGATGCGGCGCTGCCCCGAGCTGCTCGACTCGCATTTCAACTACTACTCTTACATCGGCGTCCACGACATGCGAAAGGAGAACCACTTTGAGACGGTGCTCGGTAAGTGTAGTCGCTGTCCTAGGTCTTTCCTTTCCTATAGGCATCCTTCCTCACTGCGCCCCTGTCTTTTTCCAACGACCTCGACAATCTACACTTTACAACGCAATTACTGGATCACTTTTCCTAAACCGCGTTATTGTCTCCCCTTACTACGTATAAGTTTGAAATTCGGCTCAAAAGTGCTGACAGTCTTCCTCTGTAGCAGTGCAAAATGCGACGTCATCCTATGGCTTCGCGACGCTTCAAACATCAAGATGTCGATATACGCAGAAAAAAAAAATGCCAAGGCTCAGAAATTTATGTGAATGATGTCACGTTGACACCAACATTTACCACAATTCTGCCCACGGCCACTGCCGACGTCTCACAATGGGAAAGTCGCCACACCCCCTCTTACCCACATTTGACCCTTGTTTTGACGCCTGTCAGATGGAGGTCAGGACGGCGACACGCGGCATTGAATCAGTGGTTTTCTTATCAGTGGCCGAGGGAAAAAATTCAGACACACCGCCTTTCATAATATACGTGAAAAGGTCTTAGGGAGTGGCGTGAACAGTCTCACTGAAACAACCCCCATTCCTTGGGGTGTTGATTTCCGCATATTCCGCTGTCAGAAACGAAAGTTCTCAGTGCGAACAGCAACAGGACGTTCTTGAGAACTTTCGAAACTACTGACTTCTGCAGACATTTCAGCCCCTCTTTAGGGACGTTGCTCAGCTACTCCATCCCCCCCCCTCCCCCACCCCCCGTTAACATGCAGCGCGACCCGCAACTTTTCGTGTTGTGTACAGGGTACAGCGTCAGTTCAGAATAATTTGATGAACGTAAGCGTGATATGAAGCCCCCTAAGGGTGCTTATGCTTATTCGGTCCTCCTGTTTCGCACCCTTGTGTCGCCTGATCATGGAGAGGTGTAACATTGACACATGTGGGAATGAAATGGCAGAGAATCCCTCGAAGACCTCCCATGTCGGCAGCATCCTTGGGAAAACCGTCCAAATTTGTAGAGAACTTTAAAAAATTACCTTTACAGAGATAACATTCCCTAGGCGCCTATAGGCAGGAACCCCTTGACACCCCTACAATTCCAGCTGGCTGCCTGGAGGCGCTTAGGAGTATTTTAAAGTTTGTCTCTGCAAAGGTACATTTTTAAAATGCTCAATAAAGGTGATCAATGAGTGTGTTGCCGAACTGTTGGTCTTAGAGGGCCCTTTGACCCTTTGACGCTTCATTCACACATCAATGAATCTTTCTACACAACGTATATTTCTCCATCTTTCGTCTCCAATTGCTTCTTGACGTTTCCCATAAAGAAGTTCCCTGCTCATATGGGGATTTCACAGACGCTTCTGTCCCTGCCCACACATTAGGCCTCTACATCTGACGGCTTATCTTTTAAATCACGTTTCAAATGTTTCGTCTACACGCCCCTGCTGCTTTCCCACATCACTGACATTAATACAGTCAGAAAAGCATTACTCTCATTAAGACAGTCAGAAAAGGTTTTATAAATTAATTTACGAATTCCATTCCGTCACGATCAGATATTAAAAACATACTTCAACGGTATCGGTCTGTTATGGCATATTCTGATGCATCCGTAACACGCTGATTGTTATAGTATGATTCGCCGAAAATTAAGAAGAAACTTTGAATATCGAAATATTTAATAATCCACAATCCAAAATCTCAACATAAATTACAGAATGACATATAATTATTCTCGAATATATTTCATATAAGTAGCTTTAGAAATAATAATCAGATACCAGTAAAATACATCATTATGCGATTGTAACTGATTAAAGTTTTTCAAATATCAGCAGATTGCGTTTTTCATTAGAAGATATCTCGTCAGTTTCTATTTGCAGTGTTTGGTAGAGGTAAAAATAATTTTTGAACAAGATAAAAATGTTCTGTCATTCACATCCTAATGAGACCTTCGCTTCGACTGTCAGTTATGGTCTTTCAGGACAAACAATTACTTCAAATCGTCTCGTCTGTATCATCACCAATTCTGATGTTACGTAAATGTTAGCTTACATTGTCTCTGTTTCGCAGTGTTCACCTAAATTAAAACCATTAGTTTCGTAAATCACTTTTGTATGCCTCATACCTCATTTCCAATTGATTTCTTCTGTATTATCTGTTCTGGTATTCGTCTTCTTGAAATATTGTGTTATGATATAAAACTGAAAGGGCACTTTTTCTTATTTTTGTGGGACATTTAGAGATATCATAAGAACATTGATCATAAGAACATTGACAGATGAACACAGACGGAAATACTGTACAATACTAGTACCTTCTAGATAATGTTGAGCACCACTAACAGTAATTTTAATGAAATTCACTTCAGCTGTAATATTAAACATTTGTTTTTGTTATTACCGTTTTCATTCTTAGAACACCTGCCGTTTGCTGAGCTGTGCTAAAACCATGATATAAATGGCCTGGTTGCCGTATACCATATTAAGGACCAAAATGATCACTGTTTCTGGATTTGGTCTTTAAGATTATACACGGCAACCATAGCATATACATTGTGATTTTAGCATAACTCGCCACAGGTAAATGTTCTAAGAATGAAACCAGCCGTAACACCATAATTTGCAAGAAACAGGTCGTTTTAATCAATCATTAAGAAAATAAATATCTTCCTTATTTGCAGTAATTTAGGTTCGATATTATTTTGTTCTGTGAACTGATGATTTACTGAATTGGTGATTGGTTCAAATTTTATGTTAAGGTTATAACAGGATATTTATCGTGTGTGAACATAAGCACTAGCTTAGTTCATCCTAGTCTCTGTATTACTGATCTTAATTTTCTTTCGCTTCTTTCATTGCTTCAGCGTCATACAATCTACAATATAGTGGTGGTGATTTGCCAATATGGTTTGGCACAATGATTTTAGGAAAAAGTTCTCACCTTCTGTGTCGATTTTTATAATTTTACTATCATCAGCTTGTTTGGCATCTTAATGTAGGTGTTTCCATTGCAATTATTCCCATACCTAGTACGCTTAAACAGCTCAGTTCGCGGAGTTAAAAACGACATTTCCTGAAATTTGGGAACTCTAATGTTTGATACATTTTAGGTGTATTCATTGCATCTCAGTAAGTAATTTTGGACACACACTTCTGTGGCAATCTTTCTATCAACCATGTACATCAATCTTCCATTTCACTGCCCACGCCCACTAAGCTACGTTTTTGCTGTGTATTGTACTTCACTCTTACTGCTGGGTTAACTGACGTGTCATGGTAGCTATAGAGAGCAGTGGAGTCAGCTGTTGGTTGGAGAGGAAAGACAGTTGAATAACTTGGTAGTGGTTGTACTATGGCCATGTTCATCTCTCTCTCTCTCTCTCTCTCTCTCTCTCTCTCTTTCTCTCTCTTGCTCTGCGGGAGAGAGAGAGATTCTGTGGGAATACTGTTCTTCCGTGAATTCTTCACTGGTCACTGAGAGTATTTTCTTTGTTGTTTATAGTATTGTAATATTCTTCTGGTTTTCGGTTATTTTGATATGTCTTCCATGCTATTTCTTATCCTAATGAGGTGACAATTTTCTTGTATTAAATGTCCTGCACATGGGGACTGGGTACACTGAGTGATCAGTGTTGTTGATATCTAACATTGAAGTGTCTAGCAGTCAGTCCCATGTATTTAGATTTTCAATTAATACATTTTAATTCGTAAATCAGGGAACTATGTAATTATCTTCTTCCGCTGTCACTGTTACTCTTGAATTGTCCTATTTGGTTTTAATACATTTATATTCCACGTTTTATAAAGACGTTTCTAGTTTTATGTGTGATGATATTGTTGATTTATTACAGAGTGCAATTTTGAGTCTGCGTTATGGGATGCGTTTAGCCTTTTTTGATAGTTACTTTGTTTGAAGATGTTCTGCATGGTCTGTATTACGTACACCTATTAGATATCAGATTAAAAAACAAAAAAATAATTAGTTTGATTCGATGCATGCACCTTTTTTTTCCTGGAAGTATGTAACATATCTTTGTATTGTGTGACTTTGTGTTTACGAAAGAGAACTGATACTCTTGTTTCCATTCGTTATCTATGACTGTAAGATACTATGTTTCTGGCTTCCTTTATTTCGGAAAAAGTCCTAGATCAAATGTTATTAATTAATATACGAAATTGGACTTGTCATTGAGGGGCCTCCTTTTTGTAAATAAAATGAATTGTTAAATTGAAAGTAGTTTAACTCTGTCATTACTTTTATGATTTATATCAATTTCTCTATGGAGGTATTTGAGATTTCAGGACTTGCTGCTCACTGCTCTTTTGAAATTTTTTTGTTCTATACTCATGTGGGATTGAAGTGCGGAATTTTATGATACCAAAGAACATTAGTACTGCTATTGGTGTGTTTATATCTTTTATTGTTCAGGTTGTCTGGAGCCTTTTATAACGCTTCTAATATTTAGTTCGTAACGTTCAGATAAACAGCAGCGTCAAACGTTTAGAGTACAGTATGCAGGAGCATCCGTGAAGTTGATACGACTTCTCCAGGGGATACTGTCTTCATTTATTTTGGTCTGACTCCAAAAGTTGGTGTTGACTGATTTCCCTGGATTAATTTTTGTTTCAGTGTATGTTAAAATAGGTTTTTCATATTTTTACCGTATTTTTCATATTCATTCGTAACATTTGAACCGGATGTTAGTAGTTCGATATTATATTTTAGTAATACGCGTTTCGTTTTCGTCATGTATTCCTGCTTATCCACGCGCACTCCAGTTAGAAGTCTACTCTTGTAGCTGTTGGTGCTCTTTTCTGTAACTTTTCTCTTCATTGATTTGTATCCGCCTCTCTTTTATACTTTAGTTTGTCACTGGTAGGTTTGTCTTGTTGCGGAAGGTATCGATCTCTTCCATTTGCAGTCAGTTCTCTGATTAATCCTGGAGCCATAACGATTTTTTCCGTTTCTGTTAGCAGTTTTCTATTTTAGGTAACTCTAGAGAATGTACAGATATGTAATTAAACTATACCGCACGTCATCTGCTGTAGGACACTGTCAAAATGCTTGCTAAGAGCTTCATTCGATAAGAAAAGAACACAGGGGTTACATCCCATCTCAGGAAGTAGTCCCTACAACAGATGACTCAACAGCCCAGAACGTTTCTGTTGTAGCGCTCATTTGTTCGCATACATTTCAGTAGCTTTCGAACTAAAAGATATAGTGCTGTCAAAAACTGTAGTTGGAGAAGTAGGCCATATAAAAGGTAAATGCTCATAAAATTCTCTGCGTTTTGCAGCAGTGCTGATAGCAGCTCTCATTTCTGTGTGCGTTGAGCTGTGGACTGGAGATTCAGTCCAACTCCTGAGTGGTAGCTCTTCTTATAAGAACTGATAAATTCTTTCTCCAGTCGTTAAAGGAGGATAAACAATAATCGAATTAAAAGCAGAAATGATGGTGCTTCCTTCTTGAGACAGCCCAACGCTAACTACTATTTAACTTCTGAGTTTATGAGATAGTTCACAAACCGACCCAGTCTAGATGACGGAAAATACAATAAATCGGTTATATTACTTAAGTTTATATCGTTGACGACCTATAAGTGGAGAATCCACCTCAGGCAGAGTTCGAGGAGAGATCACTCTCTGCTGATTGCGCCTCTTGCTGTCTAGTTCTTGGGAATACGACTGAGAACAGGGACAGAGCGAGGTAGGGACTGCCCGCATTAGCTTGCTATGTTTAAAATGGCCATTACGTAGTTGCGTAAGCACTTGCAAGCACCACAGAAGAGCAGCCATTAGCATGGGTAATGGCGATACGATTTGTCATTCAGTTATGATTCTGTCATTAGAATGTGTACTTTCCCTGAACGTCAATATCATTCCACTTTCAAGCGAGAGTAACGAATGAAGAAATCGCTTTGACGTATTGCTGAGGAATTACTTCATAAGTTCTTTCGATCAAATTCCACAACTATTTGTGTCCTTTCTTGTATTTAGGACTGAGAATACTCCAAACGTTTCTAGTTAGCTCCTTTTTTATTTTGTAACATTTTTCTTACTACCAAAGTAATAAAAGTGTGATACCATAGATGGAGAGCACTGCGTAAAAGCGTTCTAGTACTGTCGTAAACAAGGGCGAATCCAACGTATAATAAATGAGATGGGAATGAGGACTACCTGAAAATATACATTATTTTAATGTGTTAATAACTCTCGATACTTTGTCGTTGTATGCTGCTATCTTGTTTCCTAATATAAGAAGAATCTTTCCGTTGTAATTGTCCCCCTCCCCCCCCCCCCCTCCTGCGGGTTCGGGGTTTAGAATAGGCCCGAGGTATTGCTGCCCGTTGTAAGAGGCGACTGACTAAAAGGAGTCTCACACTTTCGGCCTTTATGTGATGGTCCGCTGCGGAGTTTGACCTCTGTTCTTAAAAATTTTCCCGAACAGCGAGCCAATTGGGGAGGGCGCCTTAAATGGTGCATCGCGTCCATCATGCACTGAGATCTCTCACATCCTTCGTCGACGTGGATCTGCACGTCCGCTCCTTCTCCAGCTCCTGGATGCGTTTTCCTCCGTCCACTGAGCAGTATCTTTTTCTGCACTGACGATGATAATGGACTTGTTTCCTTGTTTGCCCTTATATCCAGCACGGTAGCCAGTCTGTTGTGGTGTGGCCGCCATGCACCCTGATGGTTGTAGCCCCCCGACTACACAGGGATCGCTCTGCTGATGCCTGTGCCGTTAACTCCCCTCACCCAAAGGAATAGATGCCCGTCACCCTGGGGCATCCGGATTCCCGGCAGTGGCCATCCTGCCAGGTGGCCTTTGCTGTGGCTGGGTGTCGCCTGTGGGGAGGGTTCCTGGTCGGACTGGTTGGCATCATGGAGGATGACACGCCATGATGCGTAGTACGACATCTCTTGCTGGTGCCCCCCACCCCCAGCAGTCTCTAACTGGTCAAGGTCTAATTTCAATGCTAATAAATACAATCCCAAATCAATCCCCTCCGTGCCCACACCATGGGAGGAACACCAGGATGGCAGTGAAGTTTATTTACCCTGGTTCCTCATATGTGCAAGAGTTGATGGGGAATCTTTCATGAAGCCTCAGTTCTTTGTGGAGCATTTAGAGGAAAAGTTGTGGGAGGTGGAGGGTTTGTCCAAACTGCATCCTCTGCCCAGTCACGGGCATTACTTGCTTGTCACAAGCTGGAGGATCTTTCTGTTACCATCACACCCCATACGAGCTTAAATATGGTCCAGGGTATTATATTACACATGGACATTCTTTTTTGTCTGATGATGAGCCAGCATAGAGTGACGAGGAGTCCATTGTGTCTGTCATGTCCATCAGGGTCCGAGAGATAATCAGGTTGCCACTGGTGCATTCATCTTGGCCTTCGAGGGTGATCTATTACCCAAAAAGGTCAAGGTGACGGTTTACTACTGTGATGTGAAAGCAGATATCCCTCTTCTGATGCAGTGCTGGAAGTTTGGGCATATATGTTCCCCCAGTACTACCAGTGTCACACTTCGCGATTGCAGACGTTCTTCACATCCCAATACTCCATGTACCCCCTCTCCCACCTGTGTTAACTGCAGAGAGCTTCATTCACCTTGCTTTCCAGACTGCAGGACTTCACAGCATATGACCACTTACGCCGCCGCTACGACAATGGTTCCAGCACCTTCTATTCTGCCATGTGCAGTTGGCTCTCAGAGCCATCAGACTCTACCAGCCCCTTGATGGTGGAGAGCACTTCCCTCCCTGTGGGTCCTGCACTACCTACCTTGGGAGCAACTCGCCCCCCCCCCCCCCCCATCTCAAACTATCAGGGACATCAGTCCCCACTTCTCAGCCAGAGAAGCCGTTCCCAGTTTACTACCAGTGGTAGACACCTGCCAGTGGCTGAAGCAACGACACCTAGCAGGTCATAGGGCTTCGTTGTCCTCCTCAGTCTCTGAGGCTGTCTCAGGAGCCCTCCCAGCCAATAAAACTAAAGAAGCAGTGAGAGAAAACCCAAAGGAAGAAGACCTCCAAGAATCCAGACCTTTTGGTGGCACCCATACCAATGCTCCCTACAAAGCTCTGCATCTGAGGATGAAGTCGAGGTTCTGGCAACCACTGAACACCTAGATCTCTCTGTGCCCTCAGACACAACAGATTTCGATCGCACCGGTACTCAGTCGGTGGCAGCAGATGACCTGCAGGCGTAAACTGCTTCATTGAGCGTTTGAGGCCTTCCCTACCTCACGATAACGTCATCCTGCAGTGGAGTTGCTGCGGTTATTTTCACCACCTGACTGAGCTTTGGTAGTTGGTAATCTTTAGACCTGCTTTCTGCACTGACCTCCAGGAAACATGGTTCCTGGCAATGTGGACCCTAGCGAATATAATAGAGTGTCAGGTGGAGTATGTGTCTATGTCCTGAACTTGGCATGTAGTGTCCCTTCAGACTCCTCTTGAATCTGTGGCTGTCAGTGTACAGATGACACATGAAATAACTATCTGCAATATATATCTTCCTCCAGATGGTGCAGTACCCCTGAACGTATTGGCTGCACTGATTCTTCAACTCCCTAAACCTTTCCTGCTTTTGGGAGATTTTAACGCCCATAACCCCTTCTGGGGTGGCATTGTGCTTACTGGCAGAGGCAGGGATGTCGAAACTTTACTCAGTTCGACCACTGCCTCTTAAATACTTGGCACCCTATACATTTCAGTGTGGCTCACGGCACTTACTCGGCCGTTGATTTGTCGGTCTGCAGCCCAGGACTTCTCCCACCTGTCCACGGGAACGTACATGACGACTTGTGTGGTAGGGACCACTTCCCCATCTTCCTGTCGCTCCCCCAGCGTCATGCACACAGACGCCTACCCAGGTCGCCTTTCAACAAGGCAGACTGCGAAGCGTTCACCTCTGCTGTCACCGTTGAATCTCCCCCACACGGTGCAAACGATGTTATGGTTGAGCAGGTCACTACAACGAAAGTTTCTGCGGCGCAAAACGCGATCCCTCGTTATTTTGGATGCCCCCAGCGAAAGTCAGTACCTTGGCGGTCGCCGAAAGTCGCTGAGGCAATTAAGGAGCGTCGGCGAGCTCTACAGCGGCATAAGCGGCACCCTTCCTTAGAGCACCTAATACCCTTCAAACGGCTCCGTGTCCGCGCTCGCCAGCTTATAAAAACACGAAAACAGGAGTGTTTGGAGAGGTTTGTCTTGACCATAGGATGCCATACGTCATCTTCCTAAGTCTGGATGAAGATCGGACGTGTTTTTGGGTGCCAGACCCTAACAGGTGTCACTGGCGTTACCATCTACTAATGTTGTCTACCGACGCAAAAGCGATTGCCGAGCACTATGCTCGATCCTCTGCACCGGAGAGTTACCCCCCACCCCACCCCAGCCTTTCGCACTGTCAAATGGCGGATGGAAGGAAGGGAAAGTTCTCTTGTTCACTACACGATACAGTGAAACCTATAACGCCCCTTTTACAGAGTGGGAGCTCCTCAGTGCCCTTGCACATTGCCCCCACACACCTCCTGGGCCAGATCGAATCCACAGTCAGATGATTAAACATCTCTCGTCTGACTAGAAGCGACATCTCCTCGTCATCTTCAACCAGATCAGGTGTGATAGCGTCTTTCCATTGCAATGGTGGAAGAGCAGCATCACACCAGTGCTCAAACCTGGAAAAAACCTCGCTTGATGTGGATAGCTATCGGCCCATCAGTCTCACCAAGCTGCTAGAATGTATGGTGTGTCAGCAGTTGGGTTGGTTCGGGTCCTGGAGTCACGTGGTCTACTGGCTCCATGCCAGGGTGGTTTCTGCCAGGGTCGCTCTACCACTGATGATATCGTGTCCCTCGTGTCTGCCATCCAAACAGCCTTTTCCCGACGCCAACACCTTGTTGCCGTCTTTTTTCATTTACGAAAACAACACCTTGTTGCTTTTTTTTTTTTTTTTTTTTTTTTTTTTTTTTTTTTTTTTTTTTTTTTTACGAAAAGCTTAACACAGGTACTGGCGACATCATACCCTTGCCACATTGTATGAGTGGAGTCTCCGGGGCCAGGTCCAGATTTTTATCCACTGTCATGGTAACGTACATGTGCGTCAGTGAAAAAGACCAATAAAATGGTGTTAGCATGTGGATGTAATGTGCTGTTCCAGTCTCTTCTGTACCCATGGCCCATCACGATCGAACAGTGGAGGAGTGGTACTCAAGCGTCAACTTTAGGTTACAATATTTCTGGATGTAATTAACATTTTACAATGCAACAAACGGCACTGATTACGTATTTGTTTATATGTTCAGATGTGCTAACAAAACTAACGGGGTTCCATTAAAAAAAACGTAGGTTTGTGTTAAAAAACATACTTCCGTGCATTTTTTTATAGTTTGTATTAACCAATTACACTAGCCCCTCTCCTCACGTTCGGTCTATGGAATCGATTCGTCAGAAATTGATGTGGTTTACGAAATTTATCCAGCGGTAATGTTAGGTGACTCACCCTGTATATAAATTTGTGCAGGCAAATTGTACTGGCATCAAAAGTAACTGCTTTGGTTACATAAAAGTACAGAAGTTGGGCGATCGACCAAACGTCGTTGCTTATAAAACTCAATTTATAGTCTCTATGGATATAAAATACACAATGGACAGACACCCAAGAACTGCAACTATATATATATATATATATATATATATATATATATATATATATATATATATATATATATATATATATATATGTGTGTGTGTGTGTGTGTGTGTGTGTATAATTTCGCACTAGGTAGAAGGTTCTTTATCATGATCAAAGACAAGAGTTTGCTTAGTATTGATAAATGTGAAATTTGGTTACGAATAAGAGTAACATGTGTTATGTAACTTTGATGATGTATTGAAGCGCTGGTTGACATACTGGGTGATCGAAAAGTCAGTATAACTTTGAATACTGAATAAATCACGAAATAATGTAGATACAGAGGTACAAATTGACACACATGCTTGGAATGACATGGGTTTTTATTAGAACAAAAAAAAATGCAAACGTTCAAAAAATGTCCGACAGATGGTGCTTCAGCTGATCAGAATAGCAATAATTAGCATAACAAAGTAAGACAAAGCAAAGATGGCGTTCCTTACAGGAAATGCTCAATATGTACCCCATCATTCCCCAACAATAGCTGTAGTCGAGGAATAATGTTGTGAACAGCACTGTAAAGCATGTCCGGAGTTATGGTGAGGCACTGGCGTCGGATGTTGTCTTTCAGCATCCCTAGAGATGTCGGTCGATCACAATACACTTGTGACTTCAGGTAACCCCAAAGCCAATAATCGCACGGACTGAGGTCTGGGGACCTGGGAGGCAAGCATGACGAAAGTAGCGGCTGAGCACACGATCATCACCAAACGACGCGCGCAAGAGATCTTTCACGCGCCTAGCAATACTTTGTTGTTTTTTTAGGTTCTAATAAAACACCATGTCATTCCAGGCATGTGTGTCAATTTTTACCTCTCTATGTACATTATTCCGTGGTATATTAAGTTTTGAAATTTATACTGACCTTTTGATCACCCGGTATTTTTGTTTTGCTATTTTTTTCCGTTTTGCTTAGGAAACCGCGATTTCCAGTGCTATACGATAAGTTTGTATGCTTCTCGTTATATTTCATGTTACAGACCAAAAATTGTCGAATAAAATCGAAATTAAACATTGACAGTTTCAGTTTTGCTCTAAATACTGTTTATTTGCAAGTACCACACAGAAGGGTAATGAAGAACAAAAATGTTCCATATGTTACCTGACCCTTAATATATCCTCACTCAGTTTCAAGACAGTTCACCGCTTCCAATTTTTAGGGCATTCTATAAATATACTGATTGCATAAGTAAAGAAAGCGATCGTTATGAGATTACGCCAGATACTTATGCAACACACCTAACGTAAAGGTAACGTGGGTACTACCTTACGTATGATAGTATACAGCAGCCTATGGTAGATTTTTGTAACTCTGCCCCAGGACTCCTTCCTGAGGGGAAGCTTTCATGTTTGTCCCAGTTAGGATTAGAGATGGCCAGGATTCTCGTAATTTCAGGCTAATGATCCTAGAATGACTGATCTGGGCAATTCTGGTTTTAGTCGGACTAAGCTTTCGTCATAAAGGGTGATTCTTATTAACTTTTAAAAAAAAACCGAAGGTACATAGACGGTGCTGGGACAAGTAATTTAAGATAAGACCCCGGGGGTTTCGCAAATGTCGGGAAATACCCCAAAACATGATGTGACGTCACCGGATGACGTAAACGGATGCACGTGCAACGGTTGGGCTCGTCGATCCTACTCTCAGTGGCAGGGGCCACCGCTACACACCGCTCCGCTCAGGAACTCTGTTTTCGTAAATGTAAAACGATTCATCGCAGTCTTGCATTACCGCTACCGCGACCACTACCGTATCACATCGGATAATGATAGAACGATAATAGAGTACCCTAGCGAAGCGATATGCAGCACTGCCCCTACAGGAGAGGATAGGATCGACAAGCCCGACCGCTGCGTGTGCCATCTGGTGAAGTCGCATTAGATAGTTATGATCAACTTTTATGGTATCTCCCGACATTTGTGGCCCATTGTCTCATATGAAATAACTTGTCTCAGAGTCATCTACAGCGGTTGGGGATTTTAAAAGTCAATGTGAATCGCTCCGTATATTCTATACCGACTTTATTTACACAGATGAGTATTGGCTTTATCGATAGCTGGTATCACGTCGAATAAGTGATACCTGTTGAACGCACAGTAGAACAGATTAGATTTTGGGACCTAATATCGATCCCTGTGGGATACATTGCGCTAGATGTCTTCATTGTGACTATGCGGCCAGTGCGTCGAGCTTTTAGGAGTGACGCTTGTGTGCCCGCAGGCGGTCTGCTGGAGGACACGGGCTACGTGCGCTGGATGCCGGGCCAGCCGGACAACGCGCACCACCTGGGCGAGAACTGCGTGACGGTGAGCCGCGACGGCGCCTTCAACGACGTGCCCTGCTCCACGCCGCTGCCCTACGTCTGCGAACACGACTCCTACTAGCTGAGCGCCGCTGCCCCCATACTCGAAACTGCTTCCTGTGCAATCTGCTGAAACGACTGCGACGTGTGTAAAATTTTTTGGAACAAAATCGCAGCTACCTGCAATAGCTTGAAATGCAATAACGTATCTGCCATATTTATTCTGTCAATATATTTTTCTAGATACCTGTGGTGTTCCATCATTATCTCCACTGTCATGATGTCTTCCTGTCTTGAGTAATTCATTTCGTCACTGCACCGTTGCAAAGATGAGGGACACAAATATTATCTGCGGCCTTGAGAAGCAACTGAAAGAAGTCATCCGCAAAACTATCGTCCAATATAGTTGATAACCAACAGCTGTAATTTTTTAACATATTGTGTGTTCAACCATAACAGATTCACCTCTTCCAAGACACCAGCACAGATCCGAAAACACTGATTGTACGAAACACACCAGTTACATGGAAACAATATTTATAGTCCTTGACTTCCGAAAAGCACTTAACCTATAACTGTACTCAGTATCTAAAGTGAGATCGTATGGGTCACAAGCGAATTTTGCTACTGGATCGAGGAGTTCTTTATAGAGAGATCACGGCACGTTGCCTTGGATGGAGAGTTATCTACAGTTGACTTAAGGTGTGCCTCAGAGGAGCTGATTGAGACCCACGTTGCCCAGATTGTATATTAATGAATAGACAATATTGTCAGAAACCTAACACTTTTTCCAGATCATGCATCCGTAACTAACCGACAAACCCTGCGTTTCCCGGATATTCATTTTGCCAATTTTCTATTAGTAATGGAAAAAGAATGAACCGCCTTAATAGCGTAATATAATTTTCATGTATTCTTGAGAACACCTTTGAAACTATGAATCGGTCGATCAAAGATATACGCATAATGTACTGATGTATAAGAGCAGCTGCTTCGAATATGCACAGTGTGATATTGTAAACATCTCTGTGGCAATGTCACTTCATACTTTTAGAGACGTCTAGTGTTTTCGCCTACATCCATTTGCGCTTCGCAGTCGAAAATTGTCAAAAGCGCTGACAGGTGTCAGCGATTTCCTTGAGCTGACTCGATTTTAGGGGTATCTTAGTCGTAAAGAATAAACGTATTAAAACTTCATGCATGATGCGGCAATTTCTCGCACATCTCTTTGTTTATGACGCCGTATCTCTTGACATAAGCGTCTTTCAACGATACACAGGGTGAACATTAATGAAAGCGACAATCTGCAGGGACGGATTCCTGACTGGGACTGGAGGAAAAAGGTCGTATGAACATGTGTCCAATGACAACAAATCGTCTCGGACCACAGTACAGAGCTGCATTGCGTCCACGTCCCAACAGATGTTCAAAGTGGCCTCCATGGAATTTCAGGTGATGCGAATAGCAGCGGTTGTCATGCAGGATACAGGAAATCTTACTTTAGCTTACACTATGTTGGGAGACTACTTGTCTGGAGCTTGTACTAGGATTCGTCTCAACATACAGCAGCATCCACAACTCCGAATTTGCTGAACGCACAGTCCGCCGCCTCCCTGCACGTACGTCTCTCTGAAATTCCCATTACCACACAAACGCCCAAAAAGGGCTTGCAATTTTGTGTGGTGTAGTGGTGTCTACGAGGATACCTGTTTTGATATAGCTGTGCTGCCTGTCGATCGCCGGCCGCGGTGGCCGAGTGGTTCTAGGCGTTTCAATCTGGAGCTGCGCGACTGCTACGGTCGCAGGTTCGAATCCTGACTCGGACATGGATGTGTGTGATGTCGTTAGGTTAGTTAGGTTTAAGTAGTTCTAAGTTTTAGGGCACTGATGACTTCAGATGTTGAGTCCCATAGTGCTCAGAGCCATTTGAACCATTTCAACCTGTCGATCGTTTCCATGTGCTTTGCCGTACAGAAACATCATCTCCGCTTGTTACATGAATACCGCACCGTTCTGTTGTTTACGGTATTCTGTGTCACTCACACAGTCTCTAACACTCAAGGAACACACAGCATGTGGTCAGGGGAACTGTCATTCGTCAGCACCATCTGCCGTGACAAAGATGATCTTCCGCGCACTTGTTCATAGGAACCTTTTCCCTCCATTTCCAGTCTGGGATTGGCAACAGCTTTTCGTCGGTTTTATTAATGTTCACCACGTATTTGGCAAATAATGGAGAAGCGTTATGAGTGGAACGGGGAACTGTATCTATGCTTTATAAATCTAGAAAAGGCATTTGACCGGGTCCCTAGGAGGAAGTTATTGTCTGTTCTACAAGATTACGGAATAGGAGGCAAACTTTTGCAAGCAATTAAAGATCTTTACATGGATAGTCAGGCAGCAGTTAGAGTTGACGGTAAATTGAGTTTATGATTTAGAGTAGTTTCAGGGGTAAGACAAGGCTGCAACCTGTCTACACTGTTGTTCATATTATTTATGGATCATATGTTGAAAACAATAGACTGGCTGGGTGAGATCAAGATATGTGAACACAAAATAAGTAGTCTTGCATATGAGGATGACTTAGTTGTGATGGCAGATTCGATTGAAAGTTTGTAAAGTAATATTTCAGAGCTAGATCAGAAATGTAAGGACTATGGTATGAAGATTAGCATCTCCAAAACGAAAGTAATATCAGTGGGAAAGAAATATAAACGGATTGAGTGCCAAATAGGAGGAACAAAGTTGGAACAGGTGGACAGTTTCAAGTACTTAGGATGCATATTCTCACAGGATGGCAACATAGTGAAAGAACTGGAAGCGAGGTGTAGCAAAGCTAATGCAGTGAGCGCTCATCTACGATCTACTCTCTTCTGCAAGAAGGAAGTCAGTACCAAGACTAAATTATCTGTGCACCGTTCAATCTTTCGACTAACTTTGTTGTATGGGAGCGAAATCTGGGTGGATTCAGGTTACCTTATCAACAAGGTTGAAGTTATGGATATGAAAGTAGCTAGGATGATTGCAGGTACTAGTAGATGGGAACAATGGCAGGAGGGTGTCCACAATGAGGAAATCAAAGAAAAACTGGGAATGAACTCTATAGAAGTAGCAGTCAGGATGAACAGGCTTAGATGGTGGGGTCATGTTACACACATGGGAGAAGCAAGGATACCCAAGGGACTCATGGGTTCGGCAGTAGAGGGTAGTAGGAGTCGGGGCAGACCAAGGACAAGGTACCTGGATTCGGTTAAGAATGATTTTGAAGTAATAGGTTTAACATCAGAAGAGGCACCAATGTTAGCACTGAATAGAGTATCTTGGCGGAATTTTGTAAGGGAGGTATCCTCCAGACTGAACGCTGAAAGGCATAATCAGTCTTAAATGATGATGATGATGACGTATTTGTGTAGGTACATTTAGCGGCTTACGGATACTGACTGCGAAATGTGTCACAAACAAGCAACAGATTGAAACGGCATTAACAACGAGGAAGGTTTTCACGCATCTCAGTGTTTATGACGTCACATTTCCATCATGGTACCGTGATGTAATTTTCTAGGTGCATTTGACAATATAAGTGGATACAGCCAGCGACATTTATTGCGGATGCATTTATTAGCACAGAAGTAATAAATTTAACGACGTGCATGATGCGGAAGCTCTTCACGCATCTCATTGTTTATGACGTCATATCTTCTGAACTATGATAAGTAGGTGGTTCTTACCATGACAGCAATTCTTGTCTGACAGTGAGAGATAAGTGTATCAAGTTAGTTGAAATAAGTCTGCTGGTTTAGGTGGTGATGTGGAACACACACACATACACACACACACACACACACACACACACAAACACAAATTTTTATAGTATACATGGCTTAAGTACTATCTGAAAATCTTGAAGAATATCAGGTCATATCTTCATAATATTTCAAAGTAATGCAAAGACTGGTAACTTCCTTTAAATTTTTCAAACTGTAGATTTATGAACGTCAGAAAATGCGAAAGAATTCTTTGTACGTACGTAAAGCTTTACATCACAGCTGTTCATGTTAGTGTCAAGTTAATGATTTCTGGACACAACAACGCATTCGTTATCGCCATATCTCTAAACTTTCTTAGGGTATTTAATTTTGTGGTTAAGAGCGCTTCAGCTCTAAGTACTTTGCTTACAAACACGACCGGTTTCGCAGCATTTTAGCTGCCTCAATCGGTGTAATAATATCAGGTCATGTTGATCCAGCGTTCATAGTGGCAAATTTTCTGACTATGAACGCTGGGTCGTCCCATTGTCTTCTTTCGATCAGTGAATGGCTTGATATAATTGCACCTGATGATGAAGCTAAAATATTGCGAAACCATTCTTGCTTATATATAAAGCACTCAAAACTGAAGCAGTCTTCAAAATGATATATCCAGGTTGTGTCTGAACGGACTACAAAATCTTCTTCATTCTCATGACAGTATCCTACCAAAGAGTTTATAGTGATTTGTCATTAGGGAACCCTTTCCTATTGGGATAAAATGAATATCTTTTTCGTATGTCGTTTGTTGGCTGTTCTACCTGAACCCAGGACCAGCCCAGTTAAAGTTCCTCATCTTGTGGACACTGATTTTATTCAGCTTCCTCTCAGCCTTAATCCTTATAGATCTAGTGCAATGATGGTTAGTCTGGGGGGCGGAAACAAACAAGAAACTTCTGCCAGTATTTGAACCCTGTGAAAAGTTCAGTGGCAACTGTATACAGAATCATACACTTGTCGTAAGACATATGATGATAGATGAGCAGTTTCATAGAATCAGGAAATATTTTCCCTTTTGGAAGCAGGTGTTTAGTGAACGAAACATACATGATATCCTTTAACTATGTTATCTTATTGCATTAAGCTCAGTTAATATTTGGAACAAACAGCTTTATTATTTTCAATTAGCTGATTTTATCCCCTTGAACATTATCAAACAACGGTACTCAAATCATCTAAGCGCCTATTTGTGAGAGGCATTTAATGCCCCACCGAGCAGTGTGGAATATATATACACGTAACAGTATACTCGTATTACCACCAAGTTGCGTGATATCGTACTCACACAAATAAAATGCTTGATATCCATAACGAAAACGAGTAATCGACATTTGGAGCTTGTTACAAATAATCAACGGTGACTGCGTTCAAAACATGATAGACAGACCCATTATGATGTAAATTATCGTGTGTGGTGACAGTTATTATTTCGATATAATTTTCTATTTTTCTGCTCACGTCCACATCATATTAAGGATCCTGAATGCTTTAATTTTTTCTACATCTTCCTATATTTCTATTTGAAACCAACGACTTATATCACTCACAGTCAATTAATTTGGACCCTTAATTAAAAAATATACAAATAATTCGTTGTATGTGTTAATTTTTAGACGTTCTCCATGAGTCACACAGGAGAGTGAGGTAAAGCAGTATCGATGCTATTAACGTAACGCAACGAACGGGAAAATAATGCAGATTCAGAGCTAAACGACGGCCAATTCTGAACCCGTTTTTGTATAATGCATTGTTGTCAGGCAGTGTGCCTGTACAACAGACCATATCTACGGTGATATGCTCCAATGATTCGAAGCTTACTACGCTCATATTGAGTTCCTTTCTTTTATTTTTGTCGGTCCATAATCACCATCTTTTGAAGATTGACGCTATGAAGCGAAATCACTAATCTGATGACAATTTTTATGTGATCATTGACTGAAATTAAAGAAATGTATTCTGCCGAGAGCCTTTAGCGTGACTGAACGCAGATTGGTGTAACGCTTATGATCAACTTTCCACAGGCTAAAAAGAAAATTGTGCTTATACTCGTCTACTGAATGTATCGATGATTGTGTACGAAAAATTTAATGCCTGATGCAGGATTGCGTAAGAGAAATGATACACGTTGCCAAATTTTGATATAAACCTGTGAGCAGCAAAATGGCACGCTGATTTTAACGGTGATGATTAATAGGTTAAAACGTCCCTAAGTTGATATCATGATTTTGGTTTTCGTTGTTACCCCAGTTTACTTGTGATGTAAAATGGGAGATTTTTGGATCAGCAGAGATAGTGATAAAAACACTAATTATTGATCGAATGTTTCCGCATTTACTAACAGTGGTTATAAAGTGATTAAGGCCCTAGGCTGGCGATCAGGAGGAGTCACGTTCAAGTACTCGTCCGGAAATCCCGCTCCAAGTTTTGCCTTGGATTCCTTGCATCGGTTAAGACGAATCGTATGATGGTTCTTCAGATGATTATTCTTAAAGAGACACAGCGGGTTTCGTTTCCCTAAATTACGTACTCAAACCTACTTCCTGCCACTCATCATTTTGTCTTCGCCGCTTCTTTTCTCTCCCTTTGCAGATGTCAGTGTCATCATTTAATTTGAGCAGTTGGTGAAAGTGGCATCCCAACGATCGGTATAAACGGGCGTTGCATACAGCAGCGTTAGGAACGACCGAACACCTAGAAAGACACAAGTGAAGTCAGGACCAGAGGAGTGTCTCTAAGAGTGTGTTCTGATTTATCTGTCTAGTACGAGCTATTCCTAAGGATCATCATCGACCCTCTGACAAACTGAGATCACCTCGAAGAGCGGGTGTGAGCCATGGCCAGCTAATAAAGTTTAAGACGACTATCAGAAAGTAACAAAGAGATGACGGCTAATAGCTGATCCTCCAGCCATAATCAGCTAGAGTCTATGCACCTGAGATGTCCAAGGGAACTTACCAAATCAGAGCTAACACTGGTGGAGCGAATAAGGAGTTTACGGTGTTCGCAGGTTCCATTACTACAGTGCAAAGATGAATTGAGGCCATGGATTACGTGGAAAAACCATGTGATATACTCAGCGATAACAGGTCCTGCAGACCACTCGCTGCTTCCACAAACTGCCTCAATTCCTCCCAGTTTTGTGCTCGGTTCGTCCAGGGGTCGCCTGTCCCAAGGAGTGGCACGTCTTTTATTACCAGATTATCCATTCAGCGCTGCCTTGCTCGTCGTATGGGGTGTCTTGTCTTTGGTTTTCCTTCAAGTGCCTTCTTCACCTTTCTTGTTTCTGGTGTAGAGGCTACATAGCCGCCCATTGGGTTCTTTTGCTCTTCAGTTCCTGTAGAGTTGTTGGTTGTTACATGAAGCAAAAGATATTGTCGTTCTTCCTGCATCTCTTTTCTCCTTTATCTAAGATCGGTTCCCATGTATCCCTCATTACTCTTCTTTCAAAATAATGATAGTCTTCCCTTTCCTCCTTTAGTCACGCTTCAGGATTTTGACCGTACACAACTTCTGATCACTGTGTTTTCGATTCTCATGTCAGTGTTCGCTGATACTGATTTTGAGCTTAGCGTCTCCATGAAGGAATACATGCATTTAATTCCCAAGACTATTATTTCCTTTATGCCCATATCTATGTCATTGTAAATGGTAAGCCAAGATCCCAACCATTTGAAATGGCGAACTCTCTTGAACCTTATGTCCTCAACGTAACGAAATTCTTCCTGCTCTTGCCTTCTTCCTACTTGCATGAATTCCGTTTTGTCTTGATTCACATTTAGACCAACTTTCTGAGCATATATTTCTGTGGAAAATTTCTTTCCACTCACTGTATGATTCATTTAGTCGTACTATATCATTTGCGTACGCGAGACCATACAAACTACCAGCCATCAGTACTGCAGCCCAATCCGGTTGCTTACTTTCCCTTAGTAAATTCTCTAAGACGACACTGAACAGAAAATATGCCATTGTCTGAGGCCTGCATCAATCTCTAATGTTTCTGAAGTGACCTCTCTGAAACTACCTTCCGCCCTAAACCCATCCATACAAGTCTGCACCATTATCACTACCCTTTCATCGATTCTAAGGTCACGCAGTGAATTTTATGGGCTATTGCTATGGATGCTGTCGTAAGTACGTAGAAATTTGACCAACACTGCTCTTCACACAATTATCTTAAATAAAAATGTGATCTGTTGTCGTTCGGTTTGTTAGAAAGCCAACTTGGTATTACTGCAAGTTGTTCTCTATGAATGGTTGTATTTTTATGAGGTTAATGATAAACAGTACCTTGTTAATTACATTCTGCAAGGTGGTAACTCCGTAATTACCACAGTCTATTTTACTTCTTTTCTTGTTAATCCGGCATATTAAGGTCAATTTCTATTCTCCTGGAAATGCCATTCTTCCATATGAACAGGATCAGTTTCTACATTTCCTAGCACCAGCCCTCACCTCCCTGTCTCATTAATTCTCCCCTTGGGGCTTTGTTGTTTAGAAGACTATTGATTGCAATCTTCACATACTCTTCAGTCACTTCCCACTCTTCTTCATGTTCCCTTTCGTCCGTTGTGTCTGAAGGTTATCATTTCATTCATATTTCTACAGCTTTCTCCTTCGTTATTATCAAATTGTCATTCTTATCTCTAATGAAAATGGTTGGACACAGAAATTCACGCTTCCAATTTTTGACGCAATGAAAAAAGTGCTTTGAATTCTTGGTTCGCTCTCTACTTCATTTTGTTTTAATAAGTAGTTAGATAAATTCTCTGTTCTCAGGATCCACTTTGTCTCCCGATCTTGAAAAAATGTTCCCTTTACTACTCATTCTCTCTGTCAGCCAGCCACTTCCCCTTGATTCTCCTTTTCTTTTCTGTAGCCTTCTGGCACGCCTCGTTGAACCATTTTCTCTTCTCCATTCTCTTCTTTATTTCCTATGTATTCCCTGCTAACCACTTTCCTTCCAACTTGGGCTGGTTGCAACGATCATTCGTGATTCAAGTTATGTACACGTGTTACTTCGAAAACCTGCATTTGAACTGACACCTCTTTGAAACGCCCTTCCACACAGCGTGTAAATTATCGGATATGGTCTTTTAGCGCAAATAAAATTGAAGGTAACTTGCTCCCTGATCCACGTTGGTGAGAAACAGCAGTCACTGACTATACACTTCCTTTTTGCAACTGGCCGAATCCATTCCCACACCACGTTAAGCATGTTTGTTGAGGTCTTTATTATTTCGACAGCTATCAGAGCAACAACAAACACAGGTGGACAGACGTAACGTATTGTTTACGCTCTGCAGCGCGTCTGCATCCGCCCGTCGTCGGAGCGCGTGGTGAGAGCTTAGCGTCTAATCCGGCAGCAGATGTGGGCCGCTCAGCCGAATGACTCCGACACTAATCCCGCGCAACGAGGACGACGTAGTCACAGCAGCTGTGGTGCCGCACAGGACAGTGGCGCGGCGCTGGCAAAAGGTTAGCAACACACGGCGCGGTGAACCTGTCTGGAAATCGTGCTCTCACCCCAGTAACAACTCGAACCGGGGACGAGTTAAGCATCCAAGCCGATACTGCTGCAGCTCCACAACAAAATGAACAACTCTCCAGTTACATGGAACTGTTTTTCTCGCCGAGTTGAAATTATAGGGTGTATCAAAAAGAATCGTCCGATTTGGCACGTGTACATTTCTCAAACTAACAATCATGTGCAATGAATTTTGTTTTTTGATGAACGGGAAACTCTAAAAGGTTTTTTTATAGCTTTTCACAGGTGTTCAGTACGCCCCCTTGAGATGCACGGCATATGTCAATGATGTATTAAAATTGTTCCCACGATGCAGCGAGCATGTTTTGAGTTGCAGTTTCCACAGCTGCTGTTATGTGATGTCTCAGTTCGTTCATTGTTGCTGGTAGCGGACGCACACAAACATAGTCTTTTATAAACCCCACAAGAAAAAATCACATACAGTCAGGTCCGCCGACCTTGGAGACCGGTAATGCAAGGCTGACTCACTTGGTCCAGTGCCACCGATTCATCGTTCAGTAATCCTTTGAATTAAAAATTCCCGCACCTCCAGATGCCAGTGTGGCGGTGCCCATGCTGCTGGTAAATGAAATCCTTTGAGTCGGTCTCCAACGGTGAAAAAAGATACATCTCAAGCATACCGAGATATGTGCTTCCAATAAAAGTGTTCTCGTCAAAGAAAAGTGGACCATACACTTATTCCCGTGACACTGTTCAAAACACACTACATTTTGGACAGTCCTTCTCATGTTGTGCAACTTACTGTGATTGATCCGTACCACATATTCTCACATTATGACGGTTCAACTCTCCATTTAAATGGAATGTTGCCTTGTCACTAAACACTAAGCGTCGAAGAAAACTGTCATCCTCCATCTCGCCAAGTCGAAATTTCTAGAACTCCACACGTTGTCGTTTTTCAGCTTCACGAACAACTTGCAGTAGCTGAATTTTGTATGGTTTCACGTGTAAACGTCGACGCAACACACGCCAAATAGACATCGCGGGGCATGTTGACCTGTCGAGCAGCACGGCGAACGGATCTCTGCGGACTGTTGTCAAGTTATGGCCGGGCACGGCCCGGCGATGTACCTTTACACGAATAACCTGTTCCCCGGAATTGTTCGTACTATCGTCTAATGCTCTGTGCTGGAGGAGGATCCACACCATACCTAGTACGAAAGTCATGCTGAATAGTTATTACTGACCCGCACTGCACAAAACATAGAACACAAAACGCTTTCTGTTCTCCCAACACCATCTGTACTTGTACTGAAGTGCGCGCACACAGCTACTACCTAGCGGGAACCGTGTAAAACTCGACATTTTGCTCTTTCCAGCAGTATGTCGTTCACACACGTATCTCAAATAACATAGTAGTTATGATTTTTTAAAATCAGATGATTCTTTTTGATACACCCATACTTCACTGACATTTGCAAAAAAGCTAATTACCAGTCACACGAGGGACGTCTACCACATCAACAGCAAGTGTTTAGAAATACAACTATACCGTATTTTCATCAGCTTCTCAGTCACTTCCCATTCTTCATCACTTTCCCCTTCCTCCGTAGGGTCTCCAGGTCACGTCTAACCTGGGACTGGACGACTCAAGATTTCTGAGAGCTATTCTTTCCCTCTTCCTACAATGATTTCCTTGTCATATATCAGGTTACTGTTCTTATGTCTAATGAAAAAATTTGGGGCCTGAAATTAACGTTTTTGATTTTTGATACAATGGAAAGATCGTCTTGAAATATTCCGACTCTCTGCTTCAGCTTCTAACAGAATGCTTTTATGCATTACCTCCTCTGTTCTCGGAATTCGCTTCGTCCTCTGATCTTGAAAGCAATGTCCACTTCTCATTTTTCCCGTCAGCCAGCCACTACGCCCTCCTTGGTAATATAATGAAAGTGTACGCCATCCGTGTTTCCTCCTGTTAAAACTGTGGACTGAGAAGCCGTGATCGATGCATGAAACGGTAGAGTTCCGTCGCCGTCTGGGTGAGACGTCTTCAAAGTTGACACACTCGCAGTTCAGTAAAAACTCAAGCAACTTAGAATTTATGAGAGCCATTATGCGCTGCGTATGCGAGGTTCGGTAGTGTCCCCTACACAGTTCATAATATCCCTATAAATTCGGAGCCCTTCAGTTTACTACGTAATTGCCAGTGTGTCATCTCTGACCATGATCATCGCAGGCTGCGACGATATATTAGTGAATAGTTTCACACATCCGACATGGCCTGTCTGTCCTAAAGTTTTAACAAGACTTTCTACCGAAGCTTACACACACCAACGTTTCTTACATCTATATTTACTGTTCAGGCCTAATTTTCCCATTTATGCATTGTCTGAGGATCACTGTGGTGCACGTTGGATGCTGCATTTGTTACATGTCTGTGCCTCAAATGAACAGATCGTCTCAAACAGCATAAAATGTAATGTAAGGTAAGTGAAACTGGACTGAAACAAAATGTAAACATTAGTAATAATTGTCGAGGTATTTCATTACTCGGCTAGTCGAACTGATAACGCGGCTTTAGATGTGTAGGTACAGTCATGTTCCAGTTCAAAGTAGCCACTGTTATTACCTACAACTGCGTGAGAAAAAAAAAGACCACGAAAACCAAGCGAGGAAAACTCCTTCGTGGAAAGTCACAACAACTTCCTGTTAATATCAGTAATTTTACGGATAGAGAGAACGAAGAAAGTATCTGTATGATAGTGCTGACAGAGAAGGGGGTGGAGCGTGCAAGCAGATGTTGGCAAGCAAAATTTATGTGAGTAGGTGGTGATCAAATTACGGAAGGACGGACTCGAAGCCGAGTGGAGCAGGAATCATCTATTTGCCCCACAACAGAACAAGTAAAACGCATACAATCAATAGTTTCATTGATGATACAGACAAATGCATCAATAGACAGCAATATTTGCTATATTATTAACGACACCAAGAACACCATCTTTGCAGAAACTTGCCAATTTTGGCGCACAGGCCTGGACTTCCAGGCCGTCAAAGAAACTGTTCCATCTACAGGATTTTATTTGTAAAGATGCCTGGATTAACGAATTTTTAATAGCGCAAGAGAGAACATACCTGCAGAAATATTAGATTTCTTACCAGGAAATGTGTCATCACAATTAAAGCACCAAGTGGTTTAATTATTTTTATATCCACTACACTATGGCTATATGTTGCAAGATGACAGTTACAAATATTGTCAGACATCTACGTCAGACAACGTTTCATTGTTGTGAATGCGGAGTTTCGTTATGCTGGTCACGTTTTATCTGTGACTGCTACAGTCACGTCCGACGCCTGTATGCGTGGATGGTAGGCAGATGATATCAACTGTCTGCATTTTATCAGATGTGTGTTTCTTTTATCAAGATACATAAATGTGTGGAGTGCTTTTTGTGCTTTGACTTCATGTAATGTTACATGCCCGAGGCAGGATTCGAACCTGCGACCGTAGCGGTCGCGCGGTTCCAAACTGTAGCGCCTAGAACCGCTCGCCCATCGCGGCCGGCCGTCAAGCATCTTGCTCCCTAAACTAAAAAACCTCTTAATCTTTTTGCTGCTTGTAAATAACCGTCGCGTGTTACGTTCCAGGTGCAAACCTTTCGACGTGACGCTACCCAAATGACTTACGAGTTAACTTCGCTACCTTTATATTCTAGTAACTTCTCTGTTGGTCTTACAACACTGAGTAGACCTCCTCCTAGACCTTTCCACCAGAAAATAATTTGATGCGGTATCAATCCTGGAACATCGGCATTATTATCCAAACACGCTAACCAACACGCCACGTGACCAGATTGTTTTCGCTCCTGTGATATTAGTTTTTACTGTAGTGGTATTAGAATGAGCCCTGAAACATTGAAGTGATGTGCTTCTTGTTATGTGACAAATATTAGAAATGAAGTCCTGGTGGATAAATTTAACGATAAAGGGTTTGTTGTTCTGAATCATCGTAAGTAGAACGTATAACGAATAATAGTTAACATCAGGTAACATAATCCAATACAATGTAATTCATTATTGGACGATTAATTTTCGTTCCCAAATTAGCTAAATTTTCCATAACGTTCAAAATTAAAACCATTTTCAGTGGTTTTGGTGTGTAACAGTAGAGAATCGCCCCAGAATTTTAAATTGGTTTGTTCGTTACTTATTTCAAGCCAGTCTTCTTCCTTCAGAAGTGAACCAAATATGCCAATAACTAATTAGTTCAGCCAGCCACTGTGGCCGAGCGGCTCTAGAAACTTCTGTGCGGAATCGGGCAGCTGCTGCGATCGCAGGTTCGAATCCTCCCTCGGATATGGTTGTGTGTGATGTCATTAGGTTAGTTAGGTTTAAGTAGTTCTAAGTCTATGGGACTAATGACCTCAGATGTTAAGTCCCGAAGTGCTTAGAGCCATTTGAACTAGTTAGTTAAAAACAACGGACCACCGACCTTTTTTACCCAATATAATTCAAAACTACGCAAAATCATGATTTGCCAGATATCCCACTATCAAACAGTATTTTCTGTTTTTGTGTAGTGCGATACAGATTAAGGAACCTTTTCGATTTCGATGGGCTACAACTAAACGTCCGACAACGCATAGAAAGGTAAGTTGTTACTCCTCAAAAGTACGTTGGGACGTTGCATCCTGGTTTACCGATACCTCTCTTGTTCGGCCGGCCGTTGTCAAGATGTACCTCGCTCATTCATTTGTCAAATCCAAGATACCCTACGCACGAAGTTACGTTTCAAGGTCACGCTGAAATGGTATAATCTCTCCGTCTTCTCTAACAAACCGTTTCTGGAACATTAATTGATTTATTGATATATTGCCCAACATCTAATATTAATTTTGAGACTTTTTTTAAAATTGACGTTGGAAATCTTGGAATTGGAACAAGTTATCTTAGCGGCGACTTTCAGGCTGTTAGCATGATATATTAATCCCTCTGATCTTCCAGCGATGGCTTGTGAATATTGAAAGATCTCTGTTGGATTCCTTTCATGTTAATTTCTTAAATGTTGTCATATACGGCATAAATTTCTCTTCTAAATTTACTGTGGTGTTTCTGACTATCTGGGAGGAGACTGAGCAGTGAAATGTGTTACTTTTACACATAAACAAAAACAATCTGTCACACTACTACACTTTAAAACACAGTTTATATGTAATTCGTGTCACACAGTCTCATACGGAACCTACATCCGCTTTCTTCTGCATACCGTATATGATAAGATACTGTCATCCCCCTTCCCTTCTGTGTGAGAGGATGAATGAGCAAATGTATTTCTAGTTGCATGCTTGATGGTAGCAGAGAAGCCTGTCTGCTAGAGAACAGTAGGACCAACGTCAGAACAGGTAGCTACGCTTTCTAAAAGCAGAGAGGTTTCTGTTCTTAGTATGGTAGTGTCTGTCCCTTGTCATGTTGGTATAGGAAGCTGCCTCTCTGGTCACTTCCGTTTGTATCTGTTAAGCACGCTTGGTAGGGACCGAAGTCAGTCTGTCCGCGGTGAGCGTCTGAAGTGGTAAGATCTCCTGTGAAGCGCGTGTCTGCTAAGTCCGTAGGACAATGGATTTCTTAAGTTCAGCCTAACTGAAAATTTAATCACCTTTATTTCAGGTTTAGCTCTAAAATATCTAATGTTATCTTAAATTGCAACACAGTGTAATTCGAGTGTGAAGTTCAGAATATCTTCCGTTAGTTGCTTTGTCACTACTTTGTGAGTAAAGTGGAACCATGTGTTGATCAGTAACTCTAACTAAGATCATCAATCTTAAATGCGAGTGTGCGTGAGATTATAACATCTCGTCTTGACAATATTTTTCAATACAGCAACTTTTCTTTATGTTCAACCCACGTGGAGTGTACTTTGTGAGACCAGCACCACGTGCTTATATAATTGTTTGACTCATCAGGGTAATAGTAAGACGATAGTAACCAGTTCGAGGTTTTTCTTTCGTAAAATGCGTTTCGATGTAATTTATTTTAATTATCAAAATGATTGTGGAGTCACACTCTTTGTGTATACCAAATTGACCACGTGAAGCATGTGGTGTAAGCATCAAAGCAGCCCTCAGCTATTCTTGCGTGAAGATTTCACAGAGAGTTAGTATGAATTTAGCATACCAGTGTGTGGTAATTTCATGACGACAGGATTGCGCTACGAACGTAACTTCTTTGGGTGAAAATTGAATCGGTTAGTTGTGGTTAATTTCCTCTTGGATATGTTTCAACGTTCTTCGTGTGTTATTTTATGTATGTAGTCTCCCAATCTAGGCTCCCTATTTGATGTGTTCCGTAAGATTACAAACTCACATATTCATAATCCTAAATAAGGCACCAGTTTAGTTGTGACTCAAGTTCGATATGCTGAAATTTTAACGGAATAATGATCAATCTTAAAATAAATATCCAAATATGAACTGATTTATTTCTTTTTATTTAAATTGTCATATATATATATATATATATATATATATATATATATATATATATATATCACCTGTTATCGTAATATGAGATATGACTACTAAAAGATTATAATTAATGTTAGTCTGGTTGGGAATTTGGTGAGCTAGACTGGATACCTGGTGAAACAGTTACGCAGTAATGCAAGGTTAACTTCCTCAGCTTTTAACCCACTTTTATGGTCTTGAATATCAGCACCGCTTTCAGAACAAATTAATGCAACAACTTTACAATATAACTTATACAATTATTATATATTTGTTGATGATTTCTCCTTTGGATGTTTTGTTACTTTCCAGTAAAAATTTGTAAAGTTGGGGTAAGCTAATATGGGACCAAACTGCTGAGGTCGTTGGTCCCTAAGCTTACACACTACTTAATCTAATTTCAACTAACTTACGCTAAGGACAACATACACACCCATGCCCGACTGAGGATTCGAACCTCCGACGGGGATACACTCACTAACCGTAATAAGGCACCCCAGACCACGTGGATTCCCCGCACGGCACTTTTCAGTAGACAATATTTTGGTTACATGTTCCACATTCATTCCATAAAATATGTGTCCATGGAATATATTCAATGAACACTGTCCAGTCACAAGCCACGATATGCGATTACCTGCGTAAAATATGCTACAGATATATGTTCTGGAAAGTAGCAGTCGTGAACTGTACATTTTTGATGTATCAGGTGAAGAATATAATAGTTTTATATGTTCGAGTCTCTTACTCTTGAATGGAAATTACACAGAAATGTAATAATGCAATCAGCTCACTTATTTTGGTAGCCCACTAGCCAATTACATTTTAGTTGGCCACAGCCATTCCATATTTCCGATTATCGATGTGCAGTATGCAGTAGCGTAGTGGATCTTTCAATCACACTTCGAACGGAAACAAGGGATGTATCAACAACCCGGAATTAAATATATCTTACTAGCCATTTAATTAATTCCCTTATGTGCGTATGATAAGCAGTGAAAGTGGTACGTGCCACCGCTGTATTAATTATTACACGCGTGCCTACAAGGAGTAAAGCAGGATGATGCGACTGCATTCAGTTAGACAAACATTCATGTAAACAGCAATACTACGGCACAAAATCTAACCCACGGTGTAATAGAAATAATAACAAAAGAATAGTACTACTGATTAAAAGATGTTTATGACGTACTGAAAAGTACTTAATCTAGCTTTGGTCGCTTATAACGAATTCATTTAAATTTATTTATGTAAAAAAGAACATTTGACTAATATCGTGCCTGGCATTATGAGTAGTGACTGTCATCGCAATGGTTGAATTATTAACATTGAATACAAATGACTGCACTGAATTATTGCATTGAAAATATGTATCACTGAATTCTTACTTTGGATTTTGCTGACAGGACTTTCTGTATCAATAACACCACAGTTTTTAATTTTGACTTACCACATATTTAGAATCGCTTCACTAAGGAAAGAATACGATTCTTTTAATACCTGGTATGATGGTCGCAGCAGCGTTGGCAAAAAAGGGCACAGTACACTTACCTCTAATTTGTAGAAAGGAATCAAGCGCACTACTAGTGTTACTGCAGAATAATTCGATTTGCTTTAGCTGTGATTCTGTATAATCTTAGTGAGAAAGAGGGACTGACTAAGGGTATGATTAAAGGAAAAATAATCTGCAGATATAAATGTAACAAAAATTTTGAACACCGTAACTTACACCGATAGAACACTGTCATATTTCATTGACAAAGAAATACACTCCTGGAAATGGAAAAAAGAACACATTGACACCGGTGTGTCAGACCCACCATACTTGCTCCGGACACTGCGAGAGGGCTGTACAAGCAATGATCACACGCACGGCACAGCGGACACACCAGGAACCGCGGTGTTGGCCGTCGAATGGCGCTAGCTGCGCAGCATTTGTGCACCGCCGCCGTCAGTGTCAGCCAGTTTGCCGTGGCATACGGAGCTCCATCGCAGTCTTTAACACTGGTAGCATGCCGCGACAGCGTGGACGTGAACCGTATGTGCAGTTGACGGACTTTGAGCGAGGGCGTATAGTGGGCATGCGGGAGGCCGGGTGGACGTACCGCCGAATTGCTCAACACGTGGGGCGTGAGGTCTCCACAGTACATCGATGTTGTCGCCAGTGGTCGGCGGAAGGTGCACGTGCCCGTCGACCTGGGACCGGACCGCAGCGACCCACGGATGCACGCCAAGACCGTAGGATCCTACGCAGTGCCGTAGGGGAACGCACCGCCACTTCCCAGCAAATTAGGGACACTGTTGCTCCTGGGGTATCGGCGAGGACCATTCGCAACCGTCTCCATGAAGCTGGGCTACGGTCCAGCACACCGTTAGGCCGTCTTCCGCTCACGCCCCAACATCGTGCAGCCCGCCTCCAGTGGTGTCGCGACAGGCGTGAATGGAGGGACGAATGGAGACGTGTCGTCTTCAGCGATGAGAGTCGCTTCTGCCTTGGTGCCAATGATGGTCGTATGCGTGTTTGGCGCCGTGCAGGTGAGCGCCACAATCAGGACTGCATACGACCGACGCACACAGGGCCAACACCCGGCATCATGGTGTGGGGAGTGATCTCCTACACTTGCCGTACACCTCTGGTGATCGTCGAGGGGACACTGAATAGTGCACGGTACACCCAAACCGTCATCGAACCCATCGTTCTACCATTCCTAGACCGGCAAGGGAACTTGCTGTTCCAACAGGACAATGCACGTCCGCATGTATCCCGTGCCACCCAACGTGCTCTAGAAGGTGTAAGTCAACTACCCTGGCCAGCAAGATCTCCGGATCTGTCCCCCATTGAGCATGTTTGGGACTGGATGATGCGTCGTCTCACGCGGTCTGCACGTCCAGCACGAACGCTGGTCCAACTGAGGCGCCAGGTGGAAATGGCATGGCAAGCCGTTCCAAAGGATCAGATCCAGCATCTCTACGATCGTCTCCATGGGAGAATAGCAGCCTGCATTGCAGCGAAAGGTGGATATACACTGTACTAGTGCCGACATTGTGCATGCTCTGTTGCCTGTGTCTATGTGCCTGTGGTTCTGTCTGTGTGATCATGTGATGTATCTGACCCCAGGAATGTGTCAATAAAGTTTCCTCTTCCTGGGACAATGAATTCACGGTGTTCTTATTTCAATTTGCAGGAGTGTATAATCAAATATGTTTGACAAACATCTTTGACGTGGCGATAGAAAGTGTTATTACACTGTCTTCTGTCTTTCGTCAAATTTCAAGATGGCGAATAACAACTTGTTATTATGTTCTACATTTGCTAGTACAGGAATTCCATTGTGTGTGTGTATTTGGAAGAAAATCGGTGGAAAAAGGAAACCTATTTGGATGAAGCCACAGGTAAGTAAAAGCAATCAATAAAATTCGTTACGAGAGCTGCAAGTGGACGTCAAGTCCTATATATAAATTATTTACGAATGGATGAGAGTGTATTTCAGTATTTGCTCAGTAAAGTGGCTTCTCATATTACAAGGCAATACTCGCTTAAGACTTGCAGCAAAACACAGACAAAACACTGGGATTTCTTCGCACAGGAGAGAGTTACTGTAATTTACAACGCTGCACCCGAGTATCAAATTGCACATCAACCAAAATAATTTCAGAAACGCATGAAGCGATTCATAAGGCGCTGAAGGGGGAATATGTAAAGGTAAATAAATGTTTCGTATACTATATGGGCAATAAGAATTATTTTTATTTTCCGTTAATTGAATTAATGGGATTAGTGTTCCAACAACAACAAAATTAATAAAAACCAGGAAACAGAAGAAGCGCTTTTTATCTTGTGGCATCCAATGTTCAAAAATAGACAAAATAGAACGGAAAGCCAAGAAAGAATTATTTTATTTTAGAGTGTGACCACATCTTCCATTCCGGCTTGCTGAAAAGCTGTCTGGATGTTTCTAGATGCAGATGAAGATGTCTGTAGCTGTGACTGTGGACATATGTCGCCTGCAGCATATTCCACCTGCGTATCAACACACAGTTAATAGCATGCACTGTGTCCCTTGATCATGGCTCCCCCCCCCCCCCCCCCCGCCACCACCCTAGTCGAATAAAGTTTATTAAAAAAAAGAAAAAAAATGTCGGAGGATCGTACCAATATTGACAGTGAAATAGTTGTAGCGGTGGCAGTGCTCTAAGTGGTTACATTTCACATTGCAGTGAACAGAAGACAAACGAGTTTTATGATCAAATCTACGGCGAGGCACTAAATTTGATCATATTTATTTGACGACAAGTGAGATTTGACGAAATTCCCTATTACACCATCAAATTTCTTTGACATAAATATTTGACATATCAACTTTGATAAAGAAATGTGGTATTGTAATACCGGCCTTATTATTGTTCCAAGTTGTGATAAAATAGAAAAAAGTTCGACATTATGAAATAGTGAACTATTAGTCAACGAAATCTGTGAATGCCATGGTAGACATCAGTCTTTCATACGTAGCACAAAAAACGGCTCTGAGCACTATGGGACTTAACATCTGAGGCCATCAGTCCCCTAGAACTTAGAACTACTTAAACCTAACTAACCTAAGGACATCACACACATCCATGCCCGAGGCAGGATTCGAACCTGCGACCGTAGAATTCGCGCGGTTCCGGAATGAAGCGCCTAGTTCCACTCGACCACCGGGGTCGGCACGCAGCACAAAATAAAATACTTCAAACATTGGGAGCTTCGTTCCAAGCAGTCTCCAGAATGTTAAGCAACCGTCTGGAATTTCTTTCCCATAGTTCTAAATGAAAGATTCGGATATTTTGATTTAAGTGAAACTGTAACTTACTGTTGCTTTGTTGTTGGAGTGCATTTGCGTCATATATCCGCTCGTTGGGAAGGGTCTCAAACAAAGGGTGCTACGTATAATGCGACGTCGTTTGCCGGCACTACTACGATCATCTTACCAGCTATTAAAAAAGCCGTATTCTTTCCGTAACGATCCTATTCAAGAAATGTGGTAAGACCAAATTAAAAACTACGTACATTTTTACTTATACAGAAAGTCGTATCAGCAAAATCCAAAGTATGATTTCAGTGTTACATAACTGCAGTGCAGTAATTCAGTATTGTCAGTTATTTTCAGTGTCAATAACTAAACCACTGTAATGATACTCACTGCTGATAATGAATGGCATAATAGTAGTCAAATGTTAGTTGCTACGTAAATGTTTTTGAAGAAATTCCTTTCAAGCCAAGCGTACCTTCAGTAGCGTATTACTGTATCAATCACTACAGTGGTGAGCTATACCCCTTGCACTACTTGTCATTGGCACGTAAGGGAATTAATTAACAGTCCGTTCACATGTATTTAACTGTGTGTTAGCTGATAGATCTCTTGTTTCCGTCCGTAGTGTGGAAGGTACTGTGTACCAGTATCGACAGGCGACGAGCGAGAGGTGCGACTCCCGAGAGGGCGGTGACCATACAGCTGCTCGTAATGTGTGTGAAATATGCAGAGAGCCAGACTTACAGAATTGCCTTCCAGCTCACAGCCACGTAGGGAGAATTTACCGCTCCCCTCCTGACTCGTTGCTCTACCACTCCGATTGATGCCAGAGGCCTTATCACAATAATTTAATTGTTAAGTGACGCGTTTCTTGGAACATACTAACATATTTATGTAAGCCAACAGACTGTAATTAATTACTTATTCACACAAAAAAGCAACGTGAACTGATTTATAATGTAAAAATAACGTTTATCAAAACATAACTGTGTCGTTCTACATCTCACTGAAGATACCCTAGCGTGAAAAAAGGAGAAACGTGTGTGGAAAAAAAATACTGTGCAGCAAGAAAAGGCTATTTTATTTACAAAACAAGTATTTTAATCAGTTAAGAGACAGAGCAAGAGCACGAAAAGGAAATAAAAAAGTAAACAAAATGTAAATTTCTACGTGCTATACGTTTACAGACGTTATGCTGTCAAGTGATGACACTGGATAACTGTCAGTCCAGCTGTAAGTGAACTCGGTAATAGGTGAGTACTTGAAGTCAACTAAAATGAAGCGCCGTTGTCTCTAACATATAAACTTGTCAGTTTAACGCAGATTGATCCGCCGATATGAAGTCTGAGTTCACTGCAGAAATGGGGAGGTGTCAGTACTCAGAACACCGTTCTTTATGTCGTTGTTATTTATCTCCCCCCCTCCCCCCATGAACCATGGACCTTGCCATTAGTGGAGAGCCTTGTGTGCCTCAGAGATACAGAGCCGTACCGTAGATGTAATCTCAACGGAGGGGTATCTGTTGAGAGCCCAAACAAACGTGTGGTTCCTGAAGAGGGCAGCAGCCTTTTCAGCAGTTGCAGGGGCAACAGTCTGGATGAATGACTGATCTGGCCTTGTAACATTTACCAAAACGGCCTTTCTGTGCTGGTACTGCGAACGGCTGAAAGCAAGGGGAAACTACAGCCGTAATTTTTCCCGAGGGCATGCAGCTTTACTGTATGGTCAAATGATAACAGCGTCCTATTGGGTAAAATATTCCGGAGGTAAAACAGACCCTCATTCCGATCTCCTGGCGGGGACAACTCAGGAGGACGTTGTTACCACGAGAAAGGAAACTGGCGTTCCACGTGTCGGAACGTGGAATGCCAGATCTCTTAATCGGGCTGGTAGGTTAAAAAATTTAAAAAGGGAAATGGATAGATTAAAGTTAGATATAGTGGGAATTAGTGAAGTTCGGTGGCAGGAGGAACAAGACATCCGGTCAGGTGAAAACATGGCTATAAATACAAAATCAAAAAGGGATCATGCAGGAGTAGGTATAATAACGAATAAAAAATAGGAGTGCGGGTAAGCTACCACATACAGCAAGAGAACGCATTATTGTGGCCAAGATACACACGAAGCCCACGCCTACCACAGTAGTAAAAGTTTATATGGCAACTAGCTCCGTAGACGACGAAGAGACTGATGAAATGTATGAGGGGATAAAAGAAATTATTCAGATAGTGAAGGGAGACGAAAATTTAATAGTCATGGGTGACTGGAATCCGATAGTAGGAAAAGGAAGAGAAGGAAACATAGTAGGTGAATATCGAATGGTGTAAGAAATGAAAGCTGAAGCCGCCTGGTAGAATTCTGTTCAGAGCATAACTTAATCATAGCTAACACTTGGTTCAATAATCATACAATAAGGTTGTATACATGAAAGAGGCTTGGAGATACTCGAAGGTATCAAATAGATTATATAATGGTAAGATAGAGATTTAGTAACCAGGTTTTAAATTGTAAGACATTTCCAGGGGCAGATGTGGACTCTGACCACAATCTATTCGTTATGAACTGTATATTAAAACTGAAGAAACTGCAAGAAGGTGAGAAATTTAAGGAGATGGGAGCTGGATAAACCGACAGAACCAGAGGTTGTACAGAGTTTCAGGGCAAGCATTAGCGAATGATTGACAGTAATGGGGGAAAGAAATAGAGTAGAAGAAGGATAGGTAACTTTGAGGGATGAAATAGTGAAGAATCAAGTAGGTAATTAAACAAGGGCTAGTAGAAATCGTTGGGTAACAGAACAGACATTCAATTTAATTGATGAAAGGAGAAAATATAAAAATGAAGTAAATGAAGCAGGCAAAAAGGAATGCAAACGTCTCAAAAATGAGATCGACAGGAATTGCAAAATGGCTAAGCAGGGATGGCTAGAGGACAAATGTAAGGATGTAGAGGCTTATCTCACCAGGGATAAGATAGATACTGCCTACAGAAAAATTAAAGAGACCTTTGGAGATAAGAGAACCACTTGTATGAATATCAAGAGCTCAGATGGAAACCCAGTTCTAAGCAAAGAAGAGAAAGCAGAAAGGTGGAAGGAGTATATAGTGGATCTGTACAAGGATGATGTAATTGAGGACAATATTATGGAAATGGAAGAGGATGTAGATGAAGATAAAATGGGAGATATGATACTGCGTGAAGAGTTTGAAAGAGCACTGAAACACCTAAGCCGAAACAAGGCCCTGCGAGTAGACAACATTCCATTAGAATCACTGATAGCCTTGGGAGAGTCAGCCCTGGAAAAACTCTACCGTCTGGTGAGCAAGATGTATTAGACAGGCGAAATACCCTCAGACTTCAAGAAGAAAATAGTAATTCCAATCCCAAAGAAAACAGGTGCTGACAGATGCGAAAATTACCGAACTATCAGTTTAATAAGTCACAGCTGCAAAATACTAACACGAAATCGTTACAGACGAATGGAAAAAGTGGTACAAGCCGACCTCGGGGAAGATCAGTTTGGATTCCGTAGAAATGTTGGAACACGTGAGGCAATACTGACCCTACGACTTATCTTAGAAAATAGATTAAGGAAAGCCAAACCTACGTTTCTAACATTTGTAGACTTAGGAAAGCTTTTGACAAATTTGACTGGAATACTCTCTTTCAAATTCTGAAGGTGGCAGGGGTAAAATACAGGGAGCGACAGGCTATTTACAATTTACAGAAAGCAGTTGGCAGTTATAAGAGTCGACTGGCATGAAAGGGAAGCAGTAGTTGGGAAGGGAGTGAGACAGTGTTGTCGCCTCTCCCCGATGTTATTCAATCTGTATATTGGGCAAGCAGTAAAGGAAACTAAAGAAAAATTCGGAGTAGGAATTAAAATCCATGGAGAAGAAACAAAAACTTTCTGGTTAGCGGATGATATTGTAATTCTGTCAGAGACAGCAGAGGACATTAAAGAGCAGTTGAAAGGAATGGACAGTGTCTTGAAAAGACGATATAAGGTGAACATCAATAAAAGTAAAACGAGGATAATGGAATGTAGTCGAATTAAGTCGGGCGATGCTGAGGGAAATAGGTTAGGCAATGAGACGCTTAGAGTAGTAAAGGAGTTTTGCTATTTGTGGAGGAAAATTACTGATGATGGGCGAAGTAGAGAGGATATAAAATGTAAACCGTTTCTGAAGAAGAGAAGTTTGTTAACATCGAGTATAGATTTAATCGTTAGGAAGTCGTTTCTGAAAGTATTTGTAGGGAGTGTTGCCATATATGGACGTGAAACATGGGCGATAAATAGTTTGGACAAGAAGAGAATAGAAGGTTTAGAAATGTAGTGCTGCAGAAGAATACTGAAGATTAGAGGGTAGATCATATAACCAATGAGGAGGTATTGAATAGAATTAGGGAGAAGAGAAATTTGTGGCACACCTTGGCTAGAAGAAGGGATCGGTTGGTAGGACAGGTTCAGAGGCATCAAGGTGTGGCCAATTTAGTATTGGAGGGCAGCGTGGAGGTTAAAACTCGTAGAGCGAAACCAAGAGATGAATACACTAAGCAGATTCAGAAGGTTGTAGGTTGCAGTAGGTACTGGGAGATGAAGAAGCTTGCGCAGGATAGAGTAGCATGGAGAGCAGCATCAAACCATTGTCGGGAGTGAAGGCAGCAACAACAACAACAACATCAACATTTATCACGTAGCAGCTCAGTTGTCTCTAGGGGCTCCATCCACTTTGTTGCTGCCTTCCTGTCGTCGAATATGTCCTTCTTGTATCAGAAATCAAACACGCTTCCTGACATGTCAGCCACAGAGGCCGTCAATAGACACATTGCACTACGTGAGCATTAGAACCGTAATGAGGCCATTATACGTAAGTTGACACGTAAAAATGGTAAAATAATTAGATAACAAATGTAAAAGTGTACCAAGTCCAAATGTTGTTTTACTAAGTACAGTCACATTCCAGTTGGATTAAATCTTGTCCTTTTCCAGCCTGTGAATCGTGTAACGTAGTTAGAAGGAAAATTGTGGAAGATATGAAACAAATAAGGAACGACGCTTTACCTGTTTTACTTAATCTTGGCAATGACACAATACGCCGTAACTACGTCTGGAGGCAGTAAGTGAGAATAATGTGGCACAGATTGCTTGTATGAGATGTGTTCAAGCTGTAAGATATTCGTTTATCCTTTACATGGCTGGGAGCTGACAGAAGCAAGGGGTTCGGCTTAAAATACTCGGGTAGTAGTGTATGTGCGACGCAAATGATAGTACTCCCCATCGTACACAGAAATCTAGCAACTGTGGTGAGAGTTAGGTGCCGATTTGGTACTAGAAACGGTGGCGTTTTCAAATGTTTTTTTATTTCAGTCTCTGATCATAATATGATTTCTTTATACGAGTTGCAATAATGACTGTGTGGACGATGCGACCTATTCTGCACTTTACTTTAGATCTATATGACGATGCTATTCTGATAATATTTATATGTTTTGGCGATGACATTAAGGCCTTATCACTTTAGGACATGGTGTAAAAAATATCTGAGGATGCTCATTACGGACTGAAGCCGATCATCATCTGAAGAATTCATATTGTGATCAAAGACTGAAATAAAAAACATTTGATAGTATTGGATCACTGTTTGTGTACGCGACCATGTCGCAGTTGGTGAAAGTAGCGTTTGCATTAGATAACAGCGGTTATTCCTTCTTTTTCACCGCTTCTGTGGTGTGAGATCCATTGAAATTCATTGCCAGTCGAATGAGACGTGTAGTAATAGCGTCATGAAGGTGAAGGCCGTAAGCTTGGGTGTGACTGTTCGAAGAAGGCCGAAAGCCGTATGAAAACATGGCAAGAGCGTGTCTGACAGTGTACCGATCATGGTGGCCGAGCGGTTCTAGGCGCTACCGTCTGGAACCGCGCGACCACTAAGGGTCGCAGGTTCGAATCCTGCCTCGGTCATGGATGTGTGTGATGTCGATAGGTTAGGTAGGTTTAAGTAGTTCTAAGTTCTATGGGACTGATAACCTCAGAAGTTAAGTCGCATAGTGCTCAGAGCCATTTGAACCATATTTTTGTCTGACAGTGTGGTCGCGCGAGTGGAGGCAGCCCTTGGATGACTGTTCATTGCCTGTGGAACGTATCACCTCTAGAGTTCTCATTTCTGTGGATTGTGCACAGTCCCGCTTAATGACCTGAAAATGCAGTAAGTACCCTGCAGCTTGGAGTCGCGATTGTTGGAGACGAGATGATAGCGTGATTTCGGCTTTCTTTTAAGCGACTGAACCACTTATTTCTAAAAGGAGACAACTCGCGATTGAGAAAGTACTCAGGAGAAATACAAAAATTCTCATATTTATTTAACAATTTAATTGTGAATTTCTTTCTGCCGTAGAAAACTATTTTTTTGACTGTGTGAGGCTGACTTTACCTTGTTTCAAAAATATTTGTAACTGCTTTGGTAATTTTTATCTCCTTGAGTTCTCCTCTGATTGGAATAAATGGGAAATAAAATATATTCCACGAGACTTGTTAAATTTACGTGAATGTATGAACTTATGGCCAATTAATGACAGTGTCACGAGTGCAATAATGTAATGTACATACGTCCGTCTGAGAGTATTATTACATTTGAATGCAACCCAAATAACATGATGTTTCAAAGCTATTGAACCAAAATAAGTCAGTATGAAACTTCCTGGTAGATTAAAACTGTGTGCCGCACCGAGACTCGAACTCGGACCTTTGCCTTTCGCTGGCAAGTGCTCTGACAACTGAGCTACCCAAGCACGACTCACGCCCCGTCTTCACAGCTTTACTTCTGCCAGTACCTGGTCTCCTACCTTCCAAACATTAAAGAAGCTCTCATGCGAACCTTGCAGAACTAGCACACCTGAGAGAAAGGATATTGCGGAGACATGGCGTAGCCACAGTCTGGGGGATCTTTCTAGAATGAAATTTTCACTCTACAGCGGAGTGTGCGCTGATATGAAACTTCCTGGCAGATTAAAACTGTGTGCCGGACCGAGACTCGAACTCGGGACCTTTGCCTTTCGCGGGTAAGTGTTCTACCAACTGAGATACCCAAGCACGACTCACGCCCCGTGCTCACTCAGTATGTTTAATATTAACTTTAGGACAATATGTGTTCAGAAAGCTGCCCGAAGTCCATACATAAATGCAAACAAATCATGTTCCAAACATGTTTGGTTCTAGTCAACTTTATCCACCTCTGTAGTAGTCCACGTCTACATTATAAAAGACTTGATACAGTGGTGCTGTAATTGTACTTCAGTAGTTTCTCAGTATCATCTTGCCCTTTCTTTTCAGAACTACTTACAGCAAAAATCACCGATAGGTTCACCATCATATCAGGCGTACGACACATTTATTTCTACACAGTGCAGCTCCTGGAGTTGTCCCCTATTATAAACAATTTCAGATTTCAGTCCGCTCTCAACAAGCTGCAACACAATAATGGCATCCCGTTTTAAATCCAGTCGATCCATCTGTGTGACGACTAAATGAAACTGACAATTTTTTTTCCTTTTTTAATTTTTGAGGAGTTATACCCTGTTAGTAATAAGCAATTAAATTGCGACAGCCGATGAAACAAACCACTGGCATCCTAAACGGAGGTAAAAAAAGGGTGTGTTGGGGCAGTCAAGGCGTAACCTTTACTCATTAAGTCCGAACGTGAAAACTTCGAAGACAAATGCGAGCTGCGACATGCTTTGAAGAACAGCCTCTTCTAACACAGTGAGAACGGTCAGGAAACCGTGTCGTGTGCTCTTTCAGATAAAAAGCAGCGCGTCAGGCGAGAGAGGTGTAGGAGTTTCCTCGTTAAATCAATTTTAAGTGGTTTCTTACGCTCCTTGCTCACCTGTCTATGTTCCTAGTAACTTCGAACGCTGAACAACATACACCGGAGTCGAACATTCTCCAGTTGCTCCTCTAATTCATCCGCTGTCTTCCAGTGGTCGAAATGGTACTAAAGAAGAGTTCGCAGCGACTGTGAATTCATCACGTAGTCGTTGTGAAAGTTTGTATGGATCTGTAAGACTACGTTGTGTGAACGGACCTCGTCTGTGTTTGCTGATAACAAACTGATCTACTTAATTTAGATTCGCAGCTATGATACTCACTGTTACAGAGCGAAGGTAAGCGACTAATTTTCGAGGTAACTATAGTAAAAGAAGCTGTAGTAGAAAGAGATATTGAATATATGTAAAATCTATAAAACACGGCTGTAAAATAAGTAAACTAGAGTCATAATATTAAAACCTGATGCACTGGCTTGTTCGTGGAATAACTATCATGTGATGTCAGTGGATGGATCAACATGAAGAAATGCGAAGTTTTCTCGTGTGTGTTAGGTATCACATAAGCTTCATGGTGAGACATACAGAAATTCCAGTGTCGGTCTGGTCAGACAATCAGTTTTAATCGGCCATAACGTTTCATAACGGCGCATACTACGCTTCAGAATAAAAGATTTATACTGGGTCTGAGCGAGTGATTATAAATAGCACTAGCTTTGCTAAGTAATGACGAATGAAAAAAAGTACACGGAAAATAAGAACGAGTAAAGTGTGTGTGTGTGTGTGTGTGTGTGTGTGTGTGTGTGTGTGTGTGTGTAAATAGCGTTCGGAGTGTCACAGTATTTTTGAAACTTAATGTATCGCGTTTTTCTTTTTCTTTTACTTGAGGCATTAGCCCAAATGAGCTTGGAAAATTGCCTAGAGACCATTTTCAGGCTAATCGGTGCAGCAGATCAACAACCGTCTGTGGCTGAGGTACACCTCACTGTCTTGCAGGAGACAGCACTGCACGTTAAGTTATAACCGAACAGGTCATCGTAAATTTTTTTGTGGTAGTTATGTATTACATCAAATCCAGTCTGCGTCTATTGACTAAAGTCGTCTTATATAGATTTTGTACTGTGTGTTCCCTGGTTTCATGTTCAAAAGGGAATGAAAATGCTATAACCAGTACAAGAAAGTCCAAGTGTGAGCAGCAAATACGCTCATTGTCACGACACCCTATGTGTGCCTACTGTTTCACTCGAACGAGGCAATCAAACAAGTAATATGTTATGCGGCAGCAGGAGTATCTATCTGCAGAGGTAAAATAAAAAGATTCTGACCCTAAGTAATGAAAAGTGTGAGGTCATCTACACGAGTGCTGAAAGGAATCCGTTCAAATTCGATTACACGATAGATCAGTCGAATCTAAAGGCCGTCAATTCATCTAAATGCCTAGGAACTACAGTTACAAACAACTTAAGTTGGATAGAACGAAAATATTCAAATGTGTGTGAAATCTTATGGGACTTAAATGCTAAGGTCATCAGTCACTAAGCTTACACACTGCTCAACCTAAATTATCCTGTGGACAAACACACACACCCATGTCAGAGGGAGGACTCGAACCTCCGCCGGAACCAGCCGTACAGTCCATGATTGCAGCGCCTGAGACCGCTGAGCTAATCCCGCGCGGCTGGAGAGAACGCATAGGAGATGTTGTGTGGGAGGCGAAACAAACTGTGCGCTTTCTTGTCAGAACACTTAGAAGATGCAACAAATCTACCAAAGAGACTGCCTAGACTTCTGCTGTCCGTTCTGTTTTGGAGTACTGCTACGCGGTGTCGGATCCTTATTAAGTAGGATTAATAGAGTACATTGAGAAAGTTCAAAGAATGGCAGCACATTTTGTACATCGAGAAGTAGGGGAGAGAGTGTCACGGACATGATACAGAATTTGGGGTGTACATTATTAAAACAAAGGCGTTTCTCCTTAATAAAATAAGGGAAATCACGGCTCGCGCGGCAAGATATAGTTGTTCGTTTCTTCCGCGCGCTGTTCCAGAGGGATAAAATAGAGAATTAGTGTGCAGGTAGTTGGATGAACCCTGTGCCTGGCAAGGTATCCATGTAAATGCAGATGTACAAGTGGTACAGATGGGGAAACTCTAGAAGGGACGGAGAAAATATCTGGAGATGGCTTATTAAGGGCCGAAATGGTATTAGAAAAAAGTAAGTACGATGGGGAAACTCTAGAAGGGACGGAGAAAATATCTGGAGATGGCTTATTAAGGGCCGAAATGGTATTTGAAAAAAGTAAGTAAACACTGCGATCAAGAAGTTATACATTCACATTTCAGAAAGGGAAAGCTGCTCTCTCCTAAAGATGTAGTATGCAGGTTGACAAAATATTAAAATATTACGGGGTTAAGCGCAATAGTAGGATCGTCGCTTCAGAGATTACTAATCGTAAAGTATTGTTCTCGAAAGCGCTATAATTAATCCGATGTGTTTCACCAGTAATCGCAAAGAAAGACAAAGACACTGTGCCCTACGCCATTTGGAGGCTGCTGCACGAGATCACATTCCCGTATGGGCAGTGGCCACCGCTAGCAGCCCTTAAACAGCACTCTCCACTCGCCGCTCCAGCGCCGCCCTGCTTGTGACAGCAGGCTACGGCGACCGCCTGTTTAATCTTGCATCGCTCCCTGTCGGGAGCCGGCCCCGCCGACAAGTAATCCAACACTGTCAGTGCGACGTAATGGGACACGCGTCCCGGCACCCCTAACGCAATAAAACTCTGCCTTCCGCCTCTCTGATGTCATATTATCGACGGCTCCCTCGGGCAGCGTTTTGCGTTTCACACGACCGGCCCCGGGGCTGACTTCAGGCTCTTCCTTCCGGGTAGGTCTTTCACAGAATTACCTAAGCTCTTTCTATTCCTCTCCCTCTTCTTCCTTCCTGCTTTCTCTCTCTCTCTCTCTCTTTCTCTCTCTCACAAACACTACATATCTCCTTTTTTTCTTCTCTATATTTCTCTCGCATCTTATTCCCTTATAACTGTGAGAAAGATTGGACGGAAATGTTAGCAGCAAAACGTTCCGATAATGAATGTCACCCGGCGAGACGCCGCAAGGATAGAAGAGTGTAAGACGTGTATCTTTCTATTGTTTATTGTCAAATCACAATTTATGATATATGTTTATATTTTATTAATAGGATTAAGTAGAAATAATAAATATTTGTCATGTTGGAAATAATTGTGGTAGCAGGGAACGTCTGCCCCAAAGTATTGTTGACAAGAGAGACCGCAAATAGATATAATTTTAAAAAGGGCGGGAGAGACCGCGTATGGTTACATTTTAAGAAAAGAGCGGGAAAGACCGCGCATTGATACATTTTGTAATGGTTGCAGGGATTGTCTGCACCAGAAAGCATTGTTGGCAGGAGAAACGGCACTTCAGCGTTCGTAGGAAGTCAGTAGTAAGCGAGATGTAAAGCGAGTCGGTAGCAAGTCTGAAGCGAGAGGTTGAGAGGGGCGCTGTGCCTGCCAGCCACTAGCTATGATTTACAAGAGATTATAAACGGATGTACAGAGACATCAGCTAACTATTATAATAAGAGGAACTAATTTTATTCAATTATTTTTTTTGAGAAACTCAAGACTACTCAAGGTATGTTTGCGCATTGCTAGTTGTAAGATTGTTGTAAAAAGTAAATCCCATTTGAACGTTTGTAAAATCATTTCATTCAGAATATAATTAACTTTTGCCAGCAATATTGCATTTCTAATTATAATCCATCCCAAAAACGATCAACGTAAAACTTTGCAAAATTTTATTGTTGTCAAGAAAAAGTTTAACTATGAATTACGTTATTTCATTCAAATTAATTATAGAATAACGTCAGCTTTGCTATTAAAGAATAACGTCAGCTTTGGTAATAAATACAGCTACTTATTATGAAAGTCCACCAGCAGCTAATATAGTAAAACAGAGTAAGTATATTCATGTCGCAGTTCGATGCAGCAGTCAGATGGCAATCCAGTAACAGTAAAAAAAAAGGTAGGGAACAGTTTTGGGTTATTGCAGATAACGACTGAGGGCCACGGTGACGACACGTTCTATGTTTCGTCGAAATAATCAGAAAATCACTTTCAATAAGCGGCAATTAAATTTGTATGCGAAGATTGAGAAAGAGAATAAATATCAAAGGAAAGATTTCATTTGTTATTATTAAGCAAGGGATAGAAATCCTAAGGAAAGGTTACATAGTTTGTTGTAAAAGGGAAGGTTATCAATGACACAAGAGGTATAGAGGAGACGGGAAGGTTTCAATAGGAACATAGACGAATGGGAAATCTTTCTAGCCGCGATACTAGCCACAAATTGGGAATAGTTCATATAAGCGACTTTGGCAAAACATCGCCTTCTCTGTAATCCAGAATAGGCGGCGATGCGTGACAGAAGTAACGACAGGGTACGAAGTTGGTGCAGGCACAAGTGTTTCGCTGCCTGCCTTCACAGCATATCATGGAACATAGGACTGCGCGGCAGGTAACCAATATGTCGTCTCATGTTGGCCCAGAGATACCACTAAGTGTGGGCTCTGTCAAACCACTGACCAGTAATTTGCGGGAACTGCATGGCGTCTGGTGCCACATACCTCCAGAAAACTACCAAAGGATTTTTTGAACCCATCACACGCAGAATCGCTGATGTGTTGCGTTTCGGAAGTGGACCAGCAAACTAGCAAGAATGTGCTTATATTTTTTGGATCCTCAGTGTATCGTAACATAGAGGTTGCTTTTTTATGTGTACGGAAAATGAGACAGATAACGCCGAACGCAATGGAAAAATTTTGTACTATTTTTCGAGCTAACGAGTAATGATCGCTATTTTTCTGTAGCACAAAAATTACGTGTCAGAAGAGCAAACATAAAACTATCCATGTATAAAATGAGTACGTTATAAAGATTTTGTGGAGCTGCTTCCTCTAAAATAAGCACGTTTCTCACAAAATACACAGTTACAGAATTGTAAAGCTACCGCAACCTTCTGTAGACGTAAATAAGTGTAGAATACGTTAGTGTTCCTAGTAACTTTGGTCAGCTAAATCATAATCGTGTTACCTGTACATCAGATGTGTTGCATACATATCGGGCGTTACCTGATTTCGATCGATGTGTTTGAATATGCTATCAGTGTCTTACTCGATTCCCTCGGAAACCGTAAGCTGTAAACCAACTAGGAGAGTGAGGAAGACATACAGGGTGTTTCCATAATAGAGTGAAAAAATTGAACAATACATAGAGGATACTCCACTGAACAATTAGAGGTAGGGAATCTGGGTTCGGAGAAGCCAGCTTAAGGAGGTAATAAGAATAAAATCATATTACTGTGCACTTTTTTATTTATGCTAGTTACAGTTAACTGCAAATACTATTACTGACACAATGAACGTACCATTTCCATCGTATCTTACAAAATGTGCTGAAATTGACGGCCATCAATCTCAATACAAGCATGAAATAGGCAAACGAGAAATTTGATACAAAAGTACAGGGTATCCATAAATTTTCTCTACAGCATAGACTTTCATAACTTTAAAACTATACTAGATATTAACAAATTGTTTTCAGCATGTCATACGATAACTCATACAACTTTTTTACTTCCAGGTGACATAATTTGACACAGAATTTAACATGATAACCTGATAAAGTGTGGACGCCACTGAAGGAAGCTCGATGTGTCCTGGTTCATACAGACGACGTCCGATACCCAAGTGCAATGAAACTTTCCAACTCTGAATGGAAGGCAACCACAGTCCCGATCAACTATTCGGTCTTGGCATACGTCAGATATGGAGACAGATAGTGTTCTCCATAAAAATGTCGCCCATCTGTTTCTGAGGCCAACGTGGACCTGGTTCGGTGTCCTTCTGCAAGAAGTCCGACAAAATCGGTACGTAAGAAGGCCATAAAGTAGAAAATGAGACAATCAACAGGGCATAATGTGTTGCATGAGAGATTACGGCTAAATCCCTACAAGGTGCAGCTGCTTGAGGTGTTAAAATCCAAGGATAAACTTCAGCGCAAACATTTTGCAACGGATATGCTAGGTAAGACTGGCGCAAAAATGACTTCTTTTTTGAAAGGATTTGTTTCTCCAATGAGAAACGTTCTTTTGTGAGCTTCACAGCATTCTCACGTTACAAGTGGAATGGAAAGAGACAGGGTCAACGTTTCGTGCTGGCTGATGCAAAATTGCGTCATTGGTCCATTCTTTTTCATTGAGCCTGGCGTCAACGGCGGCGCTTACCTGCACATGTTACAAGAGTTTGCTGTGGCTCTATTCGAACCTTAAAACCTGGTGTTATATTCCACCACCGCATTGGCCTGTAGATGTCCGTCAATTTCTAGATAAAGAGTTTCCGAATAGTTGGATAGGACGAGATGATCGAATTCGATAGCTGCCACGACCACCTGATGTCACACGTTAGACTTCTGCCCCTGGGTTTCTGTACAGCATATGGTGTACCGAACCAAGCTTAGAGATCTCCAGGACTTGAAGGCACGCATCCACGGTTCAGCTGAACATGTCACCGTGGAGGCCTTGGATCGTACGTGGAGAGAAATAGAATTCCGGCTGCACATTATCTGTGCCATTAAGGGTACGCACATTGATGTGCATCAGTGAGGAAAGATAACTTTATGACTTATCAAATCCGGAACACCATTAATTAAAATCTAGTATTGTTTTAAAGATATTAAAATCTTAAGTTGTAATGTTAATTGAAGAACACTCTGTATTTGCATCGTGAGTCTGGAAAGTGACAGAAGACAGATCAATGAGCTAATAACATAGTTATCAAGTTCTTTAAACCGTTAAAACACCATATGTCGCCTTATAATAGTCCAACAAAGGTGAATGACCAAGAAAGAAAAATAAATTTGCCTTCCCTGTTGACTAAAATATTAAAACTCAAGAGGCCACTTGGAATTTACTTACAGTTTATTCCGTCCGATACTCTAGAAGTTACGTCCAGAGACTGGAAGAGAATTCAACTCTCAGCCTACTACATGAAGGGTAGGATCATCTTGCCAGGCTACGTCTCTTATTGCTTACACCTACGGCTAAACGATAAATTCCTCAAACAAGCCTCTTACGTTGCCACATAAAGTCGCGCAGGAGACTTGCGATCATTATGTGAATAGTGGGCACGCCATGGTTAACGACTTTATTTCGCCGCTAGTAACAACAATGTTAAAAATATTTTTTTGCTCTAACTTTCCGAACGTCTATATCTACATCTATACGCTGCAAACCACCGTGAGATGCATGGCACAAGGTACGTCCCATTGAACCGGTTATTAACGTTTCTGCCTGTTCCATTCAGGTATGGAGCGTGGGAAGAATGATTGTTTGAATGACTCTGTGCGTGCAGTAATTATCCTAATCTCATCCTCACGATCCCTTTGGGAGTGACATGTAGGAGGTTGTAATATATCCCTCGGGTAATCATTTAAAGCCGATTCTAGAAACTCTGCTAACAGACTTTCTCGGGATAGTTTCCATCTGTCTTCAAGAGTGTGCCATTTAGTTCCTTCAGTGTCTCTGTGACATTCTCCCATGGATTAAACAAATTCTAGGACGAGTCGCACGAGTGCTTTGTAAGCAATCTCCTTTGTGGACTGATTGCACTTCCCCAGTATTTTACCAATAAATCGAAGTCTACCACCTGCTTTACCCTCGAATGTGCCTATGTGATCATTCCATTTCATATCCCTACAAAGCGTTATAACCAGGTATTTACAAAAGTTTTGCACCCACATATTTGTATTACTTGGCCGATTCCAACAGTGACTCATTGATATTATAGTCATAGGACACTACGTTTTTTTCTTTTGTGAAGTGCAAAATTTTACGTTTCAGGACATTTAGAGCAAGTTGCCAATCTCTGCACCATGTCGAAATCTTATCAAAATCTGACAGAATATTTTTGCAGCTTCTCTCAGAAGGTACTTCATTATAGATAATTGCATCAGTTGCAAAATGCCTGATTTTACTGTTAATATTGTCTGCAAATATAAGGGTGACCACAAAGTCCTGCCCTGATTATAACAATTTATTACAGAATAACCGTTTGACATAATAATTTTCATTTGATGCCGTTACATAGGTTAGTGTTACTTTTTTTTTTTTTTGACCACTTACGTTAGAAAACCTCAACGTGCGCTCCTTTGTTAGCTCTGAGAATGTCGAGGCGGCATTACAGTTCCAGTCAGGTGTTTTGTAACATGTGTACTGTCCCAGTACCCACAGCAGCTTGTATCCTACCCTTCATTTCGTCGACGTCAGCAACTGGTGTGACTAAGACTCTGTCCTTGATATAGCCCCAAAAAAAAAGTCAAGAGGCGTAATGAGTGGGGTCACATGGTGTTGGACCGTTCCTTCCAATCCACCGATCCGGAAATGTTTCGTCCAGGAAATCACGCACTATCAAAGCCCAATGGGGGGAGGGGGGGGGGGCGCTCCGTCTTGCTGGAAAATTATCCATGGTTGATATTCTTCTAACTGTGGGGCAATGAACTGTCGCAAAACGTCTAAGTAAGCGTTCGCGGTAATGGATTTTCCCGATAAGAAAAAGGTCCAAAATCCTTTCATGCATGAGGTCGCCCCAAACATTCACTTTTCGCTGTCTCGCTGTAACTGTACAGTAGCATGTGGGGACTCTGAACCCCATATACGGTCATTATGCCGAGTTACCATTCCACTGACATAAAACGTGGATTCATCGGTAAAGCGTATGCGACTTAAGTAATCGTTAGCGCCGTCAATACTGTTGAGAATCTCAGTTGCAAATTCAGCACATGTCAGCAAATCATTTGGTTTCAAGACCTGCACGATTTGCACTTTGTAAGCATGCAACCTAAGCCTTTCATGAAGAATCTTCACCATACTTGCTTGCGGTATTTGAAGTTCACGTGATGCTTGACAAGTTGATTTAGACGGACTCCGCTGAAACGACTGCCGAACGCAGGTGCATCACTCACATGAGGACTGCCACTTCGAGGACGATCTTCAACGCTGCCTGTTTCGTTAAACTTTGCATACCATCGCATTATTGATTTAACGTCAGGAGGGCTGCGTCCATTGGAAGCCCAAAATTTACGCTGAATACTGATGGGCGATTTTGTTTCGTGAAAACAAACCACACATTGCGCTTTCTCCTGCTTCGACGCCATTTCGCCAGCAACTAACGTGACATAACAGACCTCGTCGGTGTTGTGGAACACTAGCGCCATCTATTTGTAGCAACAACTAGTAACTCTTCTAACCTATGAAACGGCAACATATGTAACTTATTATGTCAAACGGTTATTCTGTTATAAATTTTTAGAATCAGGACAAGACTTCGTGCTCACCCTGTACAACATGAACAGCAAAGGTCCCAACACACTTTCATGGAGCACACCCGAAATTACTTCTACATCTGACTATGACTCTCCATCCAAGATAACATGCTCTGTCGTCACTACCAAAAAGTCCTCAATCCAGTCTCAAATTTCATTTGATACTCCGTATGATCGCGCTTTTGACAATAAGCGTATTTGCAGTACTGAGCAAGCGCTTTTCGGAAATGAGGAAACACTGCCTGTTTCTGTTGCCTTGATCCAAAGCTTTCAGTGTATCACGTGAGAAAAGTGTTAGTTGGGTTTCACATGATCGATGTTTTAGAAACACTACTGGCTGACACTGAGGTCATCCTGTTCAAGATACCTCACTATGCTTGATTTCATAATATGTTCTAAGATTCTACAACAAATCGATGTCAAGGACATCTGGGCGGTAGTTTTGTCGATCATTTCTACTACCCTTCTTGCAGTCATGTGTGACCTGTGGCTTTTGCCATGAACTTGGCATGGTTTTCTGTTCGATTGGTCTACAATAGGATATTTTGTGAAGAGGGGCTAACTGAGCTGCAAATTCGGTGTAGACTCTGACAGATATTCCATGGGGGCATGGAGATTTGTTCAGTTTTAACGATTTCAGCTGTTTCTCAACACCCAGACAGTAATACGTATGTCGTTCATCTTTTGCTGGCACGAGAATTAAATTGGCACAATTCTCCTGGATTTTCCTTTGTAAAGGAACATTTGAAAACGGAGTTAGGCATTTCAGGTTTCGAGTTGATATCCTCAGTTTCAGTTCCTGTTTCATTCGCTAGGGGTTGAACACTAACTTTAGTGCCACTAACAGCCTTTACATACGACCAGAATTTCTTTGGATTTTGTGAAATGTCGCTTGATAATATTCTGCTCCGCTAGTTCCTGAAGGCATCACGAATTGCTCTCTTGGCAGCCAAACTTGTATTGTTCAGCATCTCTCTATCTATGGCACTACGATTTATTTTACATCTATTATGCAGTAATCTCGTTTTCTTTAGAAATTTCTTTAGAGTGAGTGTATGGCATGGAGCTTCCCTCCCATTATGAACTGTTCTACTAGGTACATATCTATCCAGTGCGTGGTCAACTATTAGTTAAAACTTCAGCCGAAGTTCCTCCACATGCTCCTCCCCTGTGCTGGAAGTTTAAAGTTCCTCATTGAGGCATGAAACTACTGATTTCTTATCTAGTTTACTGCACGTATAGATCTTTACGCTTCTTTTAGTTGTCCTTTTGTTAATGATTGTTGCCACAAACGCGTCATGGTCACTGATACCAATTTCGATGTGGGCATCCTGAAAGAGGTCAGGTCGGTTTGTTGGCATTAGATCCAATGTATTTCCATCATGAGTAACGCTCCTAACTATCTTTTCCAAGGTAGTTTCAGAGAAGACATTTAGTAAAGTTTCACAGGAAACCTTATTACGCTCTCCACTAACAAAACTGTAATTTTTCCAGTTAATTGTTGGATCATTAAAGTCTCCACCGATGACTACATTATGATTGCGGAATTTAAGTACAAGTGAACTGGGGTTTTCTCTGAAGTTTTCGGTTACATCAGGAGATAAGTCTGGTTGGCAGTAGAAGGATCCAATTATCATTTTATGCTCACCCCTGTAACTGAGTCTTGCCCAAACAATCTCACATGTAGCTTCAAGTTCTGTCTCAGTGGATTTGCGTTTCTTGTCTACTGTGATAAACACAGCACCTTCATATCCCATTTATCTATCTTTTCGATACACACTTAAATTTTCCTCCACAATATCACTTCTATCAATTTCAGACTTCAACCAGTTTTCTGTACCTAGTATTACGAGAGTTCCACTGCTTTTCACGAGTGCTTCAAACTCCGGCACTTTGTTGCAAATCCTTCGGCTGTTTACCATTAGGATTTTAATACTGTCACCTATAGAATGCATTCCTCTCGATCTTACACTGGTACTTCTGGCTTTCCTACGGCTATCGTTATCTGGATTGGATGGAGGGTTGCCTCCTCTAAAAACACCCTTGTGTGCACCCCACACACACAGTTACATGAGTATCAGTCTCTGATGTGTAGTGCACACCTGACCTATTCGTGGGGACCCTAGGTTTCTCAACCCTATGGCGCAAGTCCAGGACGTAGCAGCCTATCTTTTCCAAGTCTCTGGTTCAGTCCTTCCAGCCCATTGAGCCGTGCCACGACCGATCGATAATCGTAGCACGTCTTTGAGGCAAGGATTGTGATTTCCAGAAAGGGTCAAGGTGATGAAAAATGGAGATCTTGCTGTACGACGCGAGGCGAGGCGGAGTGAGCGGAGTGGAGGTTGCGTATTGAAGGGGTGCGATGTTAGGCCATGGCATTCAGGCCTTCCGGGTTCCTGGGTCCGACAGAAGATGCTGTGATCGCACAAGACGAGGGGCGTGGGGAGTGCGACGCTGGTTGGGACGTCTGTTAATCAATGTAGATCAATTTGAAGGATGGTTCAGAGCTCCGCGGTAACGGTTCCCGCTAGAATCACAGTGGTCGCTAGTTGCACTGTCGACAGTGTATATTTGACAACGTTCTGTAGACTGGTTCCTCTCTACCTCCCTGTATTGTAAGTGTTCCCGGATTAGTGGTACTTGTGTCCACTCAGAAGTGTTCCAAGTATGATAGATCGTAATACTACCCTTTTCTACCTAGCCGTTGAACTGTGGGTTCACCGCGTGGAATTAGCCGAGCGGTTTTAGGCGCTGCAGTCATGGACTGTGCGGGTGGAGGTTCGAGTCCTCCCTCGGGCATAGGTGTGTGTGTTTGTCCTTAGGATAGTTTAAGTAGTGTGTAAGCTTAGGGACTGATGACCTTAGCGGTTTAGTCCCATAAGATTTCACACACATTAGAACATTTGAACTTGTGGGTTCTGGTTATATGAACTTTGCTGATTATTTTCTGAGTAAGATACTAGTACTCTGTTAATTGATACCATACCCAAAAACGGAAATAGGAGTAATCCACTGAATTAAAGGCACATATCACTAACGTCGATTTGCAGTAGGGTTTTGGAACATATGCTATGCTCGAAGATTGTGAATTACCTCAAAGAAAACGATTTATTGACACATAGTCAGCACGGATTCAGAAAAAAATTGTTCTTGAGATATACAACTAGCTCTTTATACTCGTGAAGTAATGAGTACCATCGGCAGGGGATGTCAAATTGATTCCATATTTTTAGATTTCCAGATGGCTTTCGACGCTGCTCCTCACAATCGTCTACTAACCAAACTGCGTGCCCATGGAATAGCGCCTCAGTTGTATGACAGGATTCGTGATTGGCTGGCTCTGAACACTATGGTACTTAACTGATGAGGTCATCAGTCCCCCAGAACTACTTAAACCTAACTAACGTAAGGACATCACACACATCCATGCCCGAAGCAGGATTCGAACATGCGACCGTAGCGATCGAGCTTTTCCAGACTGTAGCGCCTAGAACCGATGGGCCACCCCGGCCGGCTGAATTCGTGATTCCTTGTCAGAAAGGTCACAGTTCGTAGCAATTGATGGAAAGTCATCGAGTAAAACAGAAGTAATATCCGGCGTTCCCCAAGCAAGTGTTATAGCCGCTCTATTGTTCCTGATCTACATTAATGACATAGGAGACAATCTGAGTAGCCCTATTAATTTGTTTGCAGATGATGCTTACATTTACCGTCTTGTAAAGTCATCAGATGACCAAAACGGATTGCAAAATGATTTAGATAAGATGTCTGTGTGGCGCGGAAAGTGGCAATTGAGCCTCAATAAAGAAAAGTGTGAAGTTATTCACATGAGTACTAAAAGAAATCCCCTAAATTCCAATTACGCGATAAGTCATGCAATTCTGAATGCTGTAAATTGAACTAAATACTTAGAGATTACAATTACACACAACCCATATTGGAACGAAAACATGGATAGTGATGTGGGTAGAGCAAACCAAAGACTGCGCTTCGCCTTCACAACACTTAGAAGTTGCAACAGGTCTACTAAAAAGGGTGCTTACACCACGCCTATCGACCCTATTCTGGAGTATTGTTCTGCAGTGTGGGATCCGAATCAGGTGAGACTGACAGATGACGTCGAAAAAGATCAAAGAAGGGCAGCTCGCTTTGTATTATAGAGAAATTTGGGAGATAGTGCCACAGACATGAAACGTGAATTGAAGTGCCAATCATCAAAACTAAGGTGTTTTCCGTTGCAACGGAATCTTCTCATGACATTTCAATCATTATTTTTCTCCTCCGATTGCGCAAACATTCTGTTGGTACCCACGATAAAATGAGAGAAATCAGGGCTCGCACAGAAAAATTTAAGTGCTCGTTTTTCCCGCGCGCCGTTCGAGAGTGGAACGGTAGAGAGACAGCTTGAAGGTGGTTCATTGAACCTTCTGCCCAGCACTATATTGTGAATAGCAGACTAATCACGTAGATGCAGATGTAGATTGCTCATATTGTTGTATTTTTGTATTTGAAAAAGAGAAACCGAGCGGGCCTTTATCACAGATCTTCTTAAAGTCTTTCAAAATTTAAAAATGTTAATGCAGACTTATTTCACCCAATGCTTCGGTGCGCTAAATAATTGATTATTATTATTTCCTTTTATTGAAGCTACTTTAACGTACAGGTAACTTATTGCACACCGAAGGGAATACCACGTATGAACATGATCTCTTTTGGTGTCAGAGTTTGAAACTTCATGGTTCTGTATGTATATTTATTTGAAACACACTGGTTTGTTAATTTTAAGTGCATGAAGCATATTTAGTCACAGCTTTCACTGTAACGGCACCTACGTGAAAAATAACGCACTCGTCATTGTTGGTCCAGTACGGCAAAATTTGCATCAGAAAATGAAAATAATGGCGGAGATGCTTTACTACTTTCATAATGCATAAAATGAATAAGTATAATCAAAAATATCTGGGATAGAAGATTCGTCATTACCAAAAATAGTTGTACCGACCGTAATGGCGGAGAACAATGAGGTAAGATCTTAACTAATAAAACTTCCAGTAACTGCAGGAAAAAACACAGTTCTCCTACAAATAAAAGGTGTTTCAATAGTAACAAATAGCATATTGTATTCTGAAAACTATTTAGATAAATTAATAATTATTACACTTATTATAGACCTCTTAGCATTGAATGTAGGAAGAATGCGTCTTGGTAGGGCAGCGGTACTACTCGAAAAGTTACAACGTCCTCTCTTTTTATCAGAGAAATGAAAATTAACAGAGTATGTATTTTCTTCTTTAATCATTGTCTACACAGATAATAAATCGTGCTTCCTTTCCACTCGATGCTCTACACATGAAAAAATGTTAATGTTCTCCACATACTACAGAAAAATATTAAATCTTTTCCTCAAGTATATTCACAGGGGAAAATACAACAGGTGACTGCATGATTCGTCCTGGTGCGTGCTTGTTCAATTGTAAAAACAGTGTGAGCGAGCCTACTTCAATTTCACGTCTCTTTCTGTTACTTTTGGGCGCTCTCGTCTCCCATGTTATATTTTGTCAGTAGGGTAACCTGACTACTTTCTGGAGCCCCTAGCGACTTTTTTACTATTCCGGGAGGAGGCGAAGAGATAACATCTTAAAACTAATAACTCACTGCGTTCTTAACTCGCTCACCTGAATATTTTGTTTCACTGATCCGCCCTAAGCTGAACTCACACCCAACATTGTGGTCGGAACCTTGAATTGGTATTTATAAAGAGCAGTTTATGCATTAGGCGTGTCCTGCTCCCGTGCTTAGACAGAGGGACAGCTCCCACCAGCCACGCGGCCACGCCTTGGTTTCCATGGAGATGCCGTCAGAAGCGCGGCATGGCCGGTTCTGCGTCGCGATTTGCCCATGTCGAACCACGACCGCTGCAGCTTCGCGCTGCCAATGAGAAAACATGAATAATGAAATGTGTGAACAGAATATCGTAAAGAAAACAAAAGGTTTGTTATGTCTCCAACAAACTCCGTCTATTTTTTTTCACGTAGGTCCACAGCATAGTTAATGAAATGCACCTCATCTTTCATTGGGTCGCGGCCCATACATCAGTAGCGGTCCCTCTTTAGCCGTCACCAGTTTCTCCCGCTTCAGGCGGCAACGTCAATGCCACCAGCCGCCTCGTCGTCACTGTCGAAAACGCTTCAAAATTCAAATGGCTCAGATGGCTCTGAGCACTATGGGACTTAACATCTGAGGTCATCAGTCCCCTAGAACTTACAACTGACCTAAGGACATCACACACATCCATGCCCGAGGGAGGATTCGAACCTGCGACCGTAGCGGTCGCACGGTTCCAGACTGAAGCGCCTAGAACCGCTCGGTCACAACAGTCGGCGGAAAACGTTTGCCGCTGCCGTTACCGCAAGCCGCGCTGCCGCTCTGCATTGGGAATCGGCCTTTAAAGGTCACTGCAGGGGGTCGGTTGGCCACTTGGTGCTGGACGTCATAGTCTACTCGCGCGTGGGCCGCTACGGCGGTTTCCACTAAAACTCGTGTTCCTGTGTTTATGATACTGTTGTTGTTCTGTAAATGCTCTTGTTTGTAAAATTTTATTTTAACTTTGCCACACCCCCTTGAAATACTTGATATTTCCCGTTTTGCGTTACTAATTGGCGAAGTTAATTATCATTTCTGTAAAGTCTAAAACTTGCTAAATAATCCTTGTTAAATTGTATTCGGTTTGTGTCATGGTTTGCCATTATCATTTCAGAATAATTGTTCTGTTGTTATTTCCAAGCTCTAACGAAGTCTAAGGCTCTTGTGATGTGTTAATCGACATATCATTGTCACCAATAAAATTGTTTTAAATATTCTCTGAAGGTACCTTTTCGATCTTGTTACCTAATTTTAAATAAATTGACCAGAAGTATGTTATGAATGGTACTAAATCTTCATTTTGGCCCACGTCTTCCAACCCTTGAACAATCAATATATCGCAGGAATCGTATGACACATCGAATAACGTATTATTAAAAGACTTAAAAGACTTAATACGTAGCACTACACCACACGAATTCTATCTTAACAGCAGTCCTCAACTCAAATACCGATGATAAAATTCAGTTCACGTGACATTTTCGTAATTATTGTAGCCACAACCGAGTCACGGCCACTGATACTAGTTTCGATGTGGACATCCTGAAAGAGGTCAGGTCTATTTATTGCCATTAGATCCTGTATGTTTCCATCACAAGTAGCGTTCGTAACTATCCGTTTTAGGCAGTTTTCACAGAAGGTATTCAGTAAAATCTCACAGGACGCCTTATCAGAGCCACAACTAACAAAACTGTAATTTTCTCAAATAATTGTTGGATGATTAACGCTTCCACCAACGATTACAGTATGATTGGGTAACTTACGTACAAGTGAACTGAGCCAGCCGCTGTGGCCCAGCGGTTGTAGGTGCTTCAGTCCGAAACCGCGCTGCTGCTACGGTCGCAGGTTCGAAACCTACCTCTGGCATGGATGTCTGTAATGTTCTTGGGTTAGTTAGGTTCAAGTAGACTAATGACCTCAGATGTTAAGCCCCTTTGTGCTTAGAGCCATTTGAACCATGTGAAGTGCTCAAGTTTTAACAGCAAGATTTTGCGTCGTAACAAAACGACTAGTAAAGTCGTATTTCTCTGATTTGCTTTGCATAAATGTAATTAATACTTTCCCTTCCAGATAGTGAAATTTCCTTGTTTGATGATAAGGACTGTACTCAGACTAAATATCGTAACTCCCAAATCCACCAAAAATAAACGAAAAATATATGGCTTCAAAAAAGCAGATAAAAATTCTCTTACTTCTTCGCAGGACACAGTCTTCACTCCTTCCAAATTAACAATGTCGGTGTAGACAATATGTGGCTTGGATTTAAATAAATAGTATCGACAGCAGCTGCGAGATTCACACAAAACAAATTAAAAAAGACGGAGCTGATCCATGATACACAAAACAGGTCTGAGCCATGTTGCAAAAATAATGAAGAAAGCAAGACAAATTTAAACGAAAGCAAAATCCTGAGTATTTTCAATCGTTTTCAGAAACTCGACATTTAGCACGGATTTCAATGGGACGTGTTTGTACAATGAAACTTTGCCTCGAAACCTGGCAGTAAGTCCAAAGAGATACTAGTCGTATCTCAAGACACAATCAATGCCTACTCTGCGCGACAGCATTGAATATACTATCGACACTGCTGCCAAAGCACAGTTACTAAAAACAGCCATTCGAAATTTCTTCACCGAAGAATACGAAGTAAATATACGAGAACTCAAATCAATTCCCGAGGCAGGATTCGAACCTGCGACCGTAACGGTCGCGCGGTTCCAGACTGTAGCGCCTAGAAGCACTCGGCCACTCCGGCCGGCTTCTTCTGGAGTACTGCTGCGCGTTTTCGGATCCTTACCAAATGGGATTAACGGAGGACATCGAGAAAGTTCAAGGAAGTGCAGCACGCTTTCCATTACCGAGAAATAGGGGAGAGAGTGGGGCTGACGTGATACAGGATTTGGGATGGAAATTATTTAATGAAAGGAGTTTTTAGTTTGTGGCGCGATCTTCTCACGAAATTTCAATCACCGGCGTTCTCCTCCACACGCGAAAACATTTTGTTGACGTCGAACTACATAGGGAGAAATGATCATCACAATAAAATAAGGGAAATCAGAGATCACACGGAAGGGTGTAAGTGTTCGTTTCTTCCTAGGGTTGTTCGAGAGTGGCTAACAGAGAATTAGTGTGGAGGTGGTTTGATGAACCCTCTGCCATACACTTACGTGTCATTTGCAGAGTATCCCTGTAGATGCAGATGTAGAAGGCCTTGCGTTCATCCTCATGTGTTGATTTCGCTCGTAATTCATAGCACCATACGACGTAAGAACTTGTTGAAGTTAGTTTGCTGTGCTTCGTTATCAGCATCATCACCATCAGGCTAGCTTTCTGCGGCTGCTGCCCTCTCTTTTACGTCTTTTGAATTCCTACATTTCCAAAGTGATTTAAGCTGCTTCCCTACACCGAGGCCATTTATGGTCTGAATTACTAATATTCTGGAACACTGACAGAATTGGCCTTGTAACATCAACCAAAACGGCATTACTGTCCTGGTACTCCGAACGGCTGAAACCAACGGGAGACTGACTACAGCCGTAATTTTTTCCGAGAGCGTGCTTTATGGTTATATGATGATGGCGTCCTCTTGGGTAAAATATTGCGGGGGTAAAATAATACCCCGTACGGATCTGCGAGCGGGGACCTCTCTGGAGGGCGTCTTTATCAGGAGAAATAAAACTGGCGTTCTACTCATCGGGGCGTCGAATGTCAGATTCCAAAATTGGGCAGGTAAATTAGAAAATTTTAAAAAGAAAATGGATAGGTTAAAGTAAAATATAGTGGGAATTAGTGAAATTCAGTTGCATGAGAAACAAGATTTCTGGTCAGGTGAATACAGGATTATAAATAGAAAATAAAATAGGAGTAACGCAGGAGAAGGGTTAATAATGACTAAAAAATAGTAATGCGGATAAGCTACTAAGAACAACGTTGTGAACGCCTTATTGCAGCCAAAACAGACACGAAACCCACACCCCACACAGTAGTCAAGTTTATATACCAAATAGCTCCGCAGATGAGGAGGAGATTTAAGGAATGTATGATGAGATAAAAGAAATTGTTCAGATAGTTAAGGGCGCTGATAACTTAATTGTAATGGGGTACTGTAATTCGATAGCAGGAAAAGAAAGAGAAAGAAAAATATTAAGAGAGTATTAACTGGGGGAAAGGGACGAAAGAGGAAGCAGCCAGGTAGAATTTTGCACAGAGCATTGCTAACACTTGGTTTAATAATCATGCGATAACATTGTATACATGGAAGAGACCTGGAGACACGTGAACGCTTCAGATTGATTATATAATGATTGTACAGGGATTTAGGAACCAGATTTTAAATTGGAAGACATTTCCAGTGGCAGATGTTGACTCTGACCACAATTTATTGATTATGAACTGCAGATTAAAACTCAAGAAATGGCCAAAAAAAATTTAAAAAGAAGGGACCTGGATAAACTGAAAGAACCAGAGGTTTTAGAGGGTTTCAGAAGGAGCATTAGGGAGCAATTGACAAGAACAGGGAAAAGGAATACAGTAGAAGAAAAGTGGGAAGTTCTGAGAGATGAAATGGTGCAGTCAGCAGAGGATCAAGTAGGTAAAAAGACGAGGGCTAGTAGAAATCATTGGGCAGTACAAGAAATATTGAATTTAATGGATGAAACGATAAAATATAAAAATGCAATAAATGAATCGAGACAATGGGAATACATACGTCTAAAAAATGAAATCGACAGGAAGTGCAAAATGGCTAAGTAGGAATGGCTAGAGGACAAATGTAAAGATGTAGAAGCATATATCGCAATTGGTAAAATAGATACTACCTACAGGAAAATTAAAAGGCCCTTCGGAGTAAAGAGAATTGTCTGTACGGCTCTCAAGAGCTTAGATGAGAAACCATTCCTAAGCAAAGAAGGGAAAGCAGAAAGGTGGAACAGTATATAGAGCGTCTCTACAAGAGCGATGTACTTGAGGGCAATATTATGGAACCGGAAGAGGACGTAGAGGAAGATCAGAAAGGAGACTCCAAATTCCAAACAGAGCTGGAGCTGACAGGTGCGAAAATTACAGAACTATCGGTTTAATAAGTCAGGGCTGTAAAATACTAATACGAAACCTTTACAGAAGAATAGAAAAACTGGTAGAAGCTGACCTCGAGGAAAATTTGTATGGTTTCCGGAGAAATGTTGGAACAGGCGAGGTAATACTAACCCTACAACTTCCCATAGAAGATAGGTTAAGGAAGAGCGAACCTACGTTTATAGTAATCGTAGACTTAGAGAAAGCTTTTGACAACGTTGACTGGAACACTTTCATTCATATTCTATAGGTGGCAGGGTAAAATACAGGGAGCGAAATGCTATTTACAATTTGTAGAAAAACCAGATGGCATTTATAAGAGACGAAGGGCACGGAAGGAAAGCAGTGGATAATAAGGTAGTGAGACGGGGTTGTAGTCTTTCTCCGATGTTACTCAGTCTGTATATTAAGCAAGCAGTAAAGGGAAGAAAAGGAAAATTAGAGTAGGAAGTATGGTCCAGAGAGAAGAAATAAAAACTTTGAGATTTTCCAGTGACATTGTAATTCTGTCAGAGACAGCAAAGGACATAGAAGAGGAGTTGAACAGAATGGACAGTGTTTTGAAAGGAGGATATAAGATGAGCATCAACAAAAGCAAAACGTGTATAATGGAATGTGATGCTGACGGAACTAGATTAGGAAGTAGGGCACTTAAAGTAGTACATGAGGTTTGCTATTTGGGGAGCAAAATAGCTGATGATGGTCAAAGTAGAAAGTATATAAAATGTTCACTGGCAATGGCAAGGAAAGTGTTTGTGTAGAAGAGAAATTCGTTAACATCGAGTATAGGTACAAGTGCCATGAAGTCCTTTCCGAAAGTATTTGTATGTTGTGCAGCCATGTATGGAAGTGAAACATGGACGATAAGCGTGTTAGACAAGAAGAGAATAGAAGCTTTTGAAATGTGGTACTACAGAAGAATGCTGAATATTAGGTGGATCGAACACGTAACTAATGAGAAGGTAATGAATAGAAATGGGGAGAAGAAAAATTTGTGGCACAACCTGACTAAAAGAAGGGATTGGTTGGTAGGTCACATTCTGAGGCATCAAAGGATCACCAGTTTAGTTCTGGAGGGATGCGTGGGGAGTAAAAATCTTAGAGGGAAACCAAGGGAGGAGTACAGTAAGCAGATTCAGAGGGATGCAGGTTTCAGTAGTTACTCGCAGATGAATAGAATTGCACAGGATATAGTAGCAAGGAGAGCTGCATCAATCCAGTCTTTGGATGGAGAAAAAAAATTGAGTTTGTAATTTAGTGATACTGATTCTAAGAAAAATGTTTTTATCATCAGAGAGAGTAAAATCGTAATTAGTTTTTCACTCTGCCTGTTGCAGTAAAATGTGCTCTACACAAATACCAGCAACGTAACTACATATTGCCTCATCTGAAGATTAACTGTCGAAACGTGTGCTTTAACAATAAACAAGTGTTGACTCAGTCATTTACGAAAGGAAGACTTCATTTGTAAACCAACAAAAACTCCCCTACTCTGTAAATCAGAATTAACGTTCTGCAGTACACGTCCTCAGATTGACAAATGATGATGAAATTGTATACCTTTATAAGACATCGCCTGCTTTACAAAATCAAGTACCTTTCTTCCGCTTCCCTTGTTAGTGTTCATAATATCGACACCCTCGGTACCGATAACCTCGATACATGTCCTGTATCTAGGCTCTAACAACTGAGATCCGATCCTTTGGAAAACAAGTAGGTGAAAGACACTATCGAAGCGAGTGCCTCCTATTTCTGGAAGCTGTGCTCGGCGTAATAGTTGAATAACGGCGCGCTGCGTCCAGTGAGATCCTCCTCGGGTGCGCTCTGCAGCGGACGCTGAATTTTGCAGGCGCCCCTTTTTTCCGTACGTCTCTGCAAACAGGCAACTTGCCGGCCGGCCTCTGCAGCGCTAACAATGGCCGCTGCCCCAGCACGGCGCCCATTGTCTCCGCGTAATAACCGCCACGGAATGCAGCGCCGCGCTGAGGCGCGCCGCCTGCTCCTGGGGGACAGTCGCTGCTACAATTTGTCAGTCCCCTGGAAAATTGTTTTGTTGCTGCTCACGCGGAATATTACACTTTACACGTGTTCTTTCACGTGCATATACGTGGAGGACAGTTCAGGAAGCTACGTGTTGTTCTGTTCATTCGTGTGCTCGTAGGGAGATGGTGTCCGAGATATCTGTCTTTAAAATTCATCATCAGTTTTGTCGGCTGTCTAATTGCATGAATGTGACTCCCGTTACTCTTAAATCACTTAGCTATCACGGATCAAGGTACCACTACTAGCTGGCCAAAGTCATTTAGTTGCCCTTCAAAAGCGGCAAGGTTTTCTACTTGTCTCTCTTCATTCAGTACGATACAAAATTCAACGAGAGGATAATGAGGAAGCAGCACTTAACGATAATAACTCTGAGAAGTAATATAACTTCAGTGACTGTACGTGCTGACTTCTTAGTGACATGTTTTATTAATTACCTTTTTCACATTTCACCTTTAACTGAATCTAATCTCTGCTTTTCTGAGAGAGCTTGGCCACAGCACGGACAGCGGATTCAGGACAGACGGTGCAGGATCTGGCAGAGAAAAGTAGGGCTTGGTATACAGCCGAGACATAAACATTTGGAGAAATAGTGCCAGGCCATGCCTTAGGTAGAGAGAGAAGTGTTGTCAGAGTGAAAATTGTGTCACCAGACCACTTCCTGCCGGACTATAGTTGTTGTCTGGTTTTATGACATGTTTACACTCTGGCCATAAAAGCAGAGAACTGTTGGATGGCAGAAAGAACTTGCATCAGAAGGAGGCTGCCCCACTGCCCACGCTAAAAATAGTGCCTTCGTCGGATATGAATCTCTAGCTTTCCATAAAACATTAAGGTATTACAAAATTAGCTGCTAGCCTCGAGCACAGTTCCTCAACATTCCAAGAACCTGGCAAATGACGCTAGCTGCTGGACACAAAAATGCCAAATTGTAAAATGCATGTGACATCGTGATACCGGATCATATAGAAGGAATATTTTAGAGTAGAGAAGAGGAGAAAAAATGAAATGAGCGTATGGAATTGTTGGCCTGGAGGCCCCGTCCGAGGAAATTCGGCCGCCAGGTGCAAGTCTTACTGCAGGTGACGCCACATTTGGCTACTAACGCGTAGGTGATGACCATATAATGATGAGGACAACACAACACCCAGTCCATTGGCGGAGAAAATCTCCAACGCATCCTGGAATCGAACCCGGGCCCGCTACTTGGTAGGCAAGCACTTTGCTACTCAGCTAAGCAGGCGGGGGCAATGACAAGTCATTAAAGCTTCTACTAAGACATGCTTTCTTGGTTGGATATTTTCCTAAAGAAGCATTTATACCACTGGCAGAGAAAGAGTACTTGTAAAATGTTTGGTGGTCATGTTTTCTTGGCAAGGAGGAAAGAGCAGTCTGTTCGACTCAGATAGACAGCACCCTGCTCGTCTTATTCTTACAATTCATGGTGAGCAGTAATGGCAGCACTGGCATTTTATGACAACCCCTGATCAGGATTCTGTCTGAACATTGCAAGTAATTGTTCCTGGTGCATGAGTGCATAAGTAGATCCGTAGGGTTTGTTTTGTTTCTTTTTTTTTGTAATTAAGCATTTAGCGAACGAGCCTTTGTAAACGACCAGAAAGAAATTCGTGAGGTATTTCAGAACATCTGTTGAGGTTATAACTACGAATTTCAAACTGTTGAAATAATTTTCCCAATTGGAAGATTCAATTTATTTGTAGCTCTTGCACGTTTTAGGGTTTTTTTTTAAATTTTGTTTAACGACAAGTACTGAGACACATTTCCGTATTTCTGCTTTGTCTAAACAAATTAATGTTCTCACTCAAATCTTGTTAGCGCCTTAAATATTTTCACTTTTTATATTAGGTAGTTCCCAGACCCTCCCCTCCCTTAGCATCCACAGCAAAGGCCTTAAAATTGCGTTGCGTTAAGTAGTTCATTTATGAACAGTAATTTAGCTTGGGTCTTAATGGTGTACCTGTGTCATAATAACTTTTCCGATTCAGTTTATTACGTTCTATGCATGTGGGGTTTTGTACCTTCAGGGGCACAGACTCAGTGGGTGCTCAGCGGCTGGCATACTCGCATCCCGTCGTATCCCCTAGCAAGCATCCCTGATATTTTATGGCCGCTCAGTACCCACACAAAATGGGGAAGGAAACTAAACGACTAAATATCAAAGTCGTTACTCTTGCAAATTCTGATTTCACACTCTCACGTTGGCCCATGCACGCACGACCTAACACTTCTCTGTCCCCTAGAAACAATTTGACAAGTGCCCAGTGCTACTCTCTTGCGGAAACGTCAAGGAAGTTTTCCAACGCTCTGCCCAACGGTCAACAGCCGGCAGAGATTTCGAGAGAACAGGGTTACTAGAGAACATGGACTTGGTAGCAGGAATAAGAAAGTAGGAAAACTAATTGAGTTTCGCTATAAATTTCAGATGGTAACACGAATACTCTGTTCGAGAATCACAAGAGAAGGAGTTATACTTGGAAAATACCGGATATAAGGAAAGATTTCCGTTAGATTATATCATGGTCAGACAGAGATTCCGAAATCAGATACTGGACTGTAAGGCGTACCCAGGATCAGATATAGACTCAGATGAAGAGTAGGCTGAAGTTCAAGAGATTAGTCACGAAGAATCAATGCGCAAATAAGTGGGTTACGGACGCACTAGGGAATGAGGATATACGCTTGAAGTTCTCGGAGGCTAGAGATACTGTGGTAACGAATAGCTCAGAAGGCAGTTCACTTGAAGAAGATTGGGCATCTCTAGAAATGGTAAACACAGAAACTGGAAAGGAAAATGTAAATACAAAGAAATTAAATGCGATGAATAAATACTTCAATGAGTAGTAGACCTCTGGCGAAGAAAACTAAACAAGACGAAGTCGTAATAAAAGTATTAGCTGAAGTCGGTTTTCTTCTTCGAACAAAGCGTTAGAAAGGTTTACTTGTCACGAAAAGTGGAATTATCGTGTGTCTTATTGTAGTAGGAAGTGCGCAACTGATAAAAGTGTGAACTTGGAACTCTAACACTACAACACAGTTTCTCGCCTATTTTTGTAGCTACTTGATTTCATGAGTTCAAAACCATTTTTAAGTATCTGTATTTATGAATTTTATCATTAATTAGTGTTCATGAACATTTAATCTACGTTGAAAAAATATGCAAGAAATAATTAGATCAGATCTTTGTATTATACAAGTTGGAAATTTCATGGAAATTTATATCATACAAAGCACGAATAATATCTTTACTGTAATATAACTTCATTGGCGGCAGAGCGCGCAGTCAAAGATGTAAGGGCAGAGAGAGTTGCAAAGCATCTGTGGTGTGGTGCAGATCTCTGTGTGTTGGCGTGCAAATACCAAATGGAAACTGTGATGAAAGTGATGTTATATTATGTGACAAGATAAGGTACGAGTGAACCAGCACGTATATGTGCCCACTACATGGTCGCAAAAAGATTTTGACATTAATGAAGAATTCTGTGACCCCAATTTATTAAAACTGTTCGATAATTACGAAGTGGCTATTAGCCAGTAATAAATTTCATAACAAGCATTACGACGCGCAACAAGCAAGTCATGCTAAAGGAAGATTTTGTAGCTTTTTTTGTATTTTGTATTTTGTAGCTTTAAAATAGGTATTCAAGCGATATATTAAGGTTGTTTTGGAACATTGAAGTGTGTTCTCTCAAAGCACAATCTTTACGAGTAGAATTTTGTTGACCCAGGTCGTTAACGACCAGCTGGATCCTATCCTTCTCATCATAACTTCCGAGAAAGTAATAACTGAAGAAATAGTTAAACAGAAAAATGGTTCATTTAGATTTAGTGTTGTTTTTCAGTCAAGCAGCTAGTCTAGTGAAGAGTAGTAGTAACTAATTATGATTTAAATGTATGCTCACTCGCAGCCAATGTCTGTATTTCATTTACGTCTTTATTCCTAATGGCTACTGGACCAAAATGGTGTCTGTTCTTTAGGACATACATAGAATTTCAAAATCATTTCAGTCATTACTATTAGGTTGATGCATAGGTTCGTAGCGAGTGACCATATATGCATCTCTGCTTGCTTGCCACCAATTAGCTCATGAACAACACCCGACCATTCCTATCCTGTATCGTTACTGTTGACGAGAAATGGCGGGCTTATGGTAAGGAGTGGTTGAGCCAAAACAAAGCAGCAAGTTCGCGTTCAGACCTGCGTGCATCCACAAAAGATAATGTTATGCATCTGGTCGCACAACGATGGTGTGGTGTACTACGAATTGCTCCTCCGAGACGTAGTCATCACTGCTAACATTTCTTGTCAACAACTGAGATGTCTTGCAGACGCAAACCAACGCCAATGAAGACTGCGTGAAGTGACGCTACTCGCTGCTCCATGATAACGTCTGCCCATATTCTGCCAGACTGACAAACAGTATACATGAGTTGTATTGGGATGTCGTTTGACACCCTCCTTATTCACCTGACTTTGCGCCCTCAGATTTTCATCTTTTCCACACTCTATCGAACAACTTCCTAGGAACTTCTTTTGCCGTTGAAAATGCTCTCCGAAATGTTTCGACGAGTTCTTTCTGCAGTAACAGAATCCAAAAGTTACCCCAGCATTGGAAGGTTTTTGTAAATAATGATGGGGTATTTATTATTGATGACTTAAGTCTCTGTTATGTGTATCTGCTGCGTTTATTAAACTTATGGAAAAACTCTACGAACTTATGCACCAATAAATGTAACCTAGGCTCATTTTGAATCTGGCGACCGTCTTTGTTCCGCAATGTAAATTCATTCGGGCCATTTTGTTAAACAAAATTACAGCTAACTATGTAAGTAGGCTGTTTAGGTTTTCATGTTGGTAATACCACGTAGCGCTCTGTATGAAAATCACTGACTGTGCTGTGTGCAGTCTGTGGTTGGTTTGCATTGTTGTAATTTGCTATTGTAGTGTTGGGCAGTTGGCTGTTAACAGCACGTAGCGTTGCGCAGTTGGATGTGAGCCGCCAGCAGTGGTGGATGTGGAAAGTGAGATGGCGGAGTTTTGAGAGCTGATGATCTGGACGTGTGTCCATTAGAGAGAGTAAATTTGTAAGACTGGATGTCATGAACTGATATATCAAAATCTTTCATTTGCTAACTATGCTTATTAGTAGTTAGTGCCTTCAGTAGTTAGAATCTTTTATTCAGCTGGCAGTATTGGCACACGCTGTATTGCAGTAGTTTGAGTAACGAAGGTTTTTGTGAGGTAAGTGAGTCATGAAAGGTATAGATTATTGTTAGTCAGGGCCATTCTTTTGTAGGGATTTTTGGAAGTCAGACTGCGTTGCGCTAAAAATATTGTGTGTCAGTTTAAGCACAGTCATTTATAATTTTTCTAAGGGTACGTTTCATAACTACAATGGCTCTTTACCATTTTTTTACATTTCTATCGTCGTCGTACACAATAAACACTCGTGCAATAACGATCAACTCTTCGTGTAAGCATTGATCTTCAGATTTGATGCCTTGTTTCCATTTGCTACGGAATATGAGGTACACATTTCACTATAACCCTTTTTATTACACCGGGGAGTGTAGGTATATTGTGCATTGTTTAAAGTCTAAGAGGAAGGAGAGAGTGAAACGTCCCCTTAGACGGAATGGCCCTGACTAACATTAACCTATACCTTTCACAAATCACTTACCTCACCAAAAATCTTGGTTACTCGAACTACTGCAATACAGCGAGCGCCACTACTGCCAACTAAATAAAAGATTCAAACTACGGAAGGCACTAACTACTGATAGATATAGTTAGCAAATGAAAGATTTTAATAGAGAACAAACAATGTATTTACCTTAATAGTCATAATATATATAGCAGTTCATGACATCCATTCCTACAAATTTCAAAACTCCGCCATCTCTCTCCCCACATCCACCACTGCTGGCAGCTCACCTCCAACTGCGCAACGCTACGCGCCGCTAACATCCAGCTGCCCAACACTACAATGGCGAGTATTACAACAATGCCAACCAGTGACAGACTGCACACAGTACAGCCAGTGATTTTCATACAGAGGTGGTGTTACAAATAAAAAAACCTAAACAGCCTACTTACAAGAGAAATGAAGTCTTCAAGTTCAGTTTTGTTCAGAATGTTATCTTGACTGCAGGGCTTAGCAATCAGTGTCATAGAGATGTAAATCATAATTGCAATGGAATAGCTGTTAGCCGCGGCTAGGCTCGCATATCAGCAGTTCTGTTACGATAAGTAATGGTGGAGAAGTGTCCTTTTGATCTATAAATACCTGGGTATAGAGTGATGTAGATATATATTGGGTGTGAATGAATGTTGGTAGTGCTCGTTTATACATACGCAATGAAAGGGTAAGTAACACAGCGTTTTTGGAAATAATTTCACTGTCGTTATTTATCAGACACTTTCTTCATTAAATACGCTGTAAGGAAGCGCAGAGATGCTGACATTTCTCCTTTTGTTTAGTCTATGAAGCTACTTTCGTTAGGAATGCTATATTACAACGTTTTGTACTTGTTGTCAGGGAAGCTCACTTTAAATAAAGGATGAATATCTTTTATTTATCTTTTAGATCAAGCCGCATGCTTCTTCTGCTATTCATTGTTTAATATACAATTCAGAACCATGTATGCATAAACTGTTGAAAGACCACATTCCGACCTTAAGTACGTTGAAGTTTATGTTTCTGCGAAAACTGTGTCATGGAGCCACAGAAATATTTTAATTTTAACGAATGAGAAGGAGCTATAGAATACAGTGAATATACTGGGCGATGGATGCCGCAGAATGTGATTCATTGTAAACACGCAATTGATAGGAGTTTATTTGTAACAGTGGGAAACGTTGCGTACAGACGCTACACGCGTACAGGCCACAACAGTGCGCTGCTGCTCGCTGCACGCGTTTACAGGACGTTGCTCCGTTCACACACGGCAGGTCCCCCGTCAGCGGTCCTTGCGTTTAAAGCGGATGGCAGCTTGTGTATTTGCCTTCTAGAGCAACAAATATACGGGGATAGAACATCTACACAAAGGCGAAGTAAGGTGGTGAGATTGGTGAGTAGGGTGAGCTGAATAATGTTGGTAGTTTGTAAAGAGTCGCAGTTCCAGACTCCCTATAAGGTTATAGTAAGTTATGAGACGATTAATTTGTAGACGTTATTGCCTCAGAGCTGGCCATGTTTCTTACTATTATCAATTGCGGCAATTGGCGTGCTGCAACTAATATTGCTCAGTTAATATGAATGTTGTCAGCGTTTGAATCGGGTTCCTAATCTAGCAGCGAGTTTGATACTCGCACAATGTCTTGTAATGTACACTGCTGGCCACTAAAATAGCAACATAATGATGGCGACATGCGACAAATGTTAAATCTGTATGAAGTGTACCATACGCTTCTATATACAAATCGTTAGGATTACAGCACAACCACACCAAGTATGTAGGCGAAATACTATCTATGCTCTTTATATGAACGGTCTAGTATCATTAATGTGATCACCATTTATCTCGACTTCAGCATGCAGTAACCACTGGCACACAACAGGTGTCAGCAGTAACAGTGTGCTGTATATAATTAGAGTCAGGGGCAAACTGAAAACATTGCAGTCGTTGTCGTGAAGTGGAAACTTAGCGATTTATCTGACGTCCTACAGGGCATGATCATTAGCTTTTGGGTCAAGGGTGAAACTACTTCCGAAACGACGAAGTTTGTAACTGTTCATATGCAGCTATGATTAAAGTGCACCGTGTATGGAAAAAATCCGAAAACAGCGTCGAGGCAACTGTAGTGCATAACTGGCCATAGATGACAGAGGTGAACGACGGTTGCGGATAAGTGTACGGGCGACAGAAGTGCAACAGTTGAGCAGTGACCACCCAGATCAACTAAAGGACTACCAGCAGCGTCTCCTCAACGACCGTCCAGCGTGCTTTGTTGTGTATGGGCCTCTAAAAAATGGTTCAAATGGACCTAACAGCCATGGTCATCAGTCCCCTAGAACTTAGAACTACTTAAACCTAACTAACCTAAGGACATCACACAACACCCAGTCATCACGTGGCAGAGAAAATCCCTGACCCCGCCGGGAATCGAACCCGGGCGCGGGAAGCGAGAACGCTACCGCACGACCACGAGCTGCGGACTATGGGCCTCTCCAGGAGATGCTTTGTTAATGCATCCATGGAGACTACTGTTCTTCGGCGACAACGACCAGAATTTGCACAGCAACATCGCAACTGGACATCCACCGAGTGGCGAGAGGTGGCCTTTCCAGTTGAATCACATTTTATGCTCCACCGGATAGATGCCAATTGGATCGTCGGAAGGGTTCAGGTCGAAGGAGGGATCGTCATGGTCTGGGGAATGTTTTCGTGGCACTCCCTGATCTCTTCATGCTAGAAGGCGCAATGGATCATCACAAGTATGCGTCTGTCCTTGGGGACCATGTCCATCCGTATATGTAGCTTTTTTTTTTCCTGGGCACGATGGCATCTATCGGCAGGGCAATGCAGCGTATCGCACAACTCGCAAGGTACATGTGTCGGTTCGAAGAGCACCAGGATGCGTTTACCTTACTCCCCTGGCAATCAGACTTCCCGGATTTAAATCCAGTCGAGAATCTGTGGCACCATCTCGATCGGGCTTTCGCATCGTGGATCCTCAGCAGAGAATCTTATCTCATCTGGCCACAGCACTGAAGTTGGCTTTGCTTCACATCCCGGTAGGTACCTCATTAACTCTCTTGCTGCACGTCTCGCATGATCCGCGCTGACGAAGATGATTATTTACGTTTTCGACAGGTGTCACACTAATGTGACTGAACAGTGTGGAATAAAAATAAAATTGTACGGACATGTGGCCGAAAACGATTTACTTCTTTTTAAAGCTCATTTCCAACCTCTCTTCATCATATATTGATCTTGAGAAACACCAAGGTGCAGAAGATACCAAGGTACTACATGAATTTACTATGAAATAAAGTGAGTTTCGATCCGGAGAAATTGGAAACCAGCAATTTTATCCACTTATTCTAACCACCTGTCACAGAAACTAATTCCGTGATGAATATCAGCAAACAACTGCTCGCCAAGTTCGTAGCGATCACTTAAACGATTGATCGTAAGTCTAAGTAAGCTAATTAAATGAGCCACATAACTGCAGAGCAATAAAGTGAGTTCGCGTCTCAGCATTACCTTTGATGAAGTGGAACACAAAGTAGTGAAGCTGGGAATCACAGCTTAATCAGACGTGACATACACTGAGTTGTAGGAAAAGAGTGCCAATAGAAAAATAAACCTTTCCGGACCCACGTCCATAAAAGACATTTTCTTATTATACGAGGGTTGGAACTATAATAGTGGCAACTATTTATTCACAACCGATACAAAAGAGTTACAAGTTTTCACCTGTTACTGTCATTCAAGGTAGTCACCAGCGTTGTGTAGAACCCGTTGCCAGTACACCGTTAGCAGAGCCTGCTCAGTTGATGGTGCGACTGGGACTGTCTAAAGTTATGGTGATTCTCCTGTACGACTTTGATGGTGTTATCCTAATGCATTACGTTCCTCCACGGCAGACCGTCAATACAAAGTATTACTGTACATTTTTGGAGCACCACCTGCTACCAGCTATGCGAAAGAAGCGGCGACACTTTCTGCGCAACCCACCCATCATTTTGCATGACAATGCGCGGGCGCATACAGCGCTAGCTGTCACTGCTCTGTTCGCCGAGGGGTCTGGGAAGTACTGTACCATGCGCCACACTCTCCGGCTTAAGTCCTTGTGACTTTGATTTGATTCTGAAGATGAAGGAACCACTTCGTGGTATTCGCTTCCGTACCGTTCCAGAGATTCGACAGGCAGTAGACCGCCCCATTCGCACCATCGCAGAACGGGCTCTGCTAACGGTATACCACGCCTTCCACATCGCTGGCAACGGGTTCTACACAACGCTGGTGACTACTTTGAATGACAATAACATGTGCAAACATGTAACATTTTTGTATCGGTTGTGAATAAATACTATTTAAGTTCCTACCCTCGTACGTGTGAGGAGTTTCTCCTGTTTTGCAAGTATTTTTGATGTTGTATTTGGGTAAATATATAAAATTTTGTTTAGCTATGGAGTAGATGGATCACTCTCAATAACTAACTACCGCTCATCACATTTTTCCAACACCGAGAGAAGTGGCGCAATGGTTAACACACTGGACGCGCATTCGGGAGGACGACGGTTCAATCCTGCGTCCGGCCATCCTCATTTAGGTTTTCGGTGATTTCCCTAAATCGCTTCAGGCAAATGCCGGGATGGGTCCTTTGATAGGTCACGGCCGACTTCCTTCCCCATTAATCCCTGATACGACGAGACCGATAACCTCGCGGTTTAGTCTCTTCCCACAAACAACCCAACGCAAACATTTTTCCATGCGACTCCCACCGTTAACGTAAAACGTCGGTTTGTTTTCCTCACTCATAAAATATTTTTAAAGTGGAATTTTGTGTACCAGTTCATATGTTCAACAGTACTAATAGCTAAGAAAATATGAAAAGTACCGAGAAATCTAGCAGCGGTGGAGGCACACCAACAGCAAGCCACTAACCGACACACGAGATAATCACAAATGTTCAACAATATGACAAGTGCTAGGGAACATACCGTTAAACTAAATATCCTATTAGATTAATGTGGGACCCTTATGTAGAATAGAGCAAGCAGGAAACCATTTCATTAGAAAATTGTTTCTAACGAGAGACAAACACACCTTTCCCGTTAAGAATGGGCATCGCAAGAAAGAAGTGATTAACAGTATTTCTTTGATACAAGTCCTCCTACATACTGCAAAAATGAAACTTCAGTAATTTTCCGAAAAAGCGGAGAAAATATACCTTGATGATTTGGGAGTGACATCAACAGAGTTTGTGTACGTTAAAAACCTCACCGACGACTTATTTCGTAGGAAAAAATGGCAAAGCAAGTAATATCGGCGAAAAAATGGTTCAAATGGCTCTGAGCACTATGGGACTCAACTGCTGTGGTCACTAGTCCCCTAGAACTTAGAACTACTTAAACCTAACTAACCCAAAGACATCACACACATCTATGCCCGAGGCAGGATTCGAACCTGCGACCGTCGCAAATATCGGCGAAACTATTTTCATCTGTTTTGACTGAAGGGAAGGAAATACGCATTAGAATTAATCGAGACCACTTAAACAATTCATTCTTTCCAGATAATGACTGCGAACTCGGCTTTCTGGCCTCATAAACAACATGTCGAATTGTATTTACCATAAACCGCTAAAAGATGGAACAATATTCAAAAAGTCCGCGAAGCACGGAACCGTCATTTTTGGAACAAAGACACTAAAAACAACTAAACAGTATGTAAGTTTAACGGACAAAAAGATTATAGTCGCGTTAAATGAGCACATCGGTCGCTTTGGAGCGCTATAGCTGATGCACAGCTGGTATCATGCGACCATATGACACTCAACCGCTGACGTGTGGCGTGGTACCGAGGCAGTGTGGTGGAACGGAAGCCGCGCAGTAAGACTGTTCGACGTGGAGGCTGACAGATTGCAAAAAGGAGTGAACTTACTCGCGTGTTCATGGCCGTGTCATAAACGAAGTAACCCGATTTGTAGCTATATTAACGTGGACTGTCCATACTCCTTACAAGCAATAGCGGTGCCACTCGCTAGCTTATAATACGGCGTAAGAACAGTAGCCGTCAAAATGTCCGACTCGACAGGGACCGGAGACGAGTCTCACGCATTGTCAATGACAATCGGTTTCAGTCTACATCTACATCTGCATTTGCATTTACATACTTTGTAAGTCACCATACGGTGCATGACAGTCATTTTCTTTCCTGTTCCACTCGCAAACAGAACGAGCGAAAAAGAGCAGTGTCTATGTTTCAGTGCGAACCATAATTCCTCTGATATATTACTCGTGATATTTACGGGAAGTGTATGTTGGCGACAATATAATCGTTCAGCAGCCAGCTCCAAATGCTGGTTCTCTGAATTTTCGCAGTAGCGTTCCGAGAAAAGAAGTCGTCTTCCCACCAGAGGTAACCTTTTGAGTGCACAAAGCATCTCTGTGGCACTCGCGTGATAGTCGAATTTACCGCTAACTATAACAGCACGCCTCTTCATTGCTTCGATGTCGTTCTTTAATAGAATCTGGTGGTGATCATAAACACTCGAGTAGCACTCAAGAATGGCTCACACCAGTGTTCCATACGCTGTCTCCTTTACAGATCAACTACACTTTTCTAAAATTGGCCCAATATATCGAAGTAGAACGTTGACCTTCCTTACTACTACACTTACGCGCTCATACCGTGTCATATCGTTTTGCAGCGTTACGTCTACATATTTAATCGGTGTGACTGAAAGACAGCGCACTAAACATGCTGTATTAGAACGTTACGGAACATGTTCTCCTACCCATCTCCATTAAATTACCTTTTTCCAGATTTAGAGGAAGCAACCACACGTCACTCCAATAGAATTTTGTATGAGTCATGTTTACACCTCCTTTTTGTCATCCGTTTTCTAACGGTTTTGGCACGGCGTGCCTCTCCTGCTCCATCCTGTTCATATTAGGGTAGTACTTGCAACCTGCATCCTAAATTATCTCTGTCTTCCTTTACAGTTTTTACCCTCTACAGCTCCCTGCAGTACCACATAAATTATTCCCCGATGTTTTAATAGATATCCTATCATCCTGTCCCTTCTTCTTGTCAGTATTTTCCATGTATCCCTTCATTCCACCGATTCTGCGCAGAACCTCCTCATTCCTTATTAGTCCACATAATTTTCAACATTCGTCTCCTAGAGACGCTCAACGGCGACACATTCCCGTATATCACAGCTCATTAACATTACCCTGTCGGTCACAGCATTTATGTGTTTAAAGAATAATAACGGCCCTATCACACTTATTTGGGGCAGTGATATACCCCACTCTGTGATTGAAAGAGGCCGCCGTGGACAACGAACTGCGTTCTATTACGGGACAAGTCTTAGAGCGATTCCCAAATGTGGGTACCTACTCCGTGTGCTCGTAACTTGGTTGTTCTGACTCAGGCACCGTGCCAAATGCTTTTCGGAAATGTGTGGATGCCAAAAGGATCTGCCGCTGTCAGTGAATATAGGTACATCTCAACCAGTTTCCCCTAAGCAACAAAAAAGCAGGACAGAGGTTGAGGGGTGGAGTGTGGTCAGCCGAGTCATGATTTTGCCTCTTTTCAGATGATGCGTCTAGTGAAATGTTTAACTCGCAGTGTTTGGAGGGTGTTGTTCAGGTCACAGCTGATTCTGTAATGTTTCGTGGGCGTTTTTCGTACCACGTTCCAGTCATTAAGATTACTGTAAAATGCCAATGGACAGGGCCTGTGGAAGGAAAAAAATCGATGGAGGGTGGAGACCAGCAGCTCTAGAGTGGTAACCAAGAGAGGGGAATGTCACAAAAGATGTAGACTTTCAAGAATGTACTGTTTGTGTACAACTATTGTCAGTAAATGAAATATATATAAGGAATCCTTAATTTGTCAAATATGTGTAACTGATTAGCTTCAACTCTGAAAGTTACGGAACATAAAAAAAATTAAAAGAAAATACAGTTATTTATTTCATTCCTTTTTCGTACACTACACAAATTCCAACAATTTTTACAACAGGAGATAGGGTCGGTGCCTTATGCTTATTTTTATTGGGATTCCGTACCTCAATCGGTAAAAATGGAACCCTTATCAGACCACTTTCTTGTCCATCTGTCTGTCTGTCCGTCCGACAGTTAAAAACCAGTTTTGTCTGGAATTGGTAGACGTTTCAAGCTGAAAATTATGTCAAACACTAAGATCTATGGTACATTGGTGGTACAATAAACGTTAGTTTCTACGGAATCAGAAGGTATTACCATTCATACCACATGTTTTGATACATGCAAACTCACTTTTCAAAACTTGTAGTGTTCTTCCGGTTGACGTACAATCACGAAATCTGGCAAGAAGCAAGGGTTCAAAGTACAAGTAAAGAAAAAAGCCCGAAAATTGTTAATTTGCAATTTTCACACGAAACTGATCCTCGTTTTGTCATTTGCTATCCGACATCAAACTGGAAGTTAATACAGTTCTGCATTCAGGCTGACTGGGTCGCAATGGTAAATATAACACATCAGGCAAGATATGACTCTATTGCTCCTATGACGAGTTTCGCAATTTATCCATTATCAGACACCTAAGAGCGATTACTGCTCTGGAAACGCCATTTCTTCGTACAGTATTCGCTCCTGGGTATCTGGTGATGGATAAATTACGAAACGCATCATATGATCAATCAGGTAATTCCTTGCCTTGTGTTTGACTTTTACCATTGCAGCCCAGTGAGGCAGAATGCGGAACTGGTGATTGTTGTAATAATAGTCGCCTGCCTCCTGAATGACCTAACCCTAAGTGCGTGAGTGCTGCCCGCACCGGGGCTGCTTTTATTCTATTTGATGTTGTTTATTATTATTATTATTATTTTAACCTCGATTCCGTAACTATTAGACATTAAATTTGGAAGGCGTCACGCTGCTCTTACCTTTATTCCGTTAGCTGCCAGCTACAATAATCTGCTAATGTACTATAGTGCATTACTGACCATAGATGATAGTGTTCAGTTTGATTTCACTGTATTATTAAGTCTTTCCGATAAAATGAATAATTAATCTCTTACAGGTCCTTCACCGAAGCTATCTACCTGTTTCAATTTTAACTGCGTTGTTGGATGGTATGAAGGACAAATGTTGTGGCTGCTGTGCTCGAGGAACGTGAAAATCGGCCCCTTCGCGTCCTGCATCTTCCCTCGACAGGCTTCCGTCCTCTAACAACACCTGCACCCTATCTACGAGTAAAACCGTACTACTCTACAATCGACTACTGTACAATCGCCTACCTTCCTTACGACAGTACTCAATCGGTACATAGCATGAAGATCCACAATACGAGGTCCAATCTGCCGACAGTTACAGTATTAAAAGCTGAATTTCGTGTGCGTGCGCGCGTGTGTGTGTGTGTGAATGTGTGTGTATGTGTATGTGTGTTCGTGTTTACGATGAATGGGTAAGTTCGGGATACTGGACCACTCTTTTCTTCAGCATAAAATTTGTGTATTTAACTTGTTTTGACTTCTGGCAGCTTGATCGTATGCAGTGCACTGTAGCACTGAGGCAGTTCTACTTAAAATACAGGAAATATGATAAAATGAAAATATAAAGTTACACTTTTAACCGATTGCTGAACAACACTCATGGGACCATCGTGAACAGGAAACACACTGAATGCACTTGTCTTTTTTATTAATTTATAATTGTTTTACCGTACCCAACACATTCATTTTCACCTCGTTTATCAGATCTACTTTCGTAATCTTCTACAGTGTCTTCAGTGTTCTGCATCTGACGAGCACCTCGATTTATTCACAGTATTTCTCTTTTTCTAGCTTATACATTTTCTTTTTCTCTTCATAAGTTACTTGCCGTGGTGATCTTTTTTGTTTGTATTTTTTGTTTCCTTTCTTTTCCCGTCCATCTTTTTCTTTACAGTTTTAATATTCTCCGCAGGGTCTAGGTTTTCGGGTGCAGTTGTTGCCTTCCTCATATAATTTGTGATGGTATCAGTGGAAAGAAAGGTGATATTTCTTTCAAACGTTTCGTAGGCATTGGCTTAGAAGCAGTCAGTTTCTAGTGGAAGTTGAGTCTGAAGTACTTTCAGTGAAAGAATTTGACTTGTGTTTGTAATTCTTCTCTTTTAATGTGCTTGGATTCACAAGCTCTTTTGATGAGCTTTCAAATGGAATGATTGACCTATGTGTGACATTCAGCTCTTTCATTTGTTAACACATACACATATTCCGACAAATAAGCATCGTCTGGGACTGCAGTCTTATTTAGTGGTATTATTCCATTTCCCTTGAAGTCACTTGTTGGCATTTTCAATGTTAGCTGATGTAGCCCACTCTGGGTTGAGCAGTTTTCCAAATTGTTAATTTTTATGGGTGGGTTGTTCGTCACGAAATTGCTGCAGGCGTTGTGCAAGCAGCTTTCCTATTATTTGAAAAATGAGTGGGCGAAAGGCTGCAGTCAGTGGGATTTATGTGGAAGTAGACTCTTAAAAAACATGGGTTCAAATGGCTCTAAGCACTATGGGACTTAACATCTGAGGCCATCAGTCGCCTAGACCTAGACTTACTTAAACCTAACCAACCTAAGGACATCACACACATCCATGCCCGAGGCAGGATTCGAACCTGTGACCACAGCAGCAGCTCGGTTCCGGACTGAAGCGCCCAGAATCGCTCGGCCACAGCGGCCGGCTAGAGTCATTAAAATAATCCCTTGTTCCTCTGCAAGCTCTAATGTTTCCAAACAGCTTGTGTGGAATATGCGTGCACCACGTACAAGCAATACTTTTCCAGCTACTCTCCTGAACGTGAGTTGGGTTTCTAGCCAATACCAAAAACAACTATGAAAAAACACATGTATTTCTGTCCTTTTTTTAAAAAATAAATTACACTTCCATTATGAACTAAGATAAATTTAACTGTGACCTGAATCTCCCACATTAAAACATGGGGTCGCCTCTCACAAGTACATTTCTCCCCATTACCCGGGAGAGATGGACTATCGAGACTTCCGTCCGTAGAAAGCAAGCTCGGAGTTGATTTTATGCTAGTTTCATAGCTACACATTTGTCAGGCTGGTAGTAAAAAACTGCACTGATATTATGCGAAGTGATCCCTAAAATTAAAAATAAGAAATTACATAATAAACCTTTTTGGCTTACCAGGAAGTGGAATGAGATTTTTCTCGAAAACTAACATGAAAACAACACCAACACTTTTGCGCCACGTTCGTTCACAAAAGAGCTTTCTCGCAAGTAACGGCAGGCATGCGATTGGGGCGCATTTGTGAAATACACCACAGGTTCGTCTCACCCAGTGATCCAACTCTATTTCATCTAACCTACGTGTATTTGTGTGTTTATTTATTTCTATGTGTATGTGTGTGTGTGTGTGTGTGTGTGTGTGTGTGTGTGTGTGTGTGTGTGTGTGTGTGTGTGTTTTTATCGACATGTGCGTACGTATATGCCAACATCTGCTTTATTCCTCACACGTCTTGATCGTTGCTTCATCAGTCCTTGGTAACACGGATCTCAGCGATCTATCGAATTTGGCAACGCCGCGCAGAAAGTTGGTGTTCGCCTTTCAGCGGGACTGACAAACGGCGTGGGGCGCACGCCGGCCGCTACCTGTTGCTTTCTGTGCGCCCTCTGCTAATCTTCGCTCGTTTTTGTCGATTAGACGCCTGCTCCGTGTCTTGCCGCAGCCTCGGACCTCAATGGACTCGGAGCGTTCCTGCGCGAGAAAATCGGTTTGCGAGATAGCGATGCCACCGCCTGCTCCATCTGGATGGAAAATACTGCAGCTACGGTATCTTCCTGACGGTAATGAGATTTCGCGCTGCGTCTGGTTGCACACAGAGAAAAAGCAATTTCCGGGACGGTATGCGCGGGCTGGAATGCTCGTTTAACACAACTTCTGGGGACGTAAAAGTGTTCTTCATTTCAGATGTGCTTTTTTCTCCGAACCGTTTGCAGTGGATAGGAATTCTGAAAATATAAATCGCATTGCTGTCTTGTTGAGATGAAAACTCAGATAATAAATATTACATATAGAAACAATTGGTATCAATCCCTACCAACAGCTTCCAGGACCCTAATCACATCACCATCATATTAAAGAGATATACATCACGTTTACGCTCATACTACCATAAAAATCATCCCATATTTTTCAGTTGCTACATTATTATACATGAATCTAGAACTTCTATGCAATCCAGTGGGTGAAGAGTGGAAACTAGGACTCTGATAAAACGCCCCTAGTTAACCTGTCTCTCTCCATCTCCCCCTTTGTGTCTTAATCTCTTCCTTCTTTTCCGTATCTCTGTTCGTCACTTATTCCCCTTCCCTCTATCCATTTTCTACTCTCCCCTCTCCACAAAGTTCATGATCAAAATTTAAAAAAGGTTATTTTCCAAAGAGACCACTGTTTTATGTATTTAAATTTCATTCAGCTATTATTCCATCATCCAGCGCATAATACTACAGCGGTTTGACGTCTTTCTGTCAATCTCCGTCTTCCCGCTTTCTACGTCCATTTCCTCCCACCCGACCGTCCACCTTCCTCCACCCTGTTCCCCTCACTATGACCATGTGCCTCGTTTGAAGCTATTGCAAATTCAGATTGTGTAGCAGTATTCTAATAAGCCACAAGTACAACTTTCTTGCTTGCTGACAATGTTTCACTGTATATGCCTAGAAGTTTATTATAATAACATGAAAATATTTGAAGTCAATCGAAAAGGTTGTAAGTAGCCTGTTTGGGGTTTTATGTTGGTAACGCCACGAAGGGCTCTGTATGAAAATCACTGACTGTGCTCTGTCTTTTGCTGGTTGGCATTGTTGGAATATTCGCTTGTGTAGTGTTGGGCAGTTGGATATATATATATATATATATATATATATATATATATATATATATATATATATATATATATATTCTCTAACAAAATCTTTCATTTTCTAAATATGCCTATCAGTAGTTAGTGCCTTCAGTAGTTAGAATCTTTAATTTAGTTGGCAGTATTGGCGCTCGCTGTATTCCAATAGTTCGAGTAACGAAGATTTTTGTGAGGTAAGTGATTCATGAAAGGTATAGGTTATTATTAGTCAGAGCCATTCTTTTGTAGCGATTATTTAAAGTCAGACTGAGACGCACTAAAAATATTATGTCAGAGTAGAGATGATCAGAATAAGTAAAGAGAAAACTGTTTGAGTACATTGAGTTTTGCCCACCTGTTTGAAAATCATATAACGTAAGAGGTTTATCAGTACAGTCATTTATAATTTTTTAAAGGGGACTTTTCAAGGTACATTTGAGAGTTTTGGTAAAAATATTTTCCGTTTGAAGAATTTGGTACCTAGAAATGTGCCTGTATTAGACCAAACCAACATTTATATTTTTGAAACGTTCCCCCTTTAATTACTTACGAATTACGTGCATTCCCTATGGCTTTCCAGTAGATATACAGGGTGTTACAAAAAGGTACGGCCAAACTTTCAGGAAACATTCCTCACACACAAAGAAAGAAAATATGTTATCTTGACATGTGTCCGGAAACACTTACTTTCCATGTTAGATCGCATTTTATTGCATCTCTTCAAATCATATTAATCATCAAATGGAAACACACAGCAACAGAACGTATCAGCGTGACTTCAAACACTTTGTTACAGGAAATGTTCAAAATATCCTCCGTTAGCGAGGATACATGCATCCACCCTCCGTTGCATGGAATCCCTGATGCGCTGATGCAGCCCTGGAGAATGGCGTATTGTATCACAGCCGTCCACAATACGAGCACGAAGAGTCTCTACATTTGGTACCGGGGTTGCGTAGACAAGAGCTTTCAAATGCGCCCATAAATGAAAGTCAAGAGGGTTGAGGTCAGGAGAGCGTTGAGGGCATTAAATTGATCCGCCTCTAACAATCCATCGGTCACCGAATCTGTTGTTGAGAAGCGCACGAACACTTCGACTGAAATGTGCATGAGCTCCATCGTGCATGAACCACATGTTGTGTCGCACTTGTAAAGGCACATGTTCTAGCAGCACAGGTAGAGTATCCCGCATGAAATCATGATAACGTGCTCCATTGAGCGTAGGTGGAAGAACTAAACTAAAATGAGCTCTAACATGGAAATTAAGCGTTTCCGGACACATGTCCACATAACATCTTATCTTTATTTGTGCGTGAGGAATGTTTCCTGAAAGTCTGGCCGTGCCTTTTTGTAGCGCCCTGTATATAAACATTTTAGTATTCGAATACAACGTTGTGACAAAATTTCAAAGAATTGAGTAAAGAATATTCGAAGATTAACGATTTTGAACAAACAAACGTTTACATTTTTATAAAGTTCTCCCTTTGCCTCCATGTATATTACATACATACTAGATGACGTTCCATTAGATATATAAAAAGACTTGAGTATTCGAATAAAATGTTGTGTCAAAATTTCAGAGCAATCTGTGAAGAACTTTCTGGGATACGAGATTTTGAAGAACCGAACATCTACATTTGTACTTATAGAGAATCTGTGAACGCTACTAATCACAAATCTCCGAAACATTTGACCAAATAGTTTGAAATTTTGACACAACATCCGTTGGAATACGCGCAGCTTTATATCTGTTTTTCAATACTCCTAATAAATATTTTTATAGGTTTAATAATGAGGGAACGTTGCTACAAATAGTCACAAAATGTTACACACACACACACACGCTGTATAAGGAACTTTCTGAGAAACAGAATTTTGATCAAACCGATCATTTACATTTTTATTTACATAGATGGTTTTTCGTAGACAGCGCTCATATCGAATGATCTACTAGGCTTTTACCCTAGTGACCTCCTTCCTCTATCTGCATCATCTTATCTCAAAACCTCAGAACTGACAGACTCTCCAAAGCATCGCGCTAGCATCAATGATAAAAATCAGTTATAGTTTATAGATTACTTATATCTATTTCTAAAAAGGAAAGCACAACCACTTTTCAGTACCTGTATACCATATTCAGGCGCATATTAAAATATGAGTCCATCAATCATGCATAACAGAGGTTAAAATAAATTAATGTGCATTCCTGATACTTAGAATGAAGCACGATATCCTCTTCGATACCAGGCCTGCCAACGCGCTAGACCAGCTTTCTTGCGAGACAGAGCGTTGTGAGGAGTGGTGAGGCTGAATCTCTCACTCTGTGACGCAGTGTGGAATGTTGTCAAGCCTTCCGAAAGATCAACCAGAGTCACCGGCAGTGCTGGTGAGTCGTGTCGGCACACCTCGGTGGTAAGTCTATAGCTCTGTAGACTGAAACGTCTTTATATTACGATATGATAACAGTGTATTATTCATGGTTTTATCATCTGACAATAACGATTTTATATTTCGCCTCACGTTGTGCTGTGAATACCTTAATTAACCTGATAATGGTCAGATGACTGAAACTGGTTTTATAAACAGAGTATTTTACCAGCTGCTTAACGCGATAATATGATATTTTTCACATATATAAGAGCTGTGAGGAATAACCAGCTGAAAATGCGCTAAACTGGCTGTGGTCCGTTCCAGGAGGCTTTTCCCAAGGTTCACTTGCACTATGCAAATATGAATAGGGCAGAGTCAATATTCATACGGCGATATTTATTTCGTGAAACAATTCAAAATAAAAATTATCAATTTCACAAGCTGTCACATGATCACGAATGAAACAGTGACCCGAATATAGAATACATTTCCTTTCCTTTACGTCTAAGGTCACAAACTTTTTTGTCATCAGACCACCAGTTTCGGCCTGTAATGACCTTCTTTAGATCTGTTTTATAACAACATGTCGTAATATACAGCCACTATGTCTGTAGTACATTAGGATATGTTTTTTATAAAACAGGTATTAAGATGTTCACTATAGACCTAAACCGGTAGTCTGATGACAAAAACTTTGTGACCATAGACGTAAAGGAAAGAAAATTCACAGCGACAGCAGCCACGGTCATTTTTACCCACTGTTGCCAATCTACTCTTTGAACACTTTCACAGAGATGCTAATGTTGTCAGTCTCAATGACCTACCTCATCGTCAAGTCCTGTTCGAGTACCTTTTTGTAAATCTAAGGCGCTTTAAGAACTTTTGTACTACTTTTGAAAATAATTTTTGAAGGAAAGAAATATTGTTGGGAAATTTAATGAACACTGAAAAGTGTGCCACCTGTCGAAAATATCAAGATACGCTGCTACAGGCTAGAGGAATCGCCAATGTCTTTAATGAGCTAAAATTAGTATGCGAAAAAAAAATTGTGACACTATATATCTCGTCGTGAGAACGGGTCTATTTGCTAAGAGGAAGAAAAGTATGCTGCCCATTGATGAAACCAATATTACGGCATAACAGTGGTAACGAAAAAAAACGGTATCTTGATAATTTGAATTTTGTTTTTAGGGAGTGCTATATAACAAGAACATTGAAATTTTTTGTAGAATTTAGTAAATTAATTGACTAATTTTTATTTATACTCTGGTATATTTAATAATAACTTAGTTTCAGGTTATGGCGGTGCAAGCACTGTTCCGTTAAGTTTCGGGTGTGCAGCTGCAAGAATTCTCCTTCTTCTTCTAATATTTCGACTGTACAACGTTCAGCCATCTCCAGAGTGAGACGCAAGACTATCGCTCCCGTTTCTTTTTTATTATTTATTGCGATTTCATTCCCCTGCCCCATATGGGTTCCAGTGCTCGCTTTGTCTGTTTATTCTCGTGTACCGCGCAATACTGATTACAATATGTTGTATGACAACGTCGGAATTTGTTACCTACATCATCTTTTTGGGACTCAGTAGGGAAGGAGGCAATTTAAATTCGTTTGACGACGAATTTAATAAATAGAGATAGTGGTTTCAACCTTGATAAATCATGGAATCCGGCACATGCGGCAATAAACTCACAAAGGCGTCGTCACAGTGCAGCTCACAATGATGTATCGACATGTCAACACAGATCGACTGTGCAGTCATAGATGTAACTCGCGCATTGTGCAAAACTCTGCGGCGACCAACGTCTCTGGTACATTTGCATCTGAGGCCGCATGCGCAGCTATGGGGTACACGAGTATTAAGTGACGAAGCGAGTACTGGAGCGGCAGTCTTGCGGCTCACTCTGAAGATGGCTGAACGTTATACAGTCGAAATATTAGAAGAAGAAGGAGAATTCTTGGGGCTGCACACACGAAACTTAATGAAACTTAGTTTCAAATTGTGAAAACTCTAGTTCTGCGTGTGCTTAGTTTGAAACAAGCCCCGGTATTTTGAAGGTAAGCAGAACGAAATACGTAATATCCTTGAGAACAACGTTAGCAAAAGCATACATTTTCGCAAATTCACAACAATAGAAGCAATATCAAGATATTGCATGTGGTACGGGAATGAATTACCTCGTAAACTGCACTGAATGCTCTGATCATGTATCAGCCTTTCACTTGCAGCGTCCAACTGTGGAATGAGGCAGTCTCCCCAGAAAAGTAAACATAAACACGAAGTTTGTAATAGTATTAGCTAACAGAATAATCGTTTAACAGAACACTTTATCAGATTACAGTGAGGCAGTGCAGTCACATGTCTCGTAACAGCTCCCAGCACTACAGCATACACAGTCCCATGTTACTCAGTCCCTGGAACTAACTAGCACGCACAGGATTACTATTTATTACTGTTGTGCTTCAATCATGACTTAAAAATCGTAAATTTAATCATCCGAACGACGTCAACTTTAACAGTTACGTGACGATGGCTGACAGTCAGTATGACACACTCAGACCAATTGTAAACAAAGAATGACATGTTCCTCTGGGAAAAAAACCCGTGAGAAGTGATTAACCGAAAGCATGCAGAGTTCAACTATGTAATTCCGAAATTTTATTTAAAACTACGATTGCAAGTATTAGTTCCACAATCAAACGTAACAGCGTTCAATCTGTGATAAAACTAGCTTCAGGAGAGGTAAAATCTTGAATTTATGAAGACACAAAGCATCATACGTAGTACGTAATCCACTAAGTAGCTTCCACACAGTTGAATTAGCAACATATTTGCTCCTACTTCACTGCACAGAATCATGCCACAGGATCTACACGCTGATGAATACCCATAACATCACCAGGTAACATTACACGCAAAATTTAACTACTTCGCTTTATATAAATTGATATTAAGCGGACTCCTTGTACATCGCAATGTCTGTCAAACAGCGTGCATCTCCGTAACGCCAATGTCAATTGTATCTGAACACTACATAGTCTCGGTCGTAACCGGGCAACTGAGAACAGACAGAAGACCAGACCAGCATGGAATTAAGAGTGATAAAATAGTAATGGTTCATTCTCTGCGAACAAGAAAGCCACACCGGTTGCAGCCAGCTAACGATTGCTGCTGGATAAGAGTAAAGTGACTCGCCAAAGACTTCATACTGACACAGTGACTAACGAAAGAAATTGCGAAATAGCTTGTATCGATAATGAAACAGGTTACAGCGAGATCTCATAGATTAATAACAAAATATGTAGCTCGATTCACAAAAAATGTAAAATATTCTTCGAAAAATGTATTGTGAAACAGCCATCCTTCATCTTCTTCAGTTGATCACTGTTCCTAACATCAACTTGATTACGTAATATACTGACGCCTTCGTACAGTTGTAATGATAGCATTTCAGAAATCGTTGTGTTCTTCTATTTGAGGGTTACTACGTAGGCAAACGATTGTGATGCCAAAATATTCTTCCATAATATATAAACCAATCGCTACTAATTTCTTAAATGTAAACAACCGAGTATCTGTATTCTAAGAGAGGTGTGACCAACATAGAACATATCTCGTAGACGCATTCTTAATGTCACAGATGGTTACATGGTTAGTTCTAAGGAATTTCGTCATGCATTTCTAATCACTTTTCAGAAAACCTGATGACGAGTTGTTGACATTAGCGATCTTGATGTTTCTTTCAAATCTAATTTATTTCCAAGACCAGGTAGTGCGATAACAAATACCTTTTTCTGATACTTATACGCTACCGTGATTAATTCTATTCACTTTTCAGTAAAACTGCTGGCGAGTTGTTTACGTTAACAGTCTTGATGTTTCTTTCAAATCTAGTTAATTTCCAAAACTAGGTATTGCGATAGCAAATCCCTTTTTTCTCATACAAATTCGCTACTGTGATTAAATTAGCTGTAGATCGGAAGTAAAAATGGTCATTTCTATTGCGAGAAGCAAAAACTTTGGCCTTTGAAGACAAAGATTTGTACTTCGTTGTTATACTCAGTTGCGTAGTACTGTTAACACATTAACACCTTATTGGTTTACACATCTGTATTATGGTCCAAAAGGCGCGTTCACATATTGAAACACCACAAGTTATTTCTTCTCGGTCTTCAAGTTGTTAAAAGTAAATAACTATGGAATTATTTTGCAACTCCCGTTGGAACGTGTAATAGGAACGTTCCATTCTCTCACTGTTTTCGCCTACATCGGATCTTATCAACTGTCTTTAAAGTTTAGCACAACGGTTTTGAAAGCCTTCCTGTGTTACCATTTAATCAACTGGTGAACTTTTGAAGTTTTCGGTTCGCTAATCCATTCCGGGTTCTTACAAACTTCGGCCGTTTGTCGGATTATTCTGTTCCGGCAACGCAGCCGCAAGTGGGAAAACTTCTGTAAATATTGGAGGCTCCCTCACAGAGGACGAGAAATGAAAACATCCGGCACCTCATCTAGTACGGCTTGTTTGGTTGAGCGTTTGTTCTGTTTTTCTTTCCTCACTCTTTCCTCCGTCAGGGACCAATAAAACGATCACAGGCGTTCTGTTTCTCTTACAGCCTGACCTGTTATCATAACATGTAACATACATAGGCGTCTCGTGTACCCAACAAAAACTCATTTAAAGCCTAGTCCCACGCCATTTGCCAGCGAGCGAATGAAAAAAAAAGGTACCAGTCACTCTCCGAGAATTGTGCTGCTATTTACAATAGAAGATAATAAGGTAAGATACAGCTTTGTATTCCTTCTTTAAATAATTCATTTCTTCTCAATACAGCACGGTTTGTGAATATTTTACTGTTCAATATTTGGTTCCATTTTAGCGCGGCGTCTGTCATTAACTTAAAGTACATAACGCCTGAGTGAAAACTATCTCCAATGTAACGTATATCGTCATTACTTTTTATTCACAGCCGTCAAGTTTCAAGCTACCAACTACCAGCTGTATTGTTAAAAGTGAGGCTAAAAAGAATTTGCGGTCCAAATATCAATGACGTAATTTTCAAAACTCTTAGTAAAACTAAAGTCTTAAGGATAAGGACAACCATTCGATTTGAAGATGAGCCATTTGCTAAAAAGTTTAGGTTATTCTTTTACACATCAGTACTATCTTTAATGATCTTCGACACAGAGTATTTCGGAAATATCTGTGCTCTCGAAGTGACCGTGTCTTTTGTACCTCCATAATCAATAATACATTACATGGAAACTATTTCAGGAATGATTAGCTATACGAACTAATCGGCACAAGTTAAAGGAAATAAGGAAATGGTGTCTGTAGTAGGAAGCGTAGGGCTTCAGTTAGCTTGCAGCTACGATTGCAGGTTTGAAAGAGCTCCGATGGTACGGAAGATACAGTGAGTAATTTCCGTTCCTGAAAAGCGTTACCAGCTATGGTTACAATAATCTTTCTTCCTATGATTTCTTTAGTGTGGAATTCCTTGATTTTCCCATTTTGATTGTGGTTTTACACCACTTTTGACGAACAGCACTTTGCGGCGCCAGTCGTGAAGTTGATCTTCAGCGCACAATGAAAAAGGTAGTTGGTAATAAAGAGTTGTGATCCGGACGGTGATTGTTTATTTATTTAACACACACAGCTGTTACATACGCATTATCATTAAAGTATTGCGCATATTGTCCATTTTTTGTTCTGTGGCTATATTACTGGGCGTCGTCAACACAGGAAATTTTTAACCAACGCCCGACTACTTTTGATTTAGTCACCCATTTCATAATTGTTGTATCGGAGGAGAAGACACGTTATAAGACTTCACAAACGTTTGATTAATTTCTTTTGCATTTAACCGCCTAAAGAAAACTAAAAAAAATTCCGTGACATTGTATTCAAATGAGAAACTCATATTTTGAGAATTTTTAACAGCCATTTTCAAAACTATTCCACAAATAAAGAGTCCAATTTATTTACGTTTTTCCACAACACTTATCCACATAAGTAAATAACTTTATTGATATCTACTTCGTCTTGGTAACAAACTGAAATCATTTCACATTTCCCTCATGTAGGAAGACACTGAAGTCGTGTGAATGTTATTACAGATATCTGCTGTACATGCTCTGCACAAGAGTACACGTCGTACTTTCATAGGCAGAAATCTAAGCTACATGATATTTGAAGAGTATCTGCAAATAATTTGACATGCTATTTTGTGGTTGAGGTGTGTTCTTGTGATTCAAATGGCTCACTTCAGGAAAACTGGATTTTAATTCCTAGCATGATACGTATTTAATACAAATTCCACTATCGATCTAAATATTTTATCGTGATAGAACTGTTCGTTGCGAATAAATCCGTACGCGAATCTAGAGCAAAAGAGGCATTAATAGCAGTAGTGAAGACAGTGACTCAGAGCGCAAGAGCACTAGTTTGAAGAAAGCTGCACACTGTGGTTTCGAGAACGCAGCCGCCTACGTCCATGTTTCTCATAGAGGGAGAATCCGCTGCATCCTTCTTCATCACAGACGGCACCTGCGTTGTCACATTGTCATGGATGTAAATTTAATATTATTTATAACTGTGTCATGCAAGTGTTTTTCATGTTTGAATGGTATTACTTGCATGGATGTGAAGTTCCTACAAATTAAAGTTAGACTGATCACAAAGTCTGATGATCAAAGTTGAGAAAAGGTCATATGCCAAAGGGACCACTGTTTTATGTATATACATTTCATTCAGCTGTTATTCCATCAGCCAGCGCTTAAAACTACAGCGATTTGACGTAAATATTGGTGGAAAAAAGGGGTTAATGTGTGGGTAAGAGGGGGAAATAACAATTTTTTTAGTAGGACTAAGTGAATTCTCATTCTAAGCCTATACTTCAAACTATTTCTTTCGAAAGTGTGAAATAAGGAATAATAAGCTAATCATTTTTGATATACGTACTTTATCGTAAGGTCGAGCTTTTTACAATACATTTAGTCTGAGTTCAGTGCGGTTTCTTGTACTGGTGAGACACTAAACGTGATATGGTCATGTTCTTAAACAAGAAGGTGGACATACCATTATCATTTGATTTACTATGTATAATTTCGACTTCGTTAACGTAACTGACTGCACCGCATGTAGTGTTTTAATCTTCACACTGTGAAAGCTTTTTAACAATAATTAATAATTTGCACAAGTTTTCTCACATAATTAATAATTGTTAGCCTGTACGGACATAGCAGCAAGATCTTTCTGGGAGATTAAAATTTACACTGGAGCTTCTACATCTTTCGTATTGAAAGGGTCCCCTCAGTTACTTCAGAAACCTACTGAATTCTGTTACTGACCCCAAAACAGGACACGTAGCTTACCAGCTGGCGAGAAAAACTTGGTGTCAGCATGCAGAACGAAGTATAGATAGCAGTACACTGAATGTTCAGCGTCGATTTTTCTGTAAACATATCAGTCAGTGCTACTTACCTCAATGCCTCATGCCCTCACACTAGAGTTGGTACCACGTACCTGTAACAGGGAAAAAACTATGTTACTGCAAAAACAGATTTAAAAATTTACTTAAACCCCTACTTTCCAAGGCAATTTTTATATTTAAATTCTGTATTTATGAAAAAAGGGCACAATGCATTTGAATTTTAGTAAACTAAAATGAAATACAGGTAAGAATTCCCTTTTACATTCGACACCCACTGAAACTGCAAGACGTAGGCAGTTTATACACCAAATACGTTTCTCCCTTATTTATTTCCCATAACACACGTTTGTCATCATGATCATTCCTCACGTGTAGTGGAGTTGCGTACTCAGCTGAGTTTCGTCTCGGAAGCTGCGGTTGAGCTATTGGACGCCGTAAATCTGCAATCATGAACATATAGATAAACTTAGCACTGACCTCTGGGCGAGTGCGGCTGTGACTCGTTGTGTAGCGTTGCAATGTATTAACGTTTTCAAGGCATAAGGCATAACAGGGCGTCAATACCGCCTGTGCATTCTCCGACCAAAGCAACCTTAAAGAACCTTCAGAAATCGGAGATATACTTTTCTTCGTATGTCGCCTGCGCTGCATTCACGTTCAGGACCACACATTTACCCGAATGGTAGAAGTCTTCTCCGCACGTCATCATAAGTCAGTTAATTTTTGAACTTGAATGTGTGATGTATCCATGCTCAGCTCGGTGTATTTTTCATGTGGGTACCAACGACTGGGGACATAAATGGGGGAGAAAACAATAAAACTCCAAATCATTGTCTAAGCGAGAGGTTCTACCAAGGAGGACGCACCTTTTTGAAGAGACCACCTTGTAACTGGCCAACTAACAGCTTTGCTGACGACACCTGCGATTACAGTCCGAGCGAAAAAGGTGTAAAGTTTATTATTTCTACTTTTTGTCGAGGAAAACGTAAGCATTTTTCCTCCATAATTCTAGACACATCTCAAGATCGCGAGATCCGTCTGTTGACTAGTTGCAACAGTCTGATTGAAGCTGTAATCATTGAAACGAGGGCTGTCGACACTAAAGTGAAATTTCAAGTGATCGTCTTTACAGGTCGCTGAATTGGACGGTAGTGGAGAAGCCCTTAACAATAATAAACATTCCCTAAAGAGTAAGACGAATCAACCCCAAATGTGGCTGGAGAACGCAACGAATTATTCGCCATTGAATGTAAACTAGGAGGAACGTTTGAACATACACTATACATGACTGGTGCCTGTGCTGTCGTAAATGTACGAGAGAGATCACATGATGACGTAGCTGGTAGATATATGTAAACATAGAATGTAGGAAGGGGAAAGAGAAAGGGAAGGAAAAGGTTATATGTAAACATAGAATGTAGGAAGGGGAAAGAGAAAGGGAAGGAAAAGGTTCCGAGGGAAATAGTGACAGCTAGACGCACAGGGTATAGTGGCAATATAATAGCGAAAGTTCAAAATCTAGAACCCGGATTTACCACTTCTCATGAGTGGTTGCTTTAACCGCTTTGACCATCCAGACATAGTCCCTCACAAATTTCCAATTTATCGGACGCTGCAATGCTGCGTCCCGCGTCCATGAAACTCTCTACTCGCAAATCCTGATTCTGGTAGGAGTGCGGACGATATTTGTGCGTTCATATGAAATAAAGGTCGAAGACTCGTTACCTTCTTTTCCATAAATATGTCAGCTCTGCTGGACGTGCCTAACCCGAAATCTCATTGACTGGAGCGGCACTGTCTTCAGCGCTGCGTCTCGCTTCGAACTGACCTAAGGAGTGTCTGGCGACGGTCCGGGCAGTCGCCCTACATACGGCCTATCAACCAGGGAATGATGGTCTAGGTGCCATTTTGGTTGTAAACCGCGGCTCCCTTACAGCACAGCGGTACGTCGACTGTATTCTATGCCCCGTTTTGTTCCCCTTCTTGGCAGGACACCCTGAGCTTACATTTCAGCAAGACAATGGCAGCTCGCATACGGCTAGTTTCTGTTGCTTGTCTTCGTGCTCTGACCGGTAGGACCGCGTGATGTCTCCCCGACTGACAACGTTTGAAGCGTTATGGGCAGGGCCCTCCAAGCATTTCAGGATTCTGAAGGTCTAGCGCCCCAGATAGGTACAATTAGGTACGATATCCATCAGGACGACATCCGACAACTCTGTCACTGTCATGCCAAACAACTGCATGCATAAGGGCCAGAGGTGGATCAAGGCTTTACTGACCCCAATTTGGGAAGCTCTTTCTCTTCCAGAAATCATCCATTTTTTTCTGAAATTGTAATCACTTGCCGGCCGCGGTGGCCCAGCGGTTCTAGGCGCTTCTCTCCGGAACCGTGCGACTGCTATGGTCGCAGGTTCGAATCCTGCCTCGGGCATGGATGTGTGTGATGTCCTTAGGTTAGTTAGGTTTAAGTAGTTCTAAGTACTAGGTGACTAATGACCTCAGATGTTAAGTCCCTTAGTACTCAGAGCCATTTGAACCATCTTTGTAATCACTTGTTTGTCTGAATATGTAAGTCGCATCTAACTGTTCCTTCCCATTTGTATATATCTTTGGTGGTGCGTTGCTTCCTTCCTTCTTTTTTCTTAGGGTGTGTTCTGTTAGCTTCTTCGACGCCAGAACATGCATATTTGTTACACATTATTCGATGTAGGTATACAGGTTGGAGAAAAATTGTGTCACGAAATTTTAACCCTGGATAGCTAATGCCAGTAGGAACCAAAATTACTAATTTTGTGTAGGTCGACGACGCACCATTTTTAAACTACGGAAATTTGACGCCCCCCCCCCTCCGATGGGTGTTCGTCGGTTGACGAGCAGAGCTATGGTTTTCGTTTCACACATACATCCGTCCCTCGCCCCTTCACTGCCCCAAAGTGATAAAAACAGTACCGAATAGTTCTTGCTGCTTGTCTCCGCCCCACCTCACGTCAGAGGCTTTCACACGTAAGCTTCGCTTCGGAGAGCACACACGTCACCTGCGATTTAGTCATACAATAAACATGGCGACACAGTATTAGTTTGAAGAACGGTGAGATATGGTTTTTGTTTATGGACTAACTGGCGGTGATGAGCATGAAGCTCGACAGTTGCATGAGGATCGGTAACCAGCAAGTCGCCACCCAAACCTGCAAACGTTTGTCACGCGCTGTCCAGAGCATCTGGCGATGGAGCAATCCCGCGGACTATCGGAGCGCGTGGCGTCAAGTTTCCGTGGTTCAAAAATTGTGCGTTGTTCCTACTGACATCAGCTTTCCAGGGTTAAAATTTTGTGACACAATTTTTCTCCACCCTGTAGAACCCAAAATTGTGACTGAACAATTTCTCACATTCAATAGGAACTCGAAGGTCGATGATTATGTATTAATGTTTCCACTCTGCTATGTAGATCATGACATGCTGACAAACGGAGGGCTGAAAATTATTCTTTCAGTAAGACATGTACGGCATCCCTTTTCTTCCGTACTGCTACAGCTTTTTTCGATTGTGTACTGTTGATATTGGCAATAAATGAATTAACGATAACTAAACAGTTTTCCATGGGGCTCGTGGCCGAAATATCAACAAACATTGAAATCCTGCTCCTTAAGCGCGCTTCATTAATTTTAAACTCAAACCCCTCGACTCCACCCCACCACAGTTTTTTTCCTCCATTATTAGAGCCTTCGTCAATAAAATACGCTCACTGGAATCCGAAAGAAACGCCAATAAAATATTCAGTAATTTCCACTTTTTATTGCCGCAGACGCCGGAGGAGGGATATTTTGCGGACGGGGAACTGGCTTATTGGAGTCCTGAGGAGTGAGGCAAAGAATGGGACCGACACGGCACTGGCGGGTTTACGCAGGGCTTATAACGTGAAATAGACGTATAGGCCGCCGGCGTGTTTTAATGCCGATTTGAATACGGGATCTCATGCGGACCGTGCATTTAGGGAATAAACGGGACGCAGCCGCTCTAAACAGGCAATAAACAGATAACTGCCGGCGCCGATTTATTGGCAGCGCTGCCGGCCGCCTCATCCGGCGATGCTGGCTGGCGCGCAGGGGGCCACCGGGGCTTCCGATGAGGGGCGGGCGGTTCACTGCCGGTCTCACCTCCCTAAAGCTACCTAGTGAGATTACGAGGCTGCCACCTCTTGGTAACATACACAATCGTGCACTGGGCGTCGGGACATTGTGTGGTCTGCCAGATAAAAAACTTTAGCCCTCTGTCTTAGTGTGGACCATACACGACCGTTATATTTTCCCCGTGAATTTTAAGTTTTAGTATTTATGGTCTGTAGCAGCTGGATAATACGAAAGCTATAAATTACTTTCACGCTATAATTTTTAGTATTGGAAATATTGGAACACGTGAGGCACTACTGTCCCTAACACTTCTCTCAGAAGAAAGATTAAGGAAAGGCAAACCTACGTTTCTAGCATTTGTAGACTTGGAGAAAGCTTTTCACAATGTAGACTGGAATAATCTATTTCAAATTCTAAAGGTGGCAGGGGTAAAATACAGGGAGCGAAAGGCTATTTACAATTTGTACAGAAACCAGATGGCAGTTATAAGAGTCGAGGAACATGAAAGGGAAGCAGTGGTTGGGAAGGGAGTGAGACTGGGTTTTAGCCTATCCCCGATGTTATTCGATCTGTATATTGAGCAAGCAGTAAAGGAAACAAAAGAAAATTTGGAGTAGGAATTAAAATCCATGGAGAAGAAATAACAACTTTCAAGTTCGCCGATGACATTGTAATTCTGTCAGAGACAGTAAAGGACCAGGAACAGCAGTTGAACGGAATTGACAGTGTCTTGAAAGGAGGATATAAGATGAACATCAACAAAAGCAAAACGAGGATAATGGAATGTAGTCGAATTAAACCGGCTGATGCTGCCGGAATTAGATTAGGAAATGAGACACTTGAAGTAGTAAAGGAGTTTTGCTATTTGGGGAGCAAAATAACTGATGATGGTCGAAGTAGAGAGGATATAAAATGTAGACTGGCAATGACAAGGAAAGCATTTCCGAAAAAGAGAAATTTGTTAATATCGAGTATAGATTTAAGGAAGTCATTTCTGAAAGTATTTGTATTGGGTGTAGCGATGTATGGAAGTGAAACATGGGCGGTAGGTAGTTTGGACGAGAAGAGAATAGAAGCTTTCGAAATGTGGTGCTACAGAAGAATGCTGAAGATTCGATGGGTAGATCGCATAACTAATGAGGAGGTATTAAATAGAATTGGAGACAAGAGAAATTTGTGGCACAATTTGACTAGAAGAAGGGATGGGCTGGTAGAGCATATTCTGAGGCATCAAGGGATCACCAATTTAGTATTGGAGGGGAGAGTGGAGGGTAAAAATCATAGAGGGAGACAAAGAGATAAATACACTAAACAGAGTCAGAAGGATGTAGGTTGCAGTAGGTAATCGGATATGAAGAAGCTTGCACAGGATAGTGTAGCAGGGAGAGCCGCATCAAAGCAGTCTCTGGACTGAAGACCACAACAACAAACATAATTTTTTGTACTATATTACTATAAATATTTCTGAATCGTTCGGTACTAAATGTCTCGAGTTCGAGTCAGTTAAATTTGTCTAATTTATCACTGAAACGTTTATGAAAGACATTGAAACAACCATGTTCATCCATGGTTACGTAATTGTGAAATCACGTCATATACCACTGTGCGATATTAACTCACTTTCTGCCTCTTTTTCGTTGTTATTTTTGTGAGGATACTGGAGCAGAGTCTTTGGAAAGGCAGCCTTGTGTTTGCCACACTGTGGTGGTGTGACGGCAAACTGGTATCTATGGCCAATTTTGTCGGCAGAAGGCCACCTGTGTTTATTATTGGGTCAAGAGGGGCTGCTGTGGGGACACGGGCAGTTTCGCCTAAGCTGAGAAGCAACCCGCCCCGCAACTATTAAATACCGGGTAAGTGTCTCCAATTCTATTGTTAGCGAACAGCGCAGCCGTCCCACAGAATTACTGAGCATGGCATTTTTGCTGTTGCAGAGAGGTGATCGTCTCCGGCGCAGTCTGGTGCTCGGTACAGTGACTTTAATGGGACCACCACCTACGAGGGACATCAGTGTGAAATGACCACTCAGATACGGTAGGTGGGCGCATTAGAAGTGGAGGTTATATAAAGTGTGTCAAGGAGACGCGGGAAACACTGAGGTTATTGACGTAATGTGGAAACGGAGCAGTTTATCTGACGTACAAAATTGCCTCATCTTTGACTTTTGGGTCAAAGATGGAAGCATCTCCTAAATAGCTAAGTTTGTAAACCGTTTGCATGGCGCTGTGTTTAAAGTACACCGTGCATGGCAAAATGGCACTATCCAAACTTAGAACTAAGGCAACTGTGGTGCAGCATGGGCCATGTACGACAGGGTCGAAAGACGGCTGCAGAGATGTGTGTGGGCGAGTAGACAGGAAACTGTTGAGAAACGGACGTCCCGGATAAACCAAGGGGCTGGCAACAGCGCGTCCTCAACCACCATTCAGTGAATGTCGTTGCGTATGGGCCTCCGCAGCAGGCGCCTGGTTCATGCACCCACGCTGGCTGCCGTTCATCGGCGACGAAAGTTGGAATTTTCATTCGAGTACGGCAGCCGGACGTCCACTGAGTGGCGGCAGCTGAGTCACGTTCCATGTTCCACAAGACAGATGGCCGTTGACGTGTACGGCGTGAAACTTCTCAAGGCAAGCAAAGAGGGAACGTTATTACAGAGACGAAAAACACCTTTGTAAGCATATGTTATTGATGGTGCTGATGGAGAAGAGTTTGTCGGAGTAATTTTTGCCGGCTGGAGTGGCCGTGCGGTTCTAGGCGCTACAGTCTGGAGCCGAGCGACCGCAGGTTCGAATCCTGCCTCGGGCATGGATGTGTATGATGTCCTTAGGTTAGTTAGGTTTAATTAGTTCTAAGTTGTAGGCGACTGGTGACCTCAGAAGTTAAGTAGCATAGTGCTCAGAGCCATTTGAACCATTTGTAGTAATTTTTCAAGGTAAACAGTGCACACGAAAGAGTGAAATGTTTGTTTATCAGAGCTATTAACTGAAGGGAAACTTTGTCCTTTCGATAACTAATGACATTCACGATGTATGTTAATTTGATCTCTTCTTTTACATAGCGCAATTGGTTTACATGCCTGTAATTTTTGTTATGAGATAATTTCGTAACTGTTAGAGGCTACTTATGTTGTACAGTCTCTTTTGTCAATAATCACAGTGTAATTCTTCAGGATCGATTCTTTCAAGTAAAACACATCCCCGTCATTCTTAGCAAATTTTTGAATATTTAGTCATGTGTGCATTGCACCTTATGCCACACGAAGCCACACATTGTTTCTGACAAGCAAAAACAAATTTGGTAATGAGTGTTTTATTTTTCCTTACTAAATTTGCTGATTTCAATTTGTTTTCGAGAACAATACACCAGACATAAAACAGCAGGGTGAACAACTTATTTTTATTTCAGGCCAGATCTCACTTTGCATTCTTATCAGGAAGCACTCCGTAGTCAGAATCATCAGGTTATGTTAAGCAAGCAGACTATTTTACAGTGAGCAGTGTAGGCAACTTCAGATTGTTATTTTCCTGCTGAGCAGAGCAGTATTCCATTTTTGTGGACATTTCAAGTCATAAAGTGCACTTCGTATTACGCAACTTTCATAATGTACTTCAGTATTGAGTCTCAGTTAAATAGTCTTCACTGAGTACATAATTAGTTCCTTTTATCATTCAATCAGATTCATTTATTTCATAATTTTATCATAATGAGGGGCCATAGTCATAATATATTTCTCTACTCTCAGTACCGCCGTTAGACTGTTTTTTATTTGCGGTGTTACATTTACACGATCATGATTTCGGCTTCACAATGCCATTATCAAGTGGTTTAGTGTGATACTGTGACTAAGATGGCATACTATCGTATTTAAAATACACTATTAGACACATTGTCTAAGAGTCAATATTTCTGGTAAAAGCCTACTGCTTTGTTTTAACGCTGAGTATACCATCTTGAGTCAAGATGGTATACTCAGTGATAAAACAAAGCAGTATGCCTTGGCAGGCATCCTCAATGTGAAAATAGCACCTGCGGAAATGTAATGAAAGACGCCTACGACCGTTTGCAAGAGCAAACATTAGTACACAACATTTCTGCTTATTGGTTAACTTTAAGTTGAAAGTTTGAAGAACTTAACCGGAATGGTAACGGAAATATGGCATTTCTGAAAGAAACCCAGTTAAGAGTTTTATATAACGTCAACACTTATTTAATAAAAATCAGGAAAAATAATACTTGATTACCCACTTTACTTAATAGTACGATTATATGGAATGCTGGCCCATCATCAGTAATGCCAAATAGAAGTAGCAATTTTATCCAACATCTCTTAACTATGATGAGCCATCACGCAGAGCATCTATACTCACCAGAGTCTCAACATGGAATGCCTAACCGTCTCCCCTCATGCAGGGTCCACACACGGTGGACGGAAGGGCTCAGAGAGTCTGCACAGCGGTTATTTGCCAACCTAACAAGGCCTGATAACGCGCGGGGAACATGTCTCTCTGGTTGGCTAAACTGCATCTCCACATTCACAGAACCCACAGCAGACAGCCCACGCATACATGAGCAGACGACCCGCATTCACACTTGCAGAATTTAGTAAGAGTGATAATGTAACATAATTCCGAATAATAAATCTTATATTGCTCTTTCCTGGGTGTCGGATGGGTACCCAGGTGTGTTCTAAGTATGAGACTACTGTGTCAAGCTATGTAGCGTCTCACATGGAGCCGTTACACACTCGTGCAAAACACAGTAACTACTATAGCTTTTCCTTTTCTTTCTGGAATGATTCCTATTCAGTGTTGCAGTCGTCAAAGCCATGTATGCATTAAGCCTTCAGATTCTGCTAGTATCCTAGTTTTGAAGCTAATTTTCCCCACTGTAGCTGTGAATCCCCCAATCATCACGATGATTATTCTTCTCTGAAAATGTGGTCCGTCCGATTCGATGCAACACGCAATTTAGCTGTTTTAGGTAGGACCCTAGTATTAAAATCTGCTACTAGTTTGTGCGTTAACCCCGCCAAGTGCTTCGTTACGAGTTTTACAGGTAAAATGATAATTTACTCTATGACACATAACTAAATAGCGACTACTTAACACATAATCTGTCATTTGTTGTATGACATTCCTTGTATGATTTATTCTGCTGACAGCATTGTGCCCGATTTACGTGATTAGGGTTATGAAGTCTTATGAACAATATTGCCAACAGTATTCGGAATTTGTTAAAATACGCAACTTTGAAATGCTTACTTGAACACGTTGATTCTCGGTGCCATATACTGATTCTGCTTGCTTCTAATGTACTTTCATGCAGTCAAAAATAATCACGAACTGAAGACGTTACGTAACTTTCTGCTACTCTACGTAGCAAATCCCCTAATACCTTGTCAGTTATAGTGCCGTCAGTACCATATCATAAACAAAGAATGTACTGATGTAGAAATAAATAAGCTTCTGTGACTGCATTCAACAATACTGTAATAAATTTCAAGCGAGGAAAAAAAAAATTCACAAAACGAATACAATCACATAGAAGATAAAAGTCTGCATATAAATAATTATTGTTTCTTCTCATGCTGCTCCGGACAAGTATTAAATGGTAGCCGTTTAAATCAGTAGCATTGTTCGCGGTTAAACTCCTACACCTGGCATGATAATTAACTGTTTACTGGACGCCGTTTTCAAATTAGAAACAATATTTGCTTTGAATTTAGCCTGTTGTTTTCTTTTCTGGGGTATGAAAATACACACAAACATGAGTATTAAATGCAGTTTCAGAAACACTGTGTAGTAATTCCCTGCCACAATGCCCAGGGAGGTCCGATGAACTGCTCTATGCTCTTTTTAGTCACAGAGGTTCCCCGGTATAAGTATTCGGGATGGGAACTCCAGTTTCGCCTTTGGCCTGATGACCAAAGGCAACCCACCAAAGCCATTGAATGAAATGAGAGAATGGAACAAATACCAGTTTGTGAAAATGTTGCAGTACGAAAGCAGAATCCAACGATTAACAAGTGACATAGTTAATTCCAGTCCTGTTAACATCAAAAGTCAAGCTTTGTGTCTTCATTATTTTTTAAATGTAAGGTTACATCACAAGTCAACGCTGCCTAAAAGTGGAGTATACAAAGCTGTGGCGAACAATAGACAAAAATATTGCCTCGAAACTTTCCAAGAGGGTAAACGTCAGAGAAATGTGGAAAGGCATTCAAAGTGCCACACTTTGAGCTGTTTGGTGTCAGACGTTTTAAACGTAACTATGTCGTGCGTGTGACTGTGACGCATGTGTTTATAATGTATTGTAGTGCACGTGAAGTGTTAATATTGACAAAAGGGCACTGAGTGGCTAAGACTTCCAAAAATTCCACATGATCTCATACCTTTTTTCCCGCATTGACGCATTTATTTAGCATGAAGCACTAACTGAAAGAAAGCTGCACAGATGTCCAGTCAGAGCTTGATAACGCTTCAAAGTGGTACAAATTTGGCTAATTGCCTTAAATGGAGAAAAACATAAAATAATGTACTTCACAAAACACCTGAAAGTAGTGTCATATGACTACAACATTAACGCGTCAAAACTGAAACCAATGACGTCATGCAAATGTCTCGATCTAGCGATATGAGGAGATATGAAAAAATGAACTCATAAACTCAGTCATAGGTAAATTGGATACTTCCTTTAATTGACAGGCTACTGGGAAAATTCAGCCAGACTGCGAAAGAGATTGCTTACAAGACACTTGTGCGTTCCACGTTAGAAAAGAGATAGCGAGTGTGGGACGCACAGCAAATACAATTAACAGGGAATATTCAACATGTACCGATTCGCAGTACAGCGTCACGGACACGTCGAAAAATGAAAAGTGGCAGAGTTTGAAAGTTGTCGTCAATTTTGCAGTGGCAGCATACTTGCAATGTTTCAAGAACGCGAATGAACAATTTAATAATATACCACAACTCGCCACGTATCGCTCCCATAAGGACCGCTAAGGCAAATACACAGAAGTATTTGAGCAAATAGTCTTCCCGCACTCCATAGGTGATTAGAAAATGTAATGTGACACAATGGGAGATATCACTTGCCATGTACTTCAAAGTGGTTGGCAGGGTATGGGTAGATGTGCGAGGATCGTTCATTTTTTTCTAAAGCAGATTGGTTTTATTCAGGGTTTCAATATACCATATTATTTCCGACTCTTTTGGCTACAAAGCACTATTTTTATGTATAGTCTCCTTTCAATGCGACGGCTGTACGTCACCTTACTGGGAGAGCCTATACGCCCGCATGGTAGCACTTCACTGGGCCACGGTCAGCCTCCGTAGCGTAGCGGTAGCGTTTCCGCACACCACGCAGGGGGCCGGGGTTCGATTCCCGGCAGGGGACTGGCTGTTGTGTGTCGATCTTCATTTCCATCATCATTGACCAACAACTCGCCGAAGTGACGTCCACGAAAAAGAACTTGCAATACGGCTGCTGAACTCCCCTCCCCCCCCCCCCCCCCCTCCCGCATGGGCCCTCCCGGCCAACAATGCCATACGATCATTTCATTTCACTGGTCGACGTCGGAGCCAACGTCTTGCTCCATCATTAACTTTGCCATCATCCACACACTGCATCCCGCAGGGTGGATCCTTTATTGGACCATACAGATGGAAGTCGATAGGTGCAAGATCCGAGCTGTAGTGTGAATGAGGAACAACCGCCCAATGAAGTTTTGTGAGCTCCTCTCGGGTGCGCCTTGCGTTGTGAGACCCTGCGTTGTCTCGAAAAGGAGAAGTTCGTTTGAATTTTTGTGACCACGACCATGCTGAAGTAATTTCTTCAATTCCCTAATGGGAACACAGTACACCTGAGAGCTGTTTGTTGCACCATGAGGGAGGATATCAAACAAAATAAGCCCTACAGGTTCCCAGAAGACCGTCGCCTGACTGTACCAGCTAAGGGTGCGATTTTGATCTTTTTCTTAGGAGAGGTGCTATGGGGACATCCCATGGGTTTCGTTTCCGGTTCGAAGTGATGAACCCATGTATCATCGCCAGTGACGGTGCTTGATAAAAGATTGTCACGATCAGCCTCATTACGCGCAAGTAGTTCCACACAGAGCGTCCTTCGTTCTTCTTTATGGTCTGTTAATCGGCGAGGAACCCAGCACGCACACACCAACTGGTGGACGGATGGGTCAAGACTATCAAAATAAACGTCCAGTTGAGCAGCGAGGTGTTTGACTGCCGTCCGCCGAACACCTCGAATTAGAGAGTCCGCACTTTCCAACACAGCAGGACTCAAAGCTTTGTGCCGCCGGCCGGCACGTGGGAGATCGGACAAGTGTATACGACCTTGTTGGAACAGCGGCCTCGCCCAACGATTCTTTGCCAGGTCTCCGTAGACACTCCGTAAGCATCATCTCTTCCTGTCTGCGATGCTCTGATTGTCGCCAAAAGAAACCCAATGACAGCTCTCTGATCAGAACGCACTGGCGCCATTTTGAAGGCTACGTACACGTCGCCACATATTGGAACTTCATGAAACTGTAGGGGCTGAAGCGGAAACACTGCGCTATGTCCCACAACAAATTCCACTTTTCTCCAATCGAAAATCGCCTACAAAAAAAAGTGTTGCATTACTTATTGAACACCGGTCGAAGATGCCCTTATTAGTGGGTCACTGGGAAGAAGTTTAGGATTGTAACTAACACACATGAACAAAAATGACAAATGATCACAAGGTGCCCTACCAAACAGCTGTATCTCCCTGTAAATATGTAAGACCTGTGGACATGTATTACAGTAGTCTGCCCAGCAGTAAATGAGACGACTCTTTCGTTTGATGTTGTGACGTATCTTGTGTGACTCCAACGTTTGTTTTGCCTGTGGCAGAATCCACTAACATCTACCAAGCCCGACAATCTGGTCTTCTTTTCTTTCATTTTAATTCCTTGGCTCTATGACTTTCTTGTAGCAATAACGTCTGTAATCCTATGGGTGGCTAGTCGTGAGTTTCGTGTTTCTGTGTTCAGTGGAACGTTTGTTGAGATTTTATTATTTTTTCAATTTTTTGTTTCTGAGATGGAGGTGAGTGTCAATTGTGGAAACAACCTAGAAACTACATTCCGGCTATCGTGAGCCTCAGATGAATGATTGGTCGACCAGTACGTGGATTCAATCAATTTCATTTTCATGTCTTGCTAGCCACTATGCTGCACAGTAAGGTACTCGAGCGTTGGTAAATAAATAATTTTCTGTATGTGCCAGGTGATACAAGGAAATACTCTTCCACATGAATCAAATCTGCTTTCATTAGAGTTATAAAACTCTCTCTTTGTTGGGATTTAGCCCCTCATTCTGGTCCGGCTTTTTTAAGGATTTATCAAATTTATTTTGATTTTTTGGTCTCATGCCCTTTCTATCGCCACAGCGTTCAGAATACTTAAGGAAAGTCGTGTACATTTTGTTGTGTTTATTATTGTATTGTAATTGGTTTTCTGAGGTAGAGTTTCGGAAGCAGTTGCCTAAGCAGGCAGGGAAAACCACCTGAAAACCATACCCACGATAGACAGTGTACCAAATTAACGGTCGTTAATTCACCACCCGGATTCTATTCGGGTTTGGCTCACTGCCTGCCCCGTAAGCTATCGAGCTAAGCGTTAACCTGAACCCGCGTGTCAGCAGAGCCTTGAAACTGCCTCATGGAAATAATACCACATCACTACCTTGGTAGTAGAGGGTAAACATACAGTATTTCTAGTTAAATGTGAACTTAATCCTAGTTAACCGTTTTACGGTTGTGTAAGGGACTTTTTGGTTTTCTTATTTTGTAAATGTGAAACTGTGTTTTCGAAATTTTTACAATTAGGTTTACATATTTCGAATGCTGTTGAACGTGAAATGTCTTACTATGCATTCGTCGATGAGTAACATTCTGTTTAGAAAAACATGCTCTCATACACTGATTTTGCTTAACAACTCGGTACAAGTGTTTCTTAAAGTTTCTTAGCTTGACGTCTTAATGTTCTAGCACGAAGTTTCGGTTTCTCAACAAAAACGTGTAGCGTTTCTCAATGGACGTCTCTCGCGATTGTATAATTTTTAACCAAAACTCGCTACACACTCACGCTTTTGGAAGTTTTGTTCTTGTACACTGTCACACCTGGATGTAACGGATCCTCCTCAATCACTTGGCGACTATCAGCGAGCAGTGAACGGCGAGCAGGCGATGTGCGACATTCTGCGAATCCACCCTCCGAGAGAACGGCTCGGAACGTGTAAGCCGCCACCTGTTGGAATCAATGCTGCCCACTCTTTTCAGCATTGGGCGGCAGTAATTCGAAGTCTAATTCAAATTCATGGAATCGATTTGTAAGAGCCTAATGAATAATGCAGATATTAATCGCAACGGCGCCCAATGTAATTGAGATAAAGAGATGAGGGTGATTGTTTCTAATGAATCCGGCTGAAAACGTGCGAAAAGGGTCGCTCTCTGCTACAGTTAGGTGGGCGCTAACAGAATGAAATATTATTTATGCATTTTGTTGGTTCAGTGCTCCGCAGCTAGCACTGGCTGTGAGATTAATGTGAAGCCATTGTTCCCTTTCGACTGCGCAATATCGCCTTTACAGTAGGTATTTACTTTGCGACATTTCTCGGCCGCGAGCCATTTTAAACCAGTAGATATAGCGTAAATACATGCCATACACATAGCAGCAGGCATTCTCTAATGTGGTAGAGCCACACGTGAGACTTTAATTACACGGCGCGTACTGTACTATCTTTATTGTTTCAGCTGTACGTAATGTCCGGCTGTAAATACACGCTTTTTATATTAACACATAAGCTGTATTACGGTAGTTATGCGTCACTGGAATGAGTAAAAAGCATGTGGATAGTCCGGGTACGATGTGCTGAAGCTATAAGTATTGTTTGGAAACATCAGCTTCAGTACATCTGGTTAAATTTGTTAACACGGGTCGTCTAACAAACAGGACAATTTGTAGTAGGCAGGGTCCTCTAGTAAAAGTCGGTTTCACAATTAGCAGACTTTTATTCAGTTTGAAAGAGCAACATGAAATCTTACTGCAATGTTACTCTTAAAAACAGAAACACAGAAAACTAAGGAGAAAAACTGAAGATTATTATGTGCTATACCACACTTTTCGCGTCGACGGGTACTGCAAGACCATTATAAATAAGGCATCCAAGACCAACCGGAATAAAACAAGAAGGCAAAGAAGTGAAGCTTAACGCAGTGCACTTACTGTGTTTGTGAAGTGCGTCAGTGAACGCCTAGGCAACGTCATCCGCCGATGATGTTTCAACGGAATTTCCGCAGCAGCCACAGGATGCATGATACGGTAGGTTCCATAAAGGATGCAGTAAACAACGTAAATAATGCAGGAAAATATGAGCTACAATGTGAGTGCAGAGCTGTCTACATAGGGGAGACAGGGATGCCAATCATCACATGAGTGGTACAACATGAATGCTACGTGCGATCAGAATAGCAAAATCAGTAGGCGATAGCAGGACATGACCGTGATTATGAACAACCTATCCTGTTTCAGGAAGCCCATCTACTAGTAAAAAATTGTGGATGCGCCAATTCAAAATTCGAAAAGCTCTTCAAATTATTAAGCAGCCAGGCAACATCGATAGGGAGGACGGCTACAAACTCCCGGCGTCCCAGCTGCCAGCTTTCCCAGTCCGACGGGCGGCGAGCGATCGCGGGGGCAGAAACCTTCCCGGACACGGACGTGACAGCCTATACAAACAGCTACAGACGGACTGACGGTGCATTTCCAAGCACACCAGTACGAAAACAGAAGCCAAGCGCTGGTTTGTGAGACGCGCCAATTACTAAAAAGCCGGACAATCAACGAATAGCCCCTTTCCTACCCTCTACGTTTCCTGTTGACTAGTCTGTTATATTCCAGGGCAAAAAAAAAGTACAGAAATATGCCGTATTGACATACACAGTTTTCAATAAACAGGGGCACCCTTCCTGCAGTAATACCAGTCATCCCCTGAGGAAGATAGTTTTAAAACGGCCGAAAAGTCCGATATAAAGTTTATATATTGCAAAGTATTTTATACACTGAGTGGTATAACATCCAGAACAACGTTAATCGTCGTGATCAATTTCTTTCATGTTAATAACAAATCTCGTAAAGGATTCATCAAAATTATTACAGAAAGAATAACGCATGCCATAAAAAGTAATTCAGTTATGTAACGTGTTGTTGCGTAGATTAATTTCTTTATTAGTTTTACGTCGTGAGAGTTTTGCGGAGCTTGGGGCGAGGTGACAGTCAGGCATGCAGGGAAGGTATAAGTGAGCCTCCAAGCTTCTAGGGTCTTCGAGAAAGATGTAATTTTCCCCTGCAACGGTTACTCAAACTCCTTCCGTTAAAATAGCTTTGTCAGGGCGGCAAAGCTATTGTAACGGTAAGAGTTTGAGTACCCGTTGCAGGGGAAAATTACATCTTTCCCGAAGACCCTAGGAGCGAGGTAGCGCACGCGGACCCGCCGTAGCATGAAAGTAGCCGTAAAGGAGACCTCTTTGAATATCAGCAGGACAAGATATCGAGTTACCGCTGATTACGCTAGATTATTTAATCCTTCCGGTTAAATACAATTTATGAAATTGCAGAACGAATTTAGAAATGTGGAATGGGACCTCAAAAGGCCAGTTATACTTAAATTACTTATATCAGGTCACCTATACATACGTGCTGGAATAGGAGCGGTTCCTAAGGATTTTACGCGCACCCTATGCAGAGCACAGACTTAACTACAGACATATTACAGGGTGTTTCAAAAATGACCGGTATATTTGAAACGGCAATAAAAACTAAACGAGCAGCGATAGAAATACACCGTTTGTTGCAATATGCTTGGGACAACAGTACATTTTCAGGCGGACAAACTTTCGAAATTACAGTAGTTACAATTTTCAACAACAGATGGCGCTGCAAGTGATGTGAAAGATATAGAAGACAACGCACTCTGTGGGTGCGCCATTCTGTACGTCGTCTTTCTGCTGTAAGCGTGTGCTGTTCACAACGTGCAAGTGTGCTGTGGACAACATGGTTTATTCCTTAGAACAGAGGATTTATCTGGTGTTGGAATTCCACCGCCTAGAACACAGTGTTGTGGCAACAAGACGAAGTTTTCAACGGAGGTTTAATGTAACCAAAGGACCGAAAAGCGATACAATAAAGGATCTGTTTGAAAAATTTCAACGCACTGGGAACGTGACGGATGAACGTACTGGAAAGGTAGGGCGACCGCGTACGGCAACCACAGAGGGCAACGCGCAGCTAGTGCAGCAGGTGATCCAACAGCGGCCTCGGGTTTCCGTTCGCCGTGTTGCAGCTGCGGTCCAAATGACGCCAACGTCCACGTATCGTCTCATGCGCCAGAGCTTACACCTCTATCCATACAAAATTCAAACGCGGCAACCCTTCAGCGCCGCTACCATTGCTGCAAGAGACATTCGCTAACGATATAGTGCACAGGATTGATGACGGCCATATGCATTTGGGCAGCATTTGGTTTACTGACGAAGCTTATTTTTACCTGGACGGGTTCGTCAATAAACAGAACTGGCGCATATGGGGAACCGAAAAGCCCCATGTTGCAGTCCCATCGTCCCTGCATCCTCAAAAATTACTTGTCTGGGCCGCCATTTCTTCCGAAGGAATCATTGGCCAATTTTTCAGATCCGAAACGATTACTGCATCACGCTATCTGGACATTCTTCGTGAATTTGTGGCGGTACAAACTGCCTTAGACGACACTGCGTGGTTTATGCAAGATGGTGCCCAGCCACATCGCACGGCCGACGTCTTTAATTTCCTGAATGAATATTTCGATGATCGTGTGATTGCTTTGGGCTATCCGAAACATACAGGAGGCGGCGTGGATTGGCCTCCCTATTCGCCAGACATGAACCCCTGTGACTTCTTTCTGTGGGGACACTTGAAAGACCAGGTGTACCGCCAGAATCCAGAAACAATTGAACAGCTGAAGCAGTACATCTCATCTGCATGTGAAGCCATTCCGCCAGACACGTTGTCAAAGGTTTCGGGTAATTTCATTCAGAGACTACGCCATATTATTGCCACGCATGGTGGATATGTGGAAAATATCGTATTATAGAGTTTCCCAGACCGCAGCGCCATCTGTTGTTGACAATTGTAACTACTGTAATTTCGAAAGTTTGTCTGTCGGAAAATGTACTGTTGTCCCAAGCATACTGCAAAAAACGGTGTATTTCTATTGCTGTCGTTTAGTTTTTATTGCCGTTTCAAATATACCGGTCGTTTTTGAAACACCCTGTAATTACCGCTGCGTAAAATACTAGCATCAAAACTAGAACTAACTTTTATAACTAATAATAAAGTCATCGAGAGCTCCGAAGTGTTAATCAAAATAGCTGTAGTATTTAGACATATGTATATAAACCAGTTTACTTGCTGATCAGGTCCGGCCGTGGTGGCCGAGCGGTTGTAGCCGCTACAGTCTGGAACCGCGCGACCGCAACGGTCGCAGGTTCGAATCCTGCCTCGGGCTTGGGTGTGTGTGATCTACTTAGGTAAGTTAGGTTTAAGTAGTTCTAAGTTCTAGGGGACTGATGAGCTCAGAAGTTAAGTCCCATAGTGCTCAGAGCCATTTGAACCATTTTTTGCCGATAAGGCTGTGACATTTACCGGCGGAAAGCACATTTTTGACTGCACCATTGTTCAGAATGATGTTAGTTTAAGTTCGTGATGATGCAGCTACTTCGAGATGAATAACTGCTTCTGGGCCTTGGCTTTCCATTTGCTTTTCTCGATGTTCCTTAGCTACCACACAGCCTAATAACCTATTGGTTGTTCAGAAATGGTGTAGTTGAAGTTATTGTACGTTTATTTCCGAGTTTCAAGGTCATTTATGAACCACGTTACTTAAAAAAAAATCTATGTAATATCATACCACCCTGCAGCTGATCATTCCATCATTACATATATCTCCAGTGCCAAATGAAGTTAATGTAAGACAGACAGACTGAATCTAGCATAGATGTATACTTGCAGTCGAGTCACAACCCACATTTCGATATGATGTCGCAATGCCAAAGACCTCCACAACATCGTTGACTTTGAAATCATTGTGGTAGTACCACCTTAGCCCATAGAGGCCACAGTGACTATACATCGTCTGTACAGTTATTATAAAGCTTTTAATTGATGTTTTATACAACATTTAAGTAATTCCATGGTTGTAAAGAGATTACACATAACTACTTTTAGGTTATTATTGTACTTTGTTTTTTTTTCGTTTTGACGATCATGTGAACCCATTTTTATACTGATTGGTTGATGTGAGGTGGAGGGAGAAGAGGTAGGCGGAGCATCTTCGTACTTAAGTGTATGTTCGTCACTTGCTGGCACCAGTTGACATCGCAGCAGCTGAGAAGAGTGCTCCATGTACCATCTGCGAAGGATCCCATGGGTATGACACGTCTTATTGTATTTTATCCTTATAAGCATTTTGTCTTATTTTATTGTAAATCTAGTAAGGTTTCTATTACTTTCTAAATTAAATTACAGGTCTGAAGATGGTCATGTGGTATGACCGAATCAGGTCACCTATGTTCTTGTAACATACGTGGTGTGATTAAGACTTAATTTTAAAAACCAAAAATGAAAAAAAATTAATCACTGTTCCAAAAATGTTTATTAAAATTGTTCAAAAAGATAATAAATGAACCATCAGTTAAACATTATATTGTTCAAGCGATAGGATCAACAGTATTATTATTTTCAATTTTGCTGATTCGAGTAACTATTTTTGTAATAATGTGACTAACGATTTATCTTTCGCACTTGTCTCCGGATCTTACTCAAGATTGATTGATAGCCATCTTGTAAAGGTACGATTAGAGAGGCGGTAGCTGAAGAACATCATCCACGTGTACTCGCACTTACGAATCGGAAATGACTGCATTCAGTATAGCATTGCATTCTTGTACTGCGAGCGTAAGAAGACTATGCTCCTCGATAGTAAAATCTATCAACCTCATAATACTGGCTACATTACTTCACTAACTTAATACAACCTAAAAAGAGAATTACAACGAGTATCAGCAAGGAAGGAGCAGCAGGGTTGCATTTGAATACAACAACTACAGCGGGTGGACAAAAATACGGAAACACCACGAGAAATGCATGCTTGGAGATGAATGCTGACGCTAGCCTACCCTGCAAGTTGCGCTGTTATATCTGACAACCAGAGGCAGCTGTAGGTGGTGGTGGTGGTGGTTCGTGTTTAACGTCCCGTCGACAACGAGGTCATTAGAGACGGAGCGCAAGCTCGGGTTAGGGAAGGATTGGGAAGGAAATCGGCCGTGCCCTTTCAAAGGAACCATGCCGGTATTTGCCTGACACGATTTAGGGAAATCACGGAAAACCTAAATCAGTATGGCCGGAGACGGGATTGAACCGTCGTCCTCCCGAATGCCAGAGGCACTTGTAGAATCTCTTCAATAGTTAGCAAACGTCCGTCGTAGTCGGAGCCGTGTTCCGTGTAATCGTGAGTGCAGCATATCGGAGAGAAGTGAGATCGAACATGGGCAAATTGTTGGCGCTAGTACGGTGGATGCTTCCGTAACCAAAGTAACGAAGTGTTCAGTGTTCCAAGAGGCGCCTAATCGAAGATTTATACCACCTACAGATCACTGCAGAACTGAATGGCGCGCTCACGAACCCTGTCAGCACCTAAGCGACAAAGAGAACGCTGTAAGCAGGGAATTGGACAGCGAGGTGGAATCACAACATCGTTCATCAGTGATGCCGATACCCGTAACGGGAACATGTGATGCCTAAGCCACAAAAGATGAGCTATCGAGTGATGGAAGAAAGTGATTCGGTCAAATGAACCTCGTTCAACACTCTTTGCCCCTTCTGACCGAGTTCATGTCCCAAGAGTGAAATATTTCAGGGGTACTGTCGTTATTTGTGCAACCATATCGTGGGCCCATGGGTAATCTGCAAGGGCGCATTAATGCGAGGGACAATGTGACATCTTGGCTGATCAGGTCTGTTCCATATATAACGTTTGTTACGCAATGGTTTTCCAAGTCGAGAGGGCCCTGGTTCAATCGCGTAGTCCAAGACAGGTTTATTGAGCACCAGGATAAATTGTCGCATCTCCCCTGGCCACCACAATCTCAGGATACCAATGCTGTTAATTCTATAACTGACCATTCTACTACCTTCTACTTAAAAAAAAATATTGAAGCGTAATCTGTTTTGTTTGCCGTTATTATTACGTATTGTTATCTTCAATTAAGTTGTGATTTAAATTATATCAAAATAACATTGAACATTTGGTAATACATAAGCGACAATTTTTCACTCTGCAGCTGGCCGGCCGCGGTGGTCTAGCGGTTCTAGGCGTGCAGTCCTGAATCGCGCGACTGCTACGCTCGCAGGTTCGAATCCTGCTTCGAACATGGATGTGTGTGATGTCCTTAGGTTAGTTAGGTTTAATTAGTTCTACGTTCTAGGCGACTGATGACCTGAGAAGTTAAGTCGCATAGTGCTCAGAGTCATTTGAACTCTACAGTGGAGTGTGCGCTCATATGAAACTTCCTCACACATTAAAACTGTGTGCCGGACCGAGACACGAACTCGGGATGTTTGCCTTTCGCGGGCAAGTGCTCTACGAACTGAGTCTGGCAACAGTTTTAATCTGCCAAGAAGTTCCATATCAGCGCACTCTCCGCTGCAAAGTGAAAATCTCATTCTGGAAACATCCCCTAGGGCCTAGGCTGTAGCTAAGCAATGTCTCCGCAATATCCTTTCTTTCAGGAGTGCAAGTCCTGCATGGTTCGCAGGAAAACTTCTGTAAAGTTTGGAAGGTAGGACACAAGGTACTGGCGGAAGTAAAGCTGTGAGGACGGAGCGTGAGTCGTGCTTGGATAGGTCAGCTGGTAGAGCACTTGCCCACGAAAGGCAAAGGTCCCGAGTTAGAGTCTCGGTTCCGGCACACAGTTTTAATCTTCCAGGAGGTTTCAATACATAAGCGAAATTGCCCATACTCGAACTGTTTCACACTTTGGAGCAGAAAACAAGTCATGCCGAAAATAGCTGTATACATTCGCCTCAAATGTACGTTCTCCTTCATAAATATATTAGTACAAGCTTGTTCAATTAACTTACGGGAATGTAGTGGGATAACGTCCTCGAAACAGCCGTTATTTCGACAGATGCACATTCTTTCATTTTAAACATACACTCCTGGAAATGGAAAAAAGAACACATTCACACCGGTGTGTCAGACCCACCATACTTGCTCCGGACACTGCGAGAGGGCTGTACAAGCAATGATCACACGCACGGCACAGCGGACACACCAGGAACCGCGGTGTTGGCCGTCGAATGGCGCTAGCTGCGCAGCATTTGTGCACCGCCGCCGTCAGTGTCAGCCAGTTTGCCGTGGCATACGGAGCTCCATCGCAGTCTTTAAAACTGGTAGCATGCCGCGACCGCGTGGACGTGAACCGTATGTGCAGATGACGGACTTCGAGCGAGGACGTATAGTGGGCATGCGGGAGGCCGGGTGGACGTACCGCCGAATTGCTCAACACGTGGGGCGTGAGGTCTCCACAGTACATCGATGTTGTCACCAGTGGTCGGCGGAAAGTGCACGTGCCCGTCGACCTGGGACCGGACCGCAGCGACGCACGGATGCACGCCAAGACCGTAGGATCCTACGCAGTGCCGTAGGGGACCGCACCGCCACTTCCCAGCAAATTAGGGACACTGTTGCTCCTGGGGTATCGGCGAGGACCATTCGAAACCGTCTCCATGAAGCTGGGCTACGTTCCCGCACACCGTTAGGCCGTCTTCCGCTCACGCCCCAACATCGTGCAGCCCACCTCCAGTGGTGTCGCGACAGGCGTGAATGGAGGGACGAATGGAGACGTGTCGTCTTCAGCGATGAGAGTCACTTCTGCCTTGGTGCCAATGATTGTCGTATGCGTGTTTGGCGCCGTGCAGGTGAGCGCCACAATCAGGTCTGCATACGACCGAGGCACACAGGGCCAACACCCGGCATCATGGTGTGGGGAGCGATCTCCTACACTGGCCGTTCACCTCTGGTGATCGTCGAGGGGACACTGAATAGTGCACGGTACATCCAAACCGTCATCGAACCCATCGTTCTACCATTCCTAGACCGGCAAGGGAACTTGCTGTTCCAACAGGACAATGCACGTCCGCATGTATCCCGTGCCACCCAACGTGCTCTAGAAGGTGTAAGTCAACTACCCTGGCCAGCAAGATCTCCGGATCTGTCCCCCATTGAGCATGTTTGGGACTGGATGAACCGTCGTCTCACGCGGTCTGCACGTCCAGCACGAACGCTGGTCCAACTGAGGCGCCAGGTGGAAATGGCATGGCAAGCCGTTCCACAGGACTACATCCATCATCTCTACGATCGTCTCCATGGGAGAATAGCAGCCTGCATTGCTGCGAAAGGTGGATATACACTGTACTAGTGCCGACATTGTGCATGCTCTGTTGCCTGTGTCTATGTGCCTGTGGTTCTGTCAGTGTGATCATGTGATGTATCTGACCCCAGGAATGTGTCAATAAAGTTTCCCCTTCCTGGGACAATGAATTCACGGTGTTCTTATTTAAATTTCCAGGAGTGTATAAAATAAAGGATAGGTCCCTCTTCGTGCAAATTAAGCCCTTAGTGGGCAGGGCTACGCCCATCAGGAGCAGAAAATGACTGCGTATGGAGAAATACAACGCACACACAGCACACTACTAGCGTTATCACGAAGGCAAACAGAACCAGCATCAGACGCGCTCAACAGCAAAATGAAGATTAACAACGGGCGCTAATTCAGTACCTCTACTGTTTGACTAACGAGACCGCAGGGACCCAGACAGAGTTCAAGCAGAAGTCTCGGTATACCTTTGTAAGTTCACTAGTTGTTTAGTAAAGTTTAAACGCTACCTTAATTAATATTTCTCTATCAAAAACATCTTTGGTCGCACCTTGGCGCTTCTTGTATACGAAGTGCATCGTTTTTGTGCATACGCTGTCTTTAGGTCCGTGGTTGGCGTAGCTACACCAACCGACTGTTTAACTTGCCGTGCACAACCATCTCTCCTTTCATTTGTCCCTTGAAAATGACGAGTCGTCGAAATGCGGGGATTGTCGCGAATTTTTACCATAAATTAACATTCGATTATCCCGGAGAAACTCAGGTTTTGAGATGCTACAAGCTTCTCTATAATACGTTTGTGGATATCGACAATGCTCGGAAGAGGAACCCATGCAAGTCGCAAATCTCCCGAAGGTCGTGCGACAAGAGGCAGAGGGCCATCGCCTGTGGGACTACCACAGCAGACCAAGCCACCTACTTCCCATAACAGAGGCAGCGCAGACTGCCCACAATTCAGCGTCGTATCGCCCTTGTGAGATCGATCAGTGTGCTTTTAAACTCTTAGACGACGAAGTTTGTGCACAGGCTCTGCGTTGCTGTTGATTTGCTTACATAGCAGACCTACCGCTGGGCTTGCTCCGGCATCCGCCCTAACAGGTTACATTGCCTTGTGCAATAGTTATAGACGGCTACGTAAATGCATATATTATGCTCCTTACTACTACATTGCCTTCCTCGAGGACGGTCGTCTTACTGTGGCGAGGAGGTTTCTGCACTCTGCTATGATCCAGAGATCTATGCTCGAGGAAGTAGAGGAATAAAATACCAAAAAAGAAAAAGTAACAAGAGAACTAAACACTGAAGTATTAGACATGGGTGTAGTATCAGAAACAAAGAAGTAACTAAAAGGCTCTGAAGTATAGTGGAGCAAGCAGAATAGGATGGGCAAGAGTTGGAGTTGCAATTATGATCAAAAGTTGCTTCTATCATATACGTTCATAAACGAAAGACTAATACATGTACGGTTGATGATACTGAGGAAGCTGCTGAATATACTTGGTGTATATGCGTCAGAGGAGGAAAAGAGGGAAGAAAGGCAAGCAACCTACGAATGCAAACAGACGACGATTTATGGAATATCTAAAGCAGAATATTTAATAGTTTCTACAGTACAGGGATAGGTGAATCTACCTTTAAAGAAATATGGGACCGCAATGAGAACTTACCAAAAAGTATAATGGAGATTAGTTAAGCGACTTTTCTGCCTTGAAAAATGGTTCAAATGGTTCTGAGCACCATGGGACTTAACTTCTGAGTTCATCAGCCCCCTAGAACGTAGAACTACTTAAAAGTAACTAACCCAAGGACATCACACACATCCATGCCCGAGGCAGCATTCGTACTTGCGACTGTAGCGGTCGCGCGGTTCCAGACTGTAGCGCCTAGAACCGCTCGGCCACCTCGGCCGGCTTTTCTATCTTGAAGCACCTAAGTATAATAAATGGTGTTTCCTCCATAAAGTCATTCATAAATTTGCACAGGATGCTAAAGGTACTAGATCTATAACTGATTATGTTACTACAATTGTAAAAGCCGTCCCATTAATAGAAGACACCAAACTTCATTTTCAGGTGATATCAAAACTAGGAAAGCCAATGTATAACAATAATAGCGCATTGAAAATCAGACACGAGATGTTTACAGAACAGATTTACTATAAGATCCAACCATGAGATCGTTATACGGAAAACATTTAGATGAAGTACTAAAACATGTGCGAGAAAAACAGAATATTAATGAAGATCGGAAAGAAATAGTAAGAATAATACATGTAGCTACTAGTAAAGCTTTAGGGAAAAGGATGAAATATAAAACCAAAAGAGGACATCCAGTCTGGAACCAAGAACTAGCAGACAAAAGAAAATACAAGAAATAGGCCCACCTGCAGTATCTACAATCAGAGAAACAAGAACGAGGCGAGACGAGGTACTGGCAGAAGTGAAACTGTGGGGACGGAGCGTCAGTCGTGCATGGGTAGCTCATATGGTAGAGCTCTCGCCCGCGAAAGGCAAAGGTCCCGAGTTCGAGTCTCGGTCCGGCACACAGTTTTAATCTACCAGGAAGTTTCATGAGTGTTTACTGTTTCAAGAGGCACCGTATCGAAGAGTCGTAAGGCATACAGAGGACTCGGATGAACGTGTGAGCTGAGTGATAATGATAGACGGACGTTGAAGAGAACAGCGATGAAAACTAAGGCCGGCCGCGGTGGTCTAGCGGTTCTAGGCGCGCAGTCCGGAACTGTGCGACTGCTACGGTCGCAGGTTCGAATCCTGCCTCGGGCATGGATGTGTGTGATGTCCTTAGGTTAGTTAGGTTTAATTAGTTCTAAGTTCTAGGCGACTGATGACCTAAGAAGTTTAGTCGCATAGTGCTCAGAGCCATTTGAAAACTAAGCAAACGACTACTGCAAGAGTCATTTGAGAGCTGAATGTCGCACTCACGAACACTGTGAGCACTAAAACATCACGAAGGGAGCCCAATATGCAGAGAATTTAAGGCCGACCTAGAATCTGAAACCACTCATCAGTGATACGGATGCCCCTAACAGGAAACGTGCTGCCGAAGCCACGAAACCTGGACAGTTAACCAATGGAGAAAAACCATTTGTTCGGATGAGTCTTGTTTCACACTGTTTTCAACTTCTTGTCGCGTTTGAGTCCCAAGATTGAAACACGACGTGGGTTCGGTGATTATTTGGGCTGCCATATTGTGGTATTCCATGCGCACCTCCATGGTTACTATGCAGTCTCACATTACAGCCAAGTGTTATGTCACCCACTTGACTTATATGGTCCATCCTATGATACAATGTTTGTTACCCAATGGTGAGGCTGTTTTTCGATGGCAGGATCCCTGTTTACATAGCTGGCCTCTTTCAGAACTGATGGTCTTTGGTTTCTCGTAAGTTGCTATAACTGTTTTCCCAAGCTCTACTAAGCGAATAAATAATCTACCAATGAGTGATTGTACTTTAAGTATTGTGCATGTATTCCCATTCCCAAACGAAATTTCGACGGTAACTACTGTCAATCGTTTCATTGCTATGTGCAGATATCATTACGACAAGCATGCGATACCTTCTTTCTTTCTAACGCTTGTTCCTATTTCCCGCAGGGACGCAGGGTCAGCATGGGTAATCGGATTCGGCAATGTTAGCTTAAGTGGTGACCAGATGCTCTTCCTGCCACTACCCCGTATCCCCCGGGACAGAATTAGTGTACCCCAACTGTCTGCGACTAGTGTAATCCATGGAATAATGCGGAAGTGTTCAGGTGTCTGCGAGCCGTGTAACTAAGGCGGGACATGGGGACCAGTCCGGTATTCACCTAGGGGGATGGGAGAAACCGCCTAAAAACCACTACCTGGCTGGCCGGCACACCGACCGTCGTCGTTAATCCGCTGGGCGGATTCGATCCGGGCCGGCACGCCTACCCGAGTCCATGAAGCAGCGCATAAGCGCTCTCGGCTAACGTGGCGGATGACACGCATGCGATACTGTTTCAAAAAATTTTATTGGTGTATAAAAGAAAAATATATCTAGTTCAGAAATTACGTGAGGTTTCAGCAGCTTGAATTGGAAAATTTGCTATATTCACTTCTACTGCACACCTTACTACTGAGAAACGTGGGTGTTATGTTTGAAGTGAGGAGTTTCGTGAAATTTGGTGTGGGTGTTACGTTTGAAGTGAGGAGTTTCGTGAAATTTGGTGTGGTAAGTGTTTGAAAGCAACAGTGGTACCGGCGGCAACGGTCCGACCAACAGACTAAGCGAGATACAACTTTTCATATACATCGTGTTATCCAAAGACACCGCAGCGGGCATTCGCGGCATCAGAGTGGCCAAGCGCAGCGCCACCGCGGGTCTGGTGTGTGTGTGTGTGTGTGTGTGTGTGTGTGTGTGTGTGAATTCCTATGCGACCAAACTGCTGAGGTCATCGCTACCTATACTTACGCACTACTTAAAATAACTTTAACTTATGCTAAGAACAACGCACACACACACATACACATACCCGAAGGAGGAATCGAACATCCGGAGGGAGGGGCCGCGCAATCCGTGTCATAGCGCACCAAACCGCTCGGCCATTCCACGCGCGGCGGGAATGGAAATGTACGCCTGCGGAACTGAGTGTCAGCTGGCGGCTGTCAACAAAGACGAACGCCACAAAACCCGATAAAGCTTAGCCGGCCGGGGTTTGATGTATCCGGGGAAGGCTGTGCCTGTAGTGCTGGGACGCGGTTTTGACTGGTGTTGTGCTCCCTATACTAAGGATCACTTAACGAAGCTTTCAGGCTTTGCAGTGTGCATCTAGCAATCTTTGATACATGTCACCGATATCTTGACTTACCACACATAGTTGTGCCCTCGTTTTATTCTGAAACTGTGTCTTTAAATGCTCACATTCTACTTCAGGCGATTGAAGACGCAATATACCAGGTGCTTATAATTAAAATGCACCTACTGACAGAGGTCCAGTCTGGGCTGTGTTTATTGTACGGTAGCGAAATTTGATAGATATGCTAATGCCGTAATGTGGAATCTATTTACGCCAGAAAAATTTCTTCCAGTTTTAGCTACCAAGCGCAAATCTGGCTTTGTACAGCACGTAGTCGACGTCTCCGATGCTTATATTGAACAAATTGTGCAAGTGGCACTTAATAATAAAGTTCGCATTTCGACCTTCTCTCGGTTATCCTCCCTTTAGGTGCCCATAAGGTCAGTGACCTTTCAAATGACACACTTTTACTCAATTAATTTAACATTCGAACTTCCCCGGAGTTTGCCTGATATCGGTAGATAGAATGGTACTTTCGCTCTGCTTATTCTCATTTTGGGTTTGTTCAGTGTTTTTTAATTTACATTTTTAGTCGAGAACAAATTTTTAGTTAACCATCGTGTTGAGTATAGGATGCAAGGGTGATTCTATAATGTCGATAAAAAGCATTCCTGAACCATCCTTTTCCCTGATCTCTTCTTTCCAGTGAGAAAGTTTTGCAAAACGAAATCGAGCTATAAACTACCTGGAGATCAGCCACAGAACAATTATGAGCCAGTCTCTCCGACCCCTTGCCATACTCGGAGGAAACCAATGTCGAGGCGATCAGTTTCGGTTAAGGACGAAACGAGCTCGTGCCTCGGCGGCCTGGCACTTTCCACCCTCGAGGCAGTTAACGGCACGTTTGGATAGCGTCCAGTTAAGTTTTTATTATGTTCGGGACGACAGGGAGAAAAAAGGATGGAGATTAACCTCAAATTTTTTATACTGAAATGTTCTCCTGCGGCCTAACTAGTCAACTCCCAGAAATTTCCAATAATTTACGATTGCCTTGGAGCCAAGATTTGCAGCAAGTGTCCATTAATCTGGCGGAATAGGGGTAGATGGAGAAGGGAGAACGGTGGACTACTTACCAGCCACTTCATTAAAAGGGAAGGCGATTAATTCGCTTAATGAACGATGTGGATGGACATTTTTAATGTCACCGACCAGCAACTGTTAAAGCTTCTGTGGTCGTAAAATGACTGCAAATATGTTACCCGGTAACAAAATTTAATGGAGCGGAAGATATGGCAGTAAGAGCCAGTGCAATCGTCGTTTGCCACAAGCTTATAACATCCACTCCATAGTGAACCAAAATGAAATGCTTGGGAATTGGTACCCTTCATTGTACACTACCGGGGAAATCCGGCGTTGCCCAGCTACTAATTTAGAGCCGTTCGTCTATACACATACCACACAGAGTCTGGACTTGTGCTTAATGTTGATGACGTGGTATCTCCTGAACTATGTGTCGTACAATGTTATAATTCTGTAGGCACAATCAGCGGTATACAGGGTGTTACAAAAAGATACGGCCAAACTTTCAGGAAACATTCCTCACACACAAATAATTCAAAGATGTTATGTGGACACGTGTCCGGAAACGCATAATTTCCATGTTAGAGCTCATTTTAGTTTCGTCAGTATGTACTGTACTTCCACGATTCACCCCCAGTTGGCCCATTGAAGGAAGGTAATGTTGACTTCGGTGCTTGTGTTGACATGCGACTCATTGCTCTACAGCACTAGCATCATCACGAACGTGGTTTTGCAGTCAGTGCAATGTTTACAAATGCGGAGTTTGCAGATGCCCATTTGATGTATGGATTAGCACGGGGCAATAGCCGTGGTGCGGTACGTTTGTATCGAGACAGATTTCCAGAACGAAGGTGTCCCGACAGGAAGACGTTCGAAGCGATTGATCGGCGTCTCAGGGAGCACGGAACATTCCAGCCTATGACTCGCAACAGGGGAAGACCTGGAACGACGAGGACACTTGCAATGGACGAGCCAATTCTTCGTGCAGTTGACGATAACCCTAATGTCAGCGTCAAAGAAGTTGCTGCTGTGCAAGTTAACGTCGACCACGTCACTGCATGGAGAGTGCTGAGGGAGAATCAGTTGTTTCCGTACCACGTACAGCGTGTGCAGGCACTATCAGCAGCTGATTGGCCTCCATGGGTACACTTCTGTGAATGGTTCATCCAACAATGTGTCAATCCTCATTTAAGCGCAAATGTTCCTTTTACGGATGAGGCTTCATTCCAACGTCATAAAATTGTAAATTTTCACAATCAACATGTGTGGGCTGACGAGAATCGGCACGCAATTGTGCAATCACGTCATCAACACAGATTTTCTGTGAACGTTTGGGCAGGCATTGTTGGTTATGTCTTGATTGGGCCCCAAGTTCTTCCACCTACGCTCAATGGAGCACGTTATCATGATTTCATACGGGATACTCTACCTCTGCTGCTAGAACATGTGCCGTTACAAGTACGACACAACATGAAGTTCATGAACGATGGAGCTCCTGCACATTTCAGTCGAAGTGTTCGTACGCTTCTCAAACGCTTCTCAACAACAGATTCGGTGACCAATGGATTGGTAGAGGAGGACCAATTCCATGCCCTCAACGCTCTCCTGACCTCAACCCTCTTGACTTTCATTAAGGGAGCATTTGAAAGATCTTGTCTACGCAACGCCGGTACCAAATGTAGAGACTCTTCGTGCTCGTATTGTGGATGGCTGTGAAACAATACGCCATTCTCCAGGTCTGCATCAGCGCATCAGGGATCCCATGCGACGGAGGGTGGATGCATGTATCCTCGCTAACGGAGGACATTTTGAACATTTCCTGTAACAAAGTCACGCTGGTACTTTCTGTTGCTGCGTGTTTCCATTCCATGATTAATGTGATTTGAAGAGAAGTAATAAAATGAGCTCTAACATGGAAAGTAAGCGTTTCCAGACACATGTCCACATAACATATTTTCTTTCTTTGTGTGTGAGGAATGTTTCCTGAAAGTCTGGCCGTACCTTTTTGTGACACCCTGTATGTAGCTACTGTCTGCAAAATTTTTTGCGGATGAATTTACCAACAACGAAGTAATACATTTAAACGACGTGTACGATGCGGCAGTTTTTCACGCATGTCACTGTTTATGAGTCGGTCAGGGTGGCCGAGCGGTTCTACGCGCGTCAGTCCGGAACCGCGCGACCGCTACGGTCGTCGCTTCGACTTATATCTTGCTCTAAGTATCGTACAATAATATAATCTTGTAGGTACCAAATCTTGTGGATACTACATGAGAAATTCATTGGGAATAGAGTTAGTTGCAAAGAAGTAATGACTTTTAAAGTCATGTATGATGCGGCTGTTTTACACGCATGTCATTATTCATCACGTCTTATCAGGGGAACAATGTGTTGTACAATGATACAGTTTTTCACTTACATTCAGTGGTGTCTGTAAAAAGTGTCGCAAATACGATCAGCATTAAACAAGGAATAAATTAAAACGTCATGCTTCACGTGACAATTTTACTGCGCGAGCAACTGAGGAATAGTAAACGATAAGCATTTGTCCTGTCATCATTTTTTAGGGGTTGTTAGCGAGAAAGTAATATTTAACGTTTTGAAATTATGCGTGAAGTTTATGGAAGTCGCCAAGTGCTCTCATTTCCAAATTCCTGATGAACGAAGTGTGGGAAATCACGCGTCGCGGTCTACGTTTCTTTTTCACTCATACCCGCACCCCTTCGATAGGTAGATGGTTCTTACCGCTACAGCGATTCTCTGCCTGACAGTAAGATATGTGTACCTAGTTTGGCTGAAATCGGCCCAGTGGTTTAGGAGCAGATGTGAAACACACACTTACACACACACACACACACACACACACACACACACACGCACATACATACACAAATATTTTTTACAAATGTGTGGATCAGTATTTCTTCTTGTCCGAATCGCGATGGAGTGTTAGAAACATGATTGATCGTATTGTGGAACTCTGTAAGAGCTGACGTTTTAACCCAACTTTGTAGGTGCGCTTTCTGCGGGACAGATACGTAGGGAAATAAGAAAAATACGTAGCTTCTGCTATGAAAGACGAGTCTCAATTTTTTTTTTTTTTTACACTCGGTCGCCATCAAACATGTTTAATACCGTTACCCAGGCCTTCTTGTACTTGTCAGAAGCCACCAGTTAGTCTTGGGCTTCATGCGGCTCCCACTCACTTGAGCCGTTTTCAAGTGTGGTATATACAGATATTTTTTATTCAGACACAGTTATAGAAAATCTTTTTTTCCCAGTATTCTACCAATAAATCGTTACGTACCATTTCCGCAAATGAACTCGCTCTACTTGGAATCTCTACCGTCGTTATTGCCAAGTATTTTTGTGATTTGAATGAGTCTATTTGTGAGTCACGAGTCACTGACCCTTCGACATTCGCGTCCCTTTCCCTGCTGTCCACAGCAGAACCGCTCCTATGAATGCTTCATCAGTTTCTACCAGTAAAAATACTTCCAAACCTCTGGGCTTTTTTAAACCCAGGCGAAAGGTAGGAAACAACAAATTTTATGAAAATAAAAAACAAATTATTGGATTTTAAGTCATGCGGACCGCGAGGGTACTCACGTCTGAGTGCTAGATACCTATGAGGTACACGCGACTAACTGAGCTTTAATACTATGAGTAGTAAAAGACCTTGGTTTATCTAAATATCTTCAAGTATTATCTGTTACTTTATGTCTGCATATGCAAATAGGTAAAGTAAAAGGTGTTGAGCTACCCTTACGACTGTAGTTACGAACTACGCTCCCAACTTCACAAAAACCGCCATTTACGGTTTAGTAGTGGTAGTAGTAGCTTTATTCATCCGTAGATCTCTTTTTACAAGGATATGGGACATGTCAAAGTAATTACAAATTTAGATCAATTTAAAATAAGCTAATTCGTATCCACATATATTTACAGACTTCTAGTTAGAGACAACACTATATTTACTCCTGGTATTCAATACCTTTTTAACAAATAACTTATTAAATAATGTAATGCCACAGTGTTCACTCATATCTCACTATCAGTCAATGCACACACTATACACAGATTGTTTCTCAACACTTCGCTCACTACAAACAAACAAACACACACACACACACACCAATGAAATTGATTACCTACGGAACAAAATTACGAAACCGTGAGTTGTTAAGTATCAAGTACTTGCACAGCAACCTAAAGTCAATGGTGTCACAGAAACGGTAAACCGGTGATAGTTATTAGTGATAGTTAATGTGAAAAACACAAAATAGAAAAGGTATATGCGATGCCGTTCTCCTGTAGGCTACTACACACCTCTGGACCACACCAGACATTACTAAGATATCTGTAGATGACTCTGCTTCCATATTAATGTGTTCCGATCTAACTGTAAGCAAATAGTTGATCAACCTGCAAAACTGGTTAGATATCCCTCAGGAACGTTTTACAAGTGTCGATATGATTCTCAATCGAGTGTTTAATGAAGGCGAATGAAACTGGTTTCTTCCACCCATGGCACTAAGGACGTTTTGCGCGAAGACCGAGAGTTGCTTTTCAACTTATTATATTTTTCAAAAGCGATACTGATTTCTATGGACAAGATAATAATGGCCATATTTGTTTGAGTAAAGAGTTCTGCTGACAATAGATGGGAGTAATACAGGATGTAAATTCTGTGGATGAATTGCATTTTCTTTCTTGTTTAGCCTATGCTCTATTGCAATCACGAGAAATATGTTATATCGTGAGATCTAAAGTAATATCAGGGGTGAAGAAAATCACTTGTAAATTTTATATAACTTGACACTGCTTCTGGCCGTGGGACCTTTTTGAGATTAAGTGAATTAAGCTGCTCTTCGGCATCACAAGCACTGGTTACTACATCACTTATCTTCATACATTTATGGCTTCTGTGTGGTGACATTCCTCGACTTCCCAACCGCGAAGGAACATTTCAGGGTGCTGTTTTCCGACTCGTATCCCGTCTAGATTCTGATTTTGTGCCACCGACCAACATGTGAACTAAATTTCATGACCTATTGCGACAGATTCTCTGATATATTTCTGTGCCAGTTATTTAAGGCTAACGCATTACTCTTCTCGTAGCCGAGAGAGTTGCAGTCAGCATATGCGTATCAACGGATTTATGTTCTGTCCCTGCTTTGCAATTGACGCTGTTTCTTAGGAAGACTCCTGGCACCGTTTGTGCACTACGAAGGATTTCACTCATCTTTAAACACTTTACTAAGTGCAAAGATTTATGGAAGTTGGCCAACTATTCCTTATCCATTTTATTGAAATTTATACGTTCTTGTTTACTTCCTGACCCTAAGCAACTTGTTGACCATGATCATTCGCGATCATCGATGCCAATCTCAATGTGTACATCCTCTGTGCAGTAGAATATGTTTCTTGTCAAACATTTTAGTGTACTTCCAGAATTCGTAAGATTTCTTAAGAATGGATTCAGCACTAAATCTGACGTAAACAAGACGAAGTATAGATAGAGAGAACGACACATTAGGGGAAGGCCGGGTAGTGTGATAAATTTAAGCCAAATGTTTTTTTCGTGTAAATGGTGAAAAAAGAATTTTAACGAAAACGTGAGAAAACAAGGAAAGATTTTCTAAGACTTTCAGTTCGAGATGTTAAGAAAAATCTCGGATGGTATGGCCCATACAAAAATAATTAGGTTTTAAAATAAAAAAGTGTTTTAGAAATTCACAAACTAACTAATCTGTTTATGTATCGAAAGTAGAATATAATAAAAGAAAAGCTGGTTAAAAACCTTTTAACTTGTGGTTGATTCAGCATCACACAACGTGATAAACTTGTGTGCTGACGTTTTCTCTAAACCAGTTCTAGCTGCTTTTTCGTAAAGTTTTGATCGAAATCTTTACCTACAGATCTGTTAAATTTCCTGCCAGACGGTAAGTAACTTTTGAAATTCAGTCTCAGCTATCGCTATTAACCTTGAATCAGACTACTCCCCACTACCTGCCCACAGGCGTCTTCTTCAAACTTGGTACTGTCCCACAACCCCCCCCCCCCCCCAAACAAAAAAATAAAAGTTACTTACATGGACTTTATGTCCTTTACCATTTGGCTTTGCTTTGATATAGTCCGTACTATCCGATTGACACTGCACACTGAAACATGGCGGGAACAGAAACAGGCTTGAGTGAACCGAATTTCATTATTCGGACAAAATCCGCATTAGACTACTTAAATATTAATACTCGTAAGGTAATATTACTTCATACCTTTTGTGAGCGTACAATCTGTGGCAGGAGATTAGGGCGGCAGTTTCCCGCAGCAGAGCACGTGGCTGGCGGTTGCTACGAGGCCGTGACGAGCGGCTAGCGTGTACGCGGAGTAGGAAAAATCCGAGTGATGCTTGGCACGGGCGCATATGGCCGTGTTAGCGCTTTTGGAGAAATTTATATGCCTCAGAAAAACTGATAAAAACAAAACTAAGAGTTGGCACTCATGGACAGAAAAATATGTAAAGCTAAATTATCTAGACGCGCCACAATAGTATATAATAGTTTAAAAGTAATTGTTGTTCAAAATCTAATATCTCGGCAATGATTTGGACTATTAATATGAACAAAGAGTCTACGGATGCAGTCAGTAGAGCTGCATCGAGCAATCATAGCCGATTTAGCAGAACATGTAGCCATTTTGTACGAGAGGTCTGAATATTGGATTCAGCTAAGAGAAACTGTGTTTTTAGTAATAAATAAATTTAAAGAGACGAAACTAGCTGCAGCATTCTGAATTTTGAAGAGGTAGATGAGTAATTAAGTAGGTATTTTTATATGTTTATTTTTGTTATGTATCAAAAATCCGGGAAAAGCTGCATCATGCCACAACAACATTATTTGTGAAAAAATGGTGGCAGATGCAAAAAACTGGACTTTAAATTGTTATTGCTCATTGCAACATTTTTCAATATATCATATGTGTTTTTGTGTTTGGTTTTAGAACATTCGTAATTTTTGTCAAAGATTGTTTTGAGTTAGGCAGTCGTTTCGAGGGTTGGATAGGGCAGCCATCTTTGATGATAGGAGGAGTTGGTTCTGAGCGACGCTAAGAGTCGGACGTGCCGTGCATCTGGGGTAGTGCCCGCACGGCTACCCGCGTGGTCTAACGAACGGCTTTCCGGAGCGGGAAGGAGCACCTGGTCCCCGGCACGAATCCGCCCGCCGGATTTGTGTCGAGGTCCGGTGAGCCGGCCAGTCTGTGGATGGCTTTTAGGCGGTTTTGCATCTGCCTCGGCGAATGCGGGATGGTTCCCCTTATTCCGCATCAGCTACACTATGTCGGCGATTGATGCGCAAACAAGTTCTCCACGTACACGTACACCACCATTACTCTACCACGCAAACATAGGGGTTACTCTCGTCTGATGTGAAACGGTCCCTGGGGGGGGGGGGGGGGTGACGGGGCGGGGGCGGGTCTACCGGGGGCCGAACCGCACAATAACCCTGGGTTCGGTGTGGGGCGGCGAAGGGGTGAAGTGGACTGCGGCAGTCGTCGTGGGGTTGTGAACCACTGCGGCTGCGGCGGAGACGGAGCCACTCCTACGTTTCTAGGTCCCCGGTTAACATACAATAGAATACAATACAATCTGGGGGTGTTAGTGGGTTGGTAGCAACTATCGGGGACATGTATGTATGTAACGACGTTAGAAAGCAACCAGGTGGAGCGCAATATAGTCGTTCAAATGGCTCTGAGCACTAACTTCTGAGGTCATCAATCCCCTAGAACTTAGAACTGCTTAAACCTAACTAATCTAAGGACATCACACACATCCATGACCGATGCACGACTCGAACCTGCAACCGTAGTGGTCGCGCGGTTCCAGACTGTAGCGCCTGGAACCGCTCGGTCACCCCGGCATAGTGGTTTAGGACAGTAGACAAGGGTGTATTTTGTGAATTGCGCACAGACTGTCGAGTGCTGTGATCGCGACATATGAATTTCATAGTGAAGTGTTGTAGCACCAGATATTAACGGCCGCCAATACGTAAGAGCCCCTCAGATTGCAATTTAAGTGTTCAGTGAATACACTGAAGAAAAATAAACCACTTGTTCAAATTTTAAATGATCGTGAGTGATTCAATATTTTTTAAATTTCACAATAGTACGGCTCTGCATTATTTTGTAATATTTTATTTCAGCTTAAAAAACGAGTTTACGACAGGTGTGAGCTGGCACCCTATGACGAGAAACGTAGCCAAACGGCGAGACCAGCCACATCTCTGGGCGGCTCAATTAAGCTGGTACAACAAATATATATTTTTTCGTGCCTTAGCACGTGGGGGCTCGAGCCAAACTATTTAAACTTTAGTGTGTAGTGCGTAGTACAGTCGTACCTTAAAGGTATAGACCGATGCTGAAAATTATGCCGCTCACCATATTCGAACTCAGAAACAAAGAAAACTCAACAGCTATATCACTCACGTTCTGTGATGTCTGCGCATTACTTCAAGGGCTGCATGTCTCCGCTGTTCTGCGGAAAACCCGAGAAACAGCAAGTGACCCATAATTCCTGCACCCTCGTACCATGCGCCGTTACGCTAACAAAAAAAAAAAAAAAAAACAAAAAAAACAGTTATGAGATAGCGTGTTTAAACACGCTGCGCCATTTTCCTGGCTCCACGGCTGTGTACTGGTTGTGAATGAAGAGTCAGACAAAGCGAAGTGCTGGCCTCGCCCAACAGCTGTTCACTTTTGTTGTACTGCCGTAGTGGAACAGCAGCAAGCGGCCAGAGAAGCTGTACGATGGAAGAAAAGAGCAGCGGAGGGTTAATGCTAGTACGTGCCAGCGCTCGCAGTGGCATAGCAACGAAGATGAGGCGGGCGCAGAGCGGCGCTGAGGGGATCAACACTGTCTGCTCACGCGGCAACCGCATTCGGCTAACTCTGGCTGTGGTTGAGTCGCAGAGAGCAACATCTCTGAACACTCCGAACAGTTGTGCGGAATTGCTCTTCCAGCACGTTTGAGGACTCTGGTGGACGCACCCCACTCAGCAGCACCGCGCTCCGCCCGCTGTCTGGGGATATTCTAGAACATTACACAGAAAACTAAAGACTGTCGCTGAATTTTATCTGTACTTTCAAGCAATCACATCATCGTGGAAATTTACGAGACAGTATATAAAATATTGCTTCCCTAGGCTTCTTGAGGTGACAGCAAAGACGCCGGAGAGAGGCGCCTACTTTTTGACGAAAAAATCGTACGTCTAAAGCAGCGCGAGATAGTATGGCTCTAGAGTGTACAACGATGGTGCAGAATTCGATGAAATGTGGAATGTGAGAGATGCGCGAAAGTGGATACCACGGACATAAAATATTAACCGAGCGTAAGAAATAAGTTTCAGACAGTAAGTTATTATGTCAAGATCGCTTTAAGTACTATAAACATTCACATTACCGGTTGCAACATATTTCCTCCTACGTTCACATGTCACAAACATTTCCGTCATCTGTTCTAATATACAAAGACAAGTCGTTGTTTAAAGTTGTTACCAAAAATCTCGAAAAGTAGTTGACCAATTAGCTTTAAATTTTTACTTGATGCTTTAATACACATTCGAACGGAAATAGGCTATATATCTCTTTAATATGGAGGGCATTTATAAATTAGTTATACAAAAGTAACCTTTAATTCTGAAAAAGGTAAATAACTGTCAGTAATGTTTGATACAGCAATGACTGGAGTTGTCTCCAAGTTTTATTTAAAAATGTTCAGCGTGGCTGCCTTTCGCAACTCGACAAACGTCCCAGCTGAAATCAGTTTCCTGCCAAATACCATGAAGCAAGTCTTGATGTTTGGTGGCAGCTGCTCGTGTTCTCCGTTGTCGCTGCTCGTCGACATAGCCTGGAAGGGGAGCAACAAACACTTTACCTTTACCTTTAATGCAATCCCTTATACAGAAGTCCGTTGGGTTATTGTTCCGTTACGTCGAGTCTAACTCAGCAGATTCCTACGGAGATACGCGACCACTTTACGATTATAATGCGTTAGCGAGCATCTTGTTGGAAAATAAATTATGTGCTCATATCCTGTTGTAATTGAGATATTGGATAATGTTCGAGAATGTCCACGTACGATATACCACTTACAGCCGACTTGGCAAAAAAAGAAAAGATCGTAAATGTTGTTACAGCTCACAGGGCAAGTAATATTTACCTTAGGCGAATCGCGTACATGTTCGATTACTTGATGTGATTTCTGTTCACGAAATATCCGAACATTATGCCGATTCACTTTGACGAATGTATGGATCTTCGTCATCAAAGATCATAATTTCATTAAGTGAATCATCTTCAGTCTGCATTCCTACAGGAAACTCAGCTCGTTTTTCTTTGTCACTTTCTCTTAAAGCTTGCAACAGTTCAGTTTGTAGGGTTTCAGTGAAACGCATTTTCGTTATATATTCCACATTGTAACACTAGGAATATTCAGTTCTAGGCTGGAACATCTCGTTGATTTATCCCGACTACGACTGTAAGCCTGCCAAACGTGTTCGCTTACTACGTCACAGATTACTGCCATCATGACGTAATCCAGCCAATCGCATGCCGCCCTATGGTTATAAAAGATGGAACCTCGCCAGTTCACGATAATCAGTTTTACTCCCTGGAAACGACGAAGAGGGTATTATCGAAAGCTTAGCATTTTATCCGAATTCGACGCATCAAAAGAACTGAGAAGTTTTTATGCAAGTGAGCGCACTAGTTACGTGGATTCTGACCAGTAACTAGACATTTTACCATCACAGATTGTATTAAAATGACCACCGGGTTGGCAACACACGCTTCCAGTCTGGTATAGAAAGACTGCTGCAGCCACGCTAGCGTTTCGGGGAAGATGTTCGTTCAGGGTGCAGGAAAAAGCCATTGCGTATCATCGGGTGTAGTTGATATGGCCTTGTAGATAGTGACTTTCAACTTCCCCACAGAAAACAGTCCACAGGTGTCAAATCCGGGGAATGGGGTTCGTCGAGGTACAGGTTTTCTGCGCCCAATCTAACAGTTTGGAAACAGTTCGTGAAGACATGCTGTTGTTCCTCGTACACTATGGGCTGGACAGCCTTCATGTTGGTACCACAGGTTCCTCCTAGTTTCCGGATGAACGTTTTCTAGCATGTGGTCTGTTAGGAGGCTGTTGTACTTGTGCGCGTTCAGTTTTCCGTCTGTAACAACAGAAGTGATCACAATTCTCACAATAGTTCTCTTGATGGAGAAATATGTCATAAGAATGGAACAAATGTTGATAGAGAATACTGAGGACACTTGCCTGACTCATGCATTCTCCTCGTGCAATTGCGCAGGAGTTAACGTGCTTACCAACTTAAACAGTAGTAACAACATTAATTTCTGCCTCTTATGTCTCCACTTGTTTCCTTCTGTTAGGTTGTTTAATTGTTCAGTACCACTGTCATGTTACAGTTGAAGACTTCGACAAATAATTGCCGAGATGGTTGACGTCTATTGGGATATCTTGACACATACACTGTACAAGAACGAACTGCTTTCTTCCTGCACTATCCATGCACCATGAGCATGTCGCCCTTTTCTGCGTTGTTCACTCCCGACCTACCGCGTGGACTGTCACACACTAAGTGACCAGGAAGTTACAATGCAGTCAAGAAACACACAAGCACACTGTAAGCAAAAATAACAACATTGCACCTACCAACTACTCACGTTGAATGGCACAATTAAGTGTCGGAGTGGAAACTTTTCACAATACTTTATGTCCTAAACGAGTCACACTAGAATCCCGCATTAGACACCCCTGAAATTCTAATTTTCCCTGCTTTTAATTTGTCGTTTCGTTAATAAAGTGTCCCACTAGCAGCTAGTGACCTTGTTAGCGTAATACTCGCTATATATTTCCCGCGCTATACCAAATGTCCTTGCCGTTGAAATCTGATGGCTGTATCTCGTCTGACAGAAATTCACTGCTTAGCAGCTGGTGTTCTTGTGTTTGCTGATACGGAGAAACACGAGTATTAAGGGACTGTTGGCTGCCACACAAACTGTCTCCGTAATGGAGTGGTCAGTATGTTCTGTTGACGTGCGAAGGACCCGGGTTCAGTTTCCGGTATCGCCGCTGATATTTCCTCGGCGGGAGGAATGGAACTGCCCCACACAGCAACTGGTCAAAAATGTGGAAACACTGCGAGAAATGCGTGCGTGAGCATATGCAGATGACAGGCAAGACTCTAGGTTGCGCTGTTGTTTTTGCTGACGAACGGAAAACGTGCAGTGTCCACAATACGTTCCAAGTATCAGTTGCGGTCAGAACAGCGTTATGTGCAGGTGTATATGCGTTGTTCCAGTGCTAAGCCACTTAGATCTTTGACATATTGTTGGCGCTCGTTTGGGTGAGTGAAGTCCAAGTGTCTGGTGTCCAAGAGACACAATATCGAAGGTTTTTATCTCGTACAGAGAAAGCGGAAGAACATCATTTTCTATGTCACTATTCCAACGAAAGTGTGTGTTGAGCGATCGTGACAGACGGTCACTCAAAAGGGTTGTGACGAATGATAAGAGGATGACAGATGCAGAAGTCACTGCAGAACTGAATATCCCGCTCGCGAACCCTGTCAGCATAAAATACCACGAAGGGAGCTGTATAAGCAGGGAATTGCAGGGTGAGATGGCATTCCAGCCACTTATCAATTATGCGAATACTCGTAACAGAAAAACGTGGTGCTGAAGCCACACATCCTGGACTATAGAGGAATGGATGGAGGTCATTTGGTCGGATGAGTCTTGTTTTACACTGTTTACAACTTATGGCCGAATTTACGTCCCAAGAGTGGAACATGACGAATATTCCGTGAAGATTTAGACAGCCATATTGTGGTATTCCCGCGTGGTTACTCGGTAAGGTAGCGTTACTACGAAGGATTTCCGACTATTGTGCTATTGTGGCTGGTCAATACCATACCTTGGTATAATCTTTGTTCTTCAATAGTAACGCTATGTTCCTACACAACAGGAACTCAGTTAACAAAGCTCACGATTCAGGACTGATTTTATGAGCAAAAGGATGAACTTCCGCTTCTCTCTCCACAATCACCGCATCTCAAAGCTATTGAGCCTTTACTTTGGAAGGAAGTGTTCGAGATCCACCTCCATCATCTTTCCCCTAACATCCCGCGATTTTACAGGAGGAATGATCCGAAGTGTCTTTTTAAATCATTTCGAGACGGATTTAAGTTATTTTTAATACCAACGGGTTTCCAATTTTTGTGTCATCAATCTGCTAATTGGTTTGATGCAGCCCACCACGAATTCCTCTCATATGAAATCCACTTCAACTCAGAGCAGCACTTGCAAACTAAGTCTTCAATTATTTCCTGCGTATATTTCAATCTCCCTCTTCCTCTACAGTTTTAACTCTCTTCCCCTCCCTCTAGTGCCACAGAAGTTATTCCTTGATGTTTTAACAGAAGTCTTATCATCGTGTCCCTTCTTCATATCAGTGGTTTCCAAGTATTCCTTTCCTCATTCCTTATCTTATCAGTCAGTCTAATTTGCAACATTCTTCTATAGCACAACATCTCAGATGTTTCGTTTCTCTTCTGTTCCGCTTTTTCCCACAGTCTATGTTTTGCTACAATATATTGTGTCGCTCAAAATGAGCATTCTCAGAAATTTCTTCCTCAAATTAAGGCCTGTGTTTCATACAGTCGACATCTCTTGGCCAGAAAGGCCCGTTTTGCAGAGTTTTCTGCTTTTTATGTCCTCCTTGCTCCGTCCGTATTACGTTATTTTGCTGCCTGTATAGCAGACTTCCTTATCTTCATCTGCTTCGTGACTACCAATCTTGATGTTAAGCTTCCCGCTGATCTCATTTCTGCTACTTCTCATTACTTTCGCCTTTCTTCGGTTTTCTCTCAATCCATATTCTGTACTCAATAGACGATTCAGTTCATTCAGCAGAAATTACAATTCTTCTTCTTCACTTTCACTTTGTATAGTAATGTCATCAGCGAATAGTATCATTGACATTCTTTCACCTTGAATTAAAATTCCACTTCTGAACCCCTCTTCTATTTCCATCATTGCTTCTTCGAAGAACAGATTGAACATAGGGGCGAAAGACTACATACTTATTTTACAGTCCTTTTAATCCGGGCATTTCGTTCTTGGTCGTGCACTCTTATTATCTGATCTTTCATATTTCTGAAACTTCCTGGCAGATTAGAACTGTGTGGCGGACCGAGACTCGAACTCGGGACCTTTGCCTTTCGCGGAAAAGTGCTCTACCAACTAAGCTACCTAAGCAAGACTCACGCCCCGTCCTCACAGCTTTAATTCCGCCAGTACCACGTCTCCTACCTTCCAAACTTCACAGAAGGTTCCTGCATAGCTTGCAGAACTAGTATTCCTGGAAGAAAGGATACTGCGGAAACATGGCTTAGCCATATCCTGGGGGCTGTTTCCAGAATGAGATTTTCACTCTGCAGCGGAGTGTGCACTGATATGAAACATCCTGGCAGACAGATTAAAACTGTTGCCGGACCGAGACTCGAACTCGAGACGTTCGCCTTTCGCGGACAAGCGCTCTACCATTTTTTGTCCCTCCCCCTACTTGACCGCTCTGCGTCCTGCACGACACTTGTGTACAGCGGGTAGTCGGCAGACTAGCGCAGGCGCTCCTTCCATACAGGCGCTGCCTCCCAGCCGGAGACAAGGCACGCGCCTAGCACCGCTAGTACACCGCACGTTTTGCGACAAGAGTCACAGCACAGATGCCACCAGGGGCACATTCTCGCTCTCAGCCAGAACGGACCTGAACAAATCACAGATGGGTTTGATCTCATCACATTCCACAGCAAACGCAGTATATGCGATCGTAATTGAAAACGTATCATGGTTATCTCCACAGTGACAGAAGATTTCACATAAGACCTCCATTCAGATCTACGAGAGGGAACAGCCAAGGGGCAGGCGACCATGAGAAAAAGATGGAAGAGCCAGTGATGGGATAACATTCTGCTGCTGTTGATACTGCCCTATATTCTTTGAACTGGAAATCCTCATGTTCTTCTCGTTTCAATTTAGTGACCCTCACTACACCTAGATTGAGCCTTTGCATGTCCCTTTTCCCATTGTCTAGCTTTCTACGTTCAATCTCCTAACATTCCATATGTCTACTCGTACAATGTTATAAAGGGAGTAAACTTCGTTATGAACAGGAATGTAAGGAGCCACTGTGAACAGTTCAGTGATACGGTTGTTCTCCTCAGATTCTACAGCAAACCAACGCTGACAACGAATAGTCACTCACACATGCCGAAGCGGCAAGCATACGAGAACACTGAACGAATATAGGCTTCGCAGTAGGAATGACACAGGCGAAAGACTAATTGAGCTTTGCATTAAATTTCAGACGGTAGAAACGACTACTCTGTTCAAGAATCTCAACAGGTGATGCTGGATTGTAATGCGTACGAAAGTGTTGTAAGGCATCCGGAGGTGTAGATATGGACTCAGATAACAATTTACTAATGATGAAGATTATACAGAAGTTTAAAAGGATTGTCCGGAAGAATCAGTACGGAAGGAAGTGGGATACTGAAATACTGAGGAAGGATGGGACCCGTTTGAAGTTAAAAATAAGGATAAAGATATTGCAATAACGAATACCACAGCGGGCAGTTCAGCTAAAGAGGGCAATCACCGATATTGGGCTGACAAACATAGGTACAAGGAGGGTATCTATGGAGAAGTCTTGACGATATGGTTGATCGATGAAATACGGAAGTACAAAAATAATCAAGAAAAGACAGAAAAATATAAATATAAAACACTTAGCAATGAAATAAACAGGGTGTGCAGAGACGCCAAGGCGTAGCTGCTGCATGAAAAAATGCCAAGTCTTCGAAAAACAAGTGGTAATCGGATGGACAGATTCAACTCATAGAAATTTAAGAGCGTTAACATTAAGGGCAGAGTGTTAATTCTACAGTGAAGCTCAGACGATATAACTGAGGAGTGGAAAAACCTTACTGAAGGCTTCTACGATGGGCAGAACATATCATATGACGTCATAAAACACGAAGTGGAAGTCGATGTGGAAGACATAGGGGATCGGGTATTAAAGTTGGAGTTTAACTTAACTTGGAAAAATTTGCTATCAGATATGCCAGAAAGGATAGATAAAATTCCTTCCGAATATCTAAAATCATTTGAGGGAAGTAGCAGCGAAGCATCTATTCAAGTATTGGCGTAGAATCTATGATACTGGAGATGTATCATCAGACCTTCTGAAAAATATCCAGAAGACAGCAAAGAGAAGTGCAAGCATTAATGTGCATCCAGCTTAAGAGCTAATACATCTACGTTGCTGACAAGAATAACACACAGAATAATGGAATACGTAATTCAGTATCTGATGGATGAAGATCAATTTTTGTTTCGGAAAAGTGAAAGCACCAAAGCCGCAATTCTGAACTTGCACTTGATAAGGGAAGATAATTCGAGGTGAAATAATGTCAAGGATAAAATTCGTTGATTACACTCTTACCCTGAGTGAAAGTGAAAAAGAAGAAGTACAAGCCTTGTTGAATGGAATGACCGATGTTATACGGAGACAGCAGATTTTCAAAGTAGTTGGCTATTGCGTCCGTAGGTACCGCAATATTACTGACAATTGGGCGTGGGGGCACGCCCTCCTTGTGCATTCTAGGCAGACCATGTAGTCTAGGTGGCACTGGTGCTTTTCCTCGTACGTTCTGAAGATCTTCCTTCAGGAGAGTTCTTGTCCACCTTGTCAGTAGGGTCACACTCCGAAGTTCTGTTTACAGGGTCCCTCAGAAGTTGGAGTACTTTCTCGTCATAATCCACCCGTTGCAAAGTGACCGTAGAGTTCCTTTGTCTGATGGCCTTCCATTCCCCACATGCTGACTTACTAGTGCAATATCTACAACGCAATGTAAGCACGAATCAAATATTCAGTTCTTCAACGGAAGTAGGAAGAGTTTGTTGTTCTCCTTTATCTTAAGGTGGCATGATGCGGGATGCAACATACTGCCATATGCAAGCATTGCTCGCAAGACGTTAATCAGGAATTCCACGATGGGGTAGTGCTGTTGGAACACTCTTACGTCAGCAAAGAAACTTCTGTCGTTAAAACGATAAACATTTACATATCTACACATAATTACCTTGCGTATGGGCCGGTCGAAGTGACCGAGCGGTTCTAGGCGCTACAGTCGGGAGCCGCGCGACCGCTGCGGTCGCAGGTTCGAATCCTGCCTCGGGCATGGATGTGTGTCATGTCCTTAGGTTAGTTAGGTTTAAGCAGTTCTAAGTCCTAGGGGTCTGAACACCTCAGCAGTTAAGTCCAATAGTGCTGAGAGTCATTTTAACCACTTAACTTGCGTATGTTTATGGGAATCTCATTATGGCAGTGCCGTTAAACGCAAACAGTCTAACAGTCTGCTTCCCCGTTATAATTGCTTCCTGCAAAACATGTTACTTACTGAATGTTCATTGAAGCCACGCGCGCCGACTACCTCATTACGTTTCTTCGGCTTGTCTTCTCTGCTAACTGTAATGTACATTGTGTGTTGTACTGTAAATTGTGTGAAGTAACACATGAAGTTGTTGATTTACCTCCTATATTTCTACCAGTGACACATGAATGCGAATGAAAAAAAAATAATTGCTTTCGTAGCGTTTTGTCGAGCGGGATGACAAATTGTCTGCAGCTCTGTGAGCTCTTTTTGCTAAGATACACTGTTCAAATCCATAATTAGGTTTTCCGAGGTATCTTCTATTGTACGACCGATTGATTTCTTCTCACACTAAATCAATTTTTTCCGTTAAAAACCTCGATATATATATAATGTATTATTAATCTAAAAATATACATCTCAACTGTACAGTAGTCAGTAAGTCAGTCCGAAGTCGACTTTTACGGCACAGAAAATGATTCAGACGTTGCTGATAGACACAGGAAAAAAGTAAATGAACTGCGCTGATTCTCGGAAAGCAATCCGGAAGTTTTGCCTTTCTCTCTCTCTTTCCCGGTCTCTCTCTCTCTATCTGCCAACAAGCGGGCGGATTATGACAGCTGCCATTAATGCGCTCGGTAGCCTGTATGAAATGTTAAAAGTGACAGAAGTGATTAAAAATATTACAAAACGTTAAAAAATGAAAAGTTAAATACATTAACTCTTGATGATAGCTGGGTGCCGTTTGCAATATGATGGCTGTACACTGCTGGTTAATGAACAGTTGCGTCTAGTAAATGCAGAAGTGCAGGTGTATGGAATGTGTAGTAAAACGGGTAGGCGAAGCTCTCTTCTGCAGATGAATGTTCAAGATACGGTTAATATGTGGACTAGGTTCGTAGTGGAGTACTTAGCATCAGTAACTAGGGATTGATTTATTGAGGTGACATGAAAATAACTAATTATGCGGCTGTCGTCTATTTCAAGGATTTCCGCGTGGATTTATGCATCAGGAGACCGGTGTTCGTTGATTTTATCCTACAGCAAATTTGTAGAATGTGTAGGTGGAGAGGAACAAGTGCCTGTTGATAGAAGAACGACTGCGATCCGGGTTGTATGAGGACAGCAGAGCAGATGTGAGATAACATTTTAACTTCACGAGACATTATATATTTGATCGTGACCAGGCCAAATATTTCACGAAATAAGCGTCAAACGAAAAAGCTACAAAGCACGAAACTTGTCTAGTTTGAAGAGGGAAACCAGATTGCGCTATGGTTGGCCCGCTAGATGGCGCTGCCATAGGTCAATTTTTAAATAGGAACTCCCATCATATTTACTTGCGACTGATATTATGTTATGAATAGTGAGAGCAGACGACATGTCGCATAGGCCTCTGACGGAAATGAGCACGACAAATAAACGAGTGTGATCTATGTTACAACGAAGGAATTCAAGGGTCAAAACTTCCAAAACGGAACGTAAGAGGCATAACATATGGTACATGTGTAGAACAGGTAGGAGGTATGTACATCTTTGTTACACGACGCTGTTGCAAACTGACATCACATCACGACACACATACACAAATTTGAATACATGTGTCGATTGCAGGACGCAAAGTTCTTAATTTTGTGAAACAAAAAATTGGTCCGAATGAGATTAGAACGCGGATCTCCTCTATCACAGCCCACAACAATGATCACACAACCATAACACGACGGTGTTTAAGGTTGCTCGATATTGCAATTGTTACATTTGGACCGTCTCTCGTGTGTATTTTTCTTCTTTTTTTGCACAGTTCAGTACACCTTCTTCCTGGTTTCGTGCTTGATATGTGTTTAGTTTTTGACGGGCTATCCAATGGGGCAGCTTACCAATAAATCTGAGGGGGCTGCGACGGGGAGTTTCCCTTGTAAGGTGGATATCACAGCTCTTAGGGTATTTTGAAAAAGAACAATAAAATATATAAATCATTTTCAACACGTACTTACATTGATTGCATTACTACGCTGAAGTGGTACCAAATTCATGGCGTACGTAATACTCGTATAATGTGATATTACCAATATTATGTACACATCTGTTGGTTCTACTAAGAAATTTATCAATGAGGCAGAAGAAGGTGGTCACCAATAACCCCTTTAGGGTCCTCTTAAACAGAATTTTGTTAATAGTTTAAAATCTTATGAGTGCTGATAAGTTATTGAAAACGTGTGTTCCTCAAAAACTGACACCTTTCTCGACTAAAGTAAATTGGTTAAATCTTTTATTTCTAGTACTGATTCTGTGAACTGAGCTGCTGGTTTGAAAAGAGATCTATTTTTAACGACAAAATTTCATTGAGGGTTAAATATATTTTTGCAAGAGGTAGTTCGTATCTTTAGTTCCGTAAACAGGCCTCTGCAAGATGTTCTCAAGTCCGTTCCAAAAAATTATTATTATTATTGCGCGTTTTTGGACCTAAAAACTGGAACTTGGATTGATGAGTTACCCAAAACATTATCCCGTATTACATTCGTCTTTATTTTCCTTTATCCGGTGCCCACACCTTGTCGGCACGGTTATTATGTGATCTGAAATGTTAGAGGGTGACCGGATGCCCTACCTATAAACCGAAGCTTTACGTCCCTGCTGGCAGAAGTGAAACTGGATAGAAATTTGATGGAATTTCTTTATCTCCTTTCTTAAACGAAGGGTAAACTTCAGCCTGTTTCAACCATTCAGGGAATTGTTCAACTGTTAAATGCTTACTAACTCAGAATCACGCTCTTTAACTAAATTTGTCGATACTTAAGCAAAAATTCTAGATTTTTTTAAAAAGATTTTGGGATGAACATTGAGAATAATTGTGCAGTAAAAGTGGTGAAACTTCAGGTGAGCGGGAATCGAAGAAGTCGGTATTAGTTTGGGGCAGCTGACGTTGACGTGAACATGGACGGGGCATGCGACCTCTCGTGTCACAGTGCTGTCTTCACACAGGACGAGATGGGTGACGTCATTTGCGCTACCACTGGTCTACAGCGGCCGGTGCCGGCGGTGTTGGCTCGCAAACTAAACACTTAGTTGACGAAAATGGAGGCGAGTAAAATTCCTACGTTATCTCCATTAAATTGCACATTTACTCCCTTGTCAATATGCTACTCATGTTGTTCTGTCTGTTGTACTCATAAATAAAAATATGTTATAACACAAAAAAGGGAATGTTCCATGTCCAGTCAGTAATGACATCGACTTATACAACTTCAAAAAACCGTACAAAGTTACTCAAGAAAGACAGCGCACTTATATTTCAATAACATCGAGTATTACAGAAATTATTTGTGTTAATTTAACAAGAAAGTCACACCCATCTTTCATAAAACGCGAAGGTATGAAAAAAAGATCAGTATACAGCGCGATGCAAACCCGCTACGTTAATTTATTTGACTTGGCATCTCAACCAATTACACTGCGAGAAACTATGGCAATAAACGACTTTTTATTCTATGTTACGTTCTCCTGAAGACTTTAAACACCGACGTGTTATTGATTGGCATTTATACCTACAAAATCCTACCGATAACGTCGCGTTTTTATGAGTCTTCAATGTGCCGCTGTCTTAAAACTACGTTCTTTCACGATACGGTAGTTCTAACAGAAAAATTAGTAAATCCGAAAATTCTTTAAACACCAATACGACATTTCCCGTCATTTTATTACAACAAATCGTACGGAGAACGACGCGTTTTGCTAGAGTTTCATAGTTCTATGGTACCTCAAATTAGCATGGAAACGACAGGTAAAACGCGGCGTCTCGATATTTCTACTTATAAAGTAGAAAGTGCTCTTGCTCCTTGACTGTTATACCTTACGTGGCACTTTGATGAAATATTACAGAACGTATTTTGTGTTTCTAGTAACGTAATGACTCCTCAACGTGATGTCGCGAAACTCGTACAGCTGCACTTAAACGTTAGCTAACCCGTCCCGTGCAGGCACGGTTTAAAGCTCTCGCAGCTGCTAAATGAAAAATGCTCTTCTTGTCTGGATCTTCTCTATATCTTCTCTCAATTATACCTGATAAATTGCTGGGCAGATGGACAGTTTTCAAGAATGGGTCGAGCTAGTGTTTTGTAAACCACTTCTGTTACGCATCGGCCACAATCTCTTAAGATTATACCCATGAACATCAGCAGGGCATCTGCTTTCCCTACCATTTGCTTTATGTTGTTATTCCACTAGATCTCTTCAGACGATTTCTCCTACGTATTTCAAGCCTGTAACTGTTCCCATGATATTTCACCAGTAGCGTCATAGAGCAATAACGGATCTCTTCGCCTATTTAGGTGCGTTATATTTAAGTACGTTCCGGGCCGACGGTCACCACTTTACCAATTATAGGTTCTCTGTAAACGTTTTTGCGTATCACCGAGATCTTTTGGCTTTGCATTCTTTCCATAGACATTAGAATCGTCTGTAGAAAGTCCTCTGGCGTTTCCAGCATCTTATAGATCATTTATACAAACTACAAACAGTAATGTCCCTATAAACACTCTGTAGGTGTACTCCCAGAGTAACCTTTGAACAGTCGATTTCGATCTCTTAAGAATATCAGATTGAGTTATCTCTGTCATAACTGAATTCACTTACAAAATTAGTCCGATACCTGACAGGCTCCTTTTTAGTTCACTAAACGACAGTGCGAAACTAGATATTGTGCCTTACGGAAGGAAGACGACATCGACCTAAGCGGCTTTATTTACAGTGGTCTGGATTTCCTGGACGAACAAAGCGAGCTGTGTTTCGGAAGCCCTCTGTTTACGGAATCCACTTTGGTGTTTATAAAGAAAATAATACGTGGGCACATAACATGTTGTCTTCAGCTTTATAGGCCTATAATTATGCGTATCGCTTTGACGACCCTTCTTGAAAATGGAAATGACACTGTGAGTGCACTATCTTCGCACCTTACGGGAAATGTAACATGTAAGCAGAGCGCTGGCGCTTGTGAATTTGAGGAGTATATTGTCGCCGAGGTGGCCTTTGTCTCCGGTTCGCACACGACGTAGTCAGCTAGTACTATGGCCCGCGTTAGGAGCTACACCGGGCCGTATCAGAATGCAAATCGCCTTCTACGGAACATGGTAACGTTTCTACTAATGTTTCGTTGCCATTTCGTTTGAATATTTTGAAGAATCAGACGAAAGTGTTTTTACAGAAGTGTATCGTATTCGCTAACAAATGTAAAGTGTTGTTAGCTCGCAGTGTTTACGTACGGTTAAACAAGGACTATTGTCAAGACGTCAGTGACTGTCTAACTGAGAAGCTTCTGTAATATTAGTAAAGTAAACAGAGTTCACCGAAGGTACGATGTCGGTACCTAAAAACGTTACCTGAGTAAGAGATCGCCAAAATAACCTTCACTACTCGTGCAATAATGAGTAATCAAGAACTATTTATGGCCTTAGACGAACGACTAACAGATATAAAATGTAAAGTGCAATTGGTTATTTTCATTGAAAGATTTTCATAATAGGCTAGGGTGTATTTTCGTGTTTGTGGAACGCAACTTGACACTCGCCTTGCTATCTACGTGGTTAACACATTCACGTATGGTCTGCCACGGCTGCCACGGTGGGTACTTGCTCAATAACAGCCATTTCGGTATAAGTGCGATAACTGAAACGACGAAGCATATGTCAGTCTTCCGCTGTGAAACAATTCCGGAATAATCACTTTACTATTTCAGCATTCGCTCTGTCATATCCTGTTTCAGGTTAATTTTGGTCAGTAGCAACTGAATAGGTGATTTATATTTACTTCCTGATTTTATATAATACACACATTCTTAGGATTTTTGGAAAATCGGGTGGCAAAATTTTATTCTCGAATTCAGTGAAAACTTGTCACATTACTATTCTTGTGCTAATTTGGCCATTTTGGATTCGTTCAGCCTTTAATTGTGAATTAAATCTATGACGAAGCTCTTTTTTCTTTCGTTGAAGTTCCTTAAAAAAATGCTGTAGCACTGTGGGTCGTTACTATCCACCACAACCTTCGGCACACACTGATGTCAGGGGTGGTATGTAGTGGTTTTGAATTTCTTCCTATTTTACTCCACATCTTCGTCATCAGAGCTGGATATTTGATGCTGACTACAAAGATTGTTTTATTCCTATTGCCTATGAAATTTTTTATGCAAAAATGTAGTTCACTTTTCCTAAAACTCCTTGGAACACGCAGTGACGCACTAATAGCCCCATGATTACTAATAGCCCCTCCCTCCTTAATAACTGAATCCAAAAGCTCTGGTGTATTAGTAATACCAAGATACATTATTAAAACCAAAGAGGTTCGAGACATTACTTTCAACAGATGGTTCTCTAACTTAAGATCAACAGAGGCGAAACAAAACATTTTTGCTTACGATAATTTACAAAATTGTTGACAGTTAACTGTAGAGAATGTTTGTGATAGTCATATCGTTTTATTGCACCACATTTCAAGAAACTATAAAAACGTAAATACTGCCGTTGACCTTTTCTAACTCGCCAACTGCCGCCTACAAGGCTGTATAAAGCGCTAAAAGTGGTCGCGGAACACGTCTTTACCCTTTGTTGCAGCAGACGAAGACTGACGAAGCCGCAGTTTCTTTATTCAAGGAGCCCTTCCCTCATTTGACCTCATGTGGCTCAGTGGACTTCGTTCGAGACCTCCCTAGGTCAGAAAAAACCTGAGGAGGTATCGGGATTAGATCTTGAGACCTTCTACACGTAAAACACTACACTTAACACGATTGGGCTACAGAGACAGTCGTAAATTTTATTAAAAGATCATGAGAAATATTGTTCGTGCAGCACAAATCTCTAATTATTACAGTTTTTATTTCAAAATCCATTTTATGAATATATGAACAAAACTAATTCCAATTTATGTTAATGTCTCCCTCCCACGCTCTCCCCTACAACTGGAAGACATCCCTTTGCCAAAGAGCAGTTAGACTCACATTCAACAGGACTGGTGTTCGTCCTCCAGCTAGCTACATTTACATTTTCAGTGGTTTTCAGTAGAGGCGAATGAGGTCAAAGTGCCTTTGAGGGAGACATAATACTTTTATTTCCCCATTCTTGTCTAATTTGAACCTGTACTCAATCTCTAACAACCTTCATATCCCATTTTCAATTTTTTATTTAATTTTTTTTCTTTTCCACTCTTTCCCTGATCGACAGCCTTGCTGTTGTCGAGCACTTGTCTGGCACACAGTTTTAATTTACGAAGAGAAATTTCTTTTCATATTGAGCAGAGGTATAATTCCCGTAAAAACTGTGAATTTATGCTGACGTGGAGAACTAGCAAGCGATATAATCCGATTTCCCAGAAACGTCGCTCAGTGGGAGAGGGGCCAACTGAAGCGAACAAGTGTCTCGGCTTATACATAGATACTCGACCGTTGCTGAGAAAACGATTTGAGGGACTTCATGTGTACTTTAAAGCAAAACTAGTTCAACAGAAGCGGTGGCATATATTGTTGCCCTCAAATCGCTCGCAAGCGTTAACTGTCAGCACTCAGTACAAGTTTCCATAGTAGGATACTCTGCAGTTTAACTCCTTATGAGTTAAGACGAGCCTGTGAACAAGTGTTCACATAATGGTTCTCGCAATCATCTCAGAGTGGCACGAGTCGCCTTGCTCTAACACTCGACGATTTTCTGCAAGAGAAGAGCGAATTACTCTGTGTGAAATTTGCGCAAATCAAAGTTGGTGGCCACGTGTTTTCTTTCTGGACAATCAGAGCACTGGTACTTGTTGCAACTCCACCCACTAGAGTTCTTGTAGCCTATCACGAGTGTCGTTTCTTTCATAGAGTAGAGCTGTTTCTCCCTCTTTTATAATTTTTTGTATCCTCGCTCTGATTTTAAAAACTTCTGACTGTCGCCACTTCAGTGCTAAAAGTTTGGATTTAATTTTCTGAATCTATGTGTAGTTCACCATTAATCGTGTGTCCAGAATGTGCAGATCTCTTAAGGCAGCTAAAATAAAACTCAGCCGTCTTTTTAATCCAGGCGCTTCTCTGTCATGGGTAGCCGGTCAGCGTTCATCTTATTTTAGGGTCAGCACATTGCAGTCACAAGCCAGGCAGAATTGTATAGCAGGAATCGTTTTTCACATTCTTTCCATACATTAGTAAATGCCACGCGATATGCCTCATCTTGTACATGTGTAATGTTAAGTTTCCATATGCTCCTTGTTTTTCTAAATTTACTGTGGTGATGTATGTGGCATGGTCAAAGAACGTAGTGAGCCAGACCTCAGACTGGAGCAGATGGTGCTTTAGGTTGGACAATACGTAGATCCTGTCCAGCCCGCTTGCTGAATGGCTGGTAAAACATGTGAAGCCGGGCTGTGCGCCATGGGTATGTTCCCAGGTGTCGGTTAACTGCAATTGGTGGACGGTTCTTTCCAGTTCTAACGACTTGTTGAAATTCAGCGTCTGATCTTTTCGGCTAAGGACAGAATTAAAATCGCCGGCTACGTTTATATAATCTTAATGTTTACCGAATTGAGGAATGATTTACTTTTAAAAGAAAATCCGCTCTAGCACTGCCGTTATTGTTGCCAGATGACGCATAAATGTTGATGATGCGGGCATTATTAACAGTCACTGCAGTTCCTTTACTGTTTGCAAGTTTTGCTATTTGTGTGACACGGATACCTTCTTTCGTGATAATGGCGCTTCCCACCTCTGTACCGACACCAGGGTTAGTTATGGCATTGTACCCGCATATCTTTTCCAATTTAATATCTGTTACTTCCATTAACAGTAGTATATCAGCGTCAGCTGCTTATAGGAAGCCTTGCACATGTTGTAAATGCAAGGAGGAGCGAGTCTTATTAACGTTAGACATGGCAATTTTGTGGACTTGTGCTGTGTTCATATTGTCATACTCATTATCAAAGTCAATATTCGTCATAAGAAGTGCTGTCGGACGTATGTCCTTTTTCACACGTATATTTTGGCAATGTTGTATCCATCGTGTTTGGCTGATCTTGTTGGGCTGGAATCTGTCCCGTTGCTTCAGTTTCATTTATTTCTTCATCTTCGTTTATTTTGTCCGATCCTTCAGCCCATTTTTTTGGTTTACTCTCAATGTGCCTCTTTCTGCATTTATAGTCTCAGGGAAAACCTTCTCTGTATCGAATCAGCTTCAATTTATCATGTGGCAAATGGTTCAGTGACATGGAACATGGTGTACTTGATTTGGCTTGCAATGGGTCAGATGCACACTCGGAACGGGACTACTAGGTATTTCTTCACGCAGTTGTAGCTAATCTGGTTTGCTTTTTCTCACAAAGGCTACTAGTTGTTCGGCGTCCTTGTGAGCCAGTCTCCTGTTTCTATGCTTCCTTGCAGGACTGCCGCTTGGGGAGGTTTCAGTGTTTTCCATTGCCTACTGTATTTCTTGTGCTCCGCCCTGTTAGCTGGCAAATGGTGGCCCGGTTTCCTTGTTTTCTGGAGTCTGCTCCGTCTGAAGGACTAAAGTTGGGTACGGGGTTTGTTCTATTAGAACAGCGATATTAGGTTCTTTCTCTTGACCCTTTGGTTGTGTTGTCACGTCGAGTCACTAACTTCCATTATCACTTCATTGTCGCTAGCAGCATCATCCTGAGTAGCGTCACGAGCGTGAAGCGTATGGAGTTGTCCATCGGCTGCCGCTACGTAAGTTAAAGGCAACGGTGACATGGCTGGGGGTCTCACAGCATCGCCCGCAGGTAGCTGGCGCACTCGGCGTTGTACACACTGCGAGTGGGCATAGCCTGTACCGCCGCACGACGCGCAGGTTCTTGCTGTCAATCATATGTTGCTGTAGCACGATAACTACACATTTATATACGAAGGTATGTGCTTATGTGAATGAACTCGCAATTACCTCATACCGTCAAGTCAGGGAGCAACAGACCACTTTTCTGCAAAATTACTGATTATTCTCCCATAAGGAGCTATCACTGTGCTCATCTGCTCAGCAGTAATTATAAAGGGTAGCTCGAAGATACGGACAGTCCATAATCCAAATCCAGCATGCGCAACACAGACTTCACTAATATTACCATTATGATGTTTGTACTTACACGTTACGCCACTAGATTCTACAATTTTGTCACACATTTCTATGTTTTAAGCTTTACATACACGATGCTGCTTATAATTAGAAGGTAAATATCTATAACATCCTCAAACGAAATTTTCACAACTTCCTCTCGCCATGTCTAAATTTGAAACGAATTCGGTCTCTTGAACTTTCTGGTCAAAGAAAAATTTCAATGTGTCTCTTCTATTAGGCTGATTCATCTCTTCTTCTAATATGAATCCATCAAGGGTCTGCCGGCCGCTGTGGCCGAACGGTTCTAGACGCTTCAGTCCGGAACCGCGCTGCTGCTACGGTCGCAGGTTCGAATCCTGCCTGCCTCGGGCATGGTTGTGTGTGATGTCCTTATGTTAGGCCGGCCGCAGTGGCCGTGCGGTTCTGGCGCTGCAGTCCGGAACCGCGGGGCTGCTACGGTCGCAGGTTCGAATCCTGCCTCGGGCATGGGTGTGTGTGATGTCCTTTGGTTAGTTAGGTTTAAGTAGTTCTAAGTTCTAGGGGACTTATGACCTAAGATGTTGAGTCCCACAGTGCTCAGAGCCATTTGAACCATTTTTTCCTTAGGTTAGTTAGCTTTAAGTAGTTCTACGTCTAGGGAACTGATGACCTCAGATGTTAAGCCCACAGTGCTTAGAGCCATTTGAACCATCAAGGGTATCAAATATCGCAGCTAACTACTGCAACAGGCACTTTGACTTTCCGAGCGCAGAGCAGCAGACCGCTGCGCACAGCACACGCCAGTAGTTCACTCACTACGGCCGCTAAAAGCCTACTGAGACCTGTGCCACCATTTCTGCTGTGACTATCGCGCGCGAAAAAGGCATCTTGTCGAAAACTGTGACCGTTGTTTTCTCAGAAGCTGTGGAGTATCTACTGATAAGCCAAGACACGTGTTCCCTTGTTTTGACTGCCCTTCCACTGAGCGAATTTTCTGTGAAACCGGGTTATGGCACTTGCCGTGTTCTCGTGAGATATATACGTGAAACTGTTAACAAGAACGCACTAAAATGAAAAACACTTACTGAGCAACAAGGATTCCGTCTGATTACGAATGTTAGACGAAAATGTAGGACTAACAGCTGTTAATGATGTCTACTGTTTTCTTCTACGCATGTCGGCAGCGGTAGCCGAGTGGTTCTGGGCGTTTCAGTCCGGAACCGTGCTACTGCTACGGTCGCAGGTTCGAATTCTGCCTCGGTTCAAATGGCTCTGAGCACTATGGGACTTAACATCTAAGGTCATCAGTCCCCTAGAACTTAGAACTACTTAAACCTAACTAACCTAAGGACAGCACACAACACCCAGCCATCACGAGGCAGAGAAAATCCCTGACCCCGCCGGGAATCGAACCCGGGAACCCGGGCGTGGGAAGCGAGAACGCTACCGCACGACCACGAGATGCGTCTGCCTCGGGCATGGATGTTTGTGATATCCTTAGGTTAGTTAGGTTTAAGTAGTTCTAAGTTGTAGGGGACTGATGATCCCCGATGTTACGTCCCACAGTGGTCAGAGCCATCTGAACTTCTACGCGTATTTGCTTCATGAGTATTCCACAACTTTTTATTGCACAAGCAACCAAGAGCGGGTCGGAACAGACGTGTATGACCTTGGGTGTATTACCAAACTGGGAATAATAATGCTTGGGAGTCAGCAAAGTTTCAAACACGCAGGAGGCGGCGCGGTCGAGCTGCGGTCCGTCTCCCTCGCCTGATCGCAGCCGGAAGTCATCAGGGGAACAATCTCTGGCCGCGTATTGACAATCGCGCGGCGGCGCCGGCTAACGGCTTTACTGTCGGCTGCGCCATGAATATTCAGGCGGCGCGCCGCCTCAAAAAGAGGCTGACATCGCGCCACACCACCGCCACACTCGGCCGCTTTATTGGCCACGCCGCGCTGCGGATGCCGGGGCGGAATGCCGCCGCCGCCGCCACCGCCACCGCCACCACAAGCTTGTCGGCTCTCCTCTGGCGCACAAAATAAAGCGCGCCACCGGAGCCGCGGAAGCGACTTGTGGCATATTACGCTGATCCGGTTGTGAAGGTTCCACTTACTAATCGCGTTCATAGCATAACAAAAACATGGTGTCGCGCATACAGACTGGTACCGCCACGTACTGGTTAATCGAACGATCTATTGACACGTAATCAGCATGGCTTCAGAAAACATCGCTCTTGTGCAACGCAGCTAGCTCTTTATTCGCACGAAGTAATGGCCGCTATCGACAGGGGATCTCAAGTTGATTCCGTATTTCTAGATTTCCGGAAAGCTTTTGACACCGTTCCTCACAAGCGACTTCTAATCAAGCTGCGGAGCTATGGGGTATCGTCTCAGTTGTGCGACTGGATTCGTGATTTCCTGTCAGGAAGGTCGCAGTTCGTAGTAATAGACGGCAAATCATCGAGTAAAACTGAAGTGATATCAGGTGTTCCCCAGGGAAGCGTCCTGGGACCTCTACTGTTCCTGATCTATATAAATGACCTGGGTGACAATCTGAGCAGTTCTCTTAGACTGTTCGCAGATGATGCTGTAATTTACCGTCTAGTAAGGTCATCCGAAGACCAGTATCAGCTGCAAAGCGATTTAGAAAAGATTGCTGTATGGTGTGTCAGGTGGCAGTTGACGCTAAACAACGAAAAGTGTGAGATGATCCACATGAGTTCTAAAAGAAATCCGTTGGAATTCGATTACTCGATAAATAGTACAATTCTCAAGGCTGTCAATTCAACTAAGTACCTGGGTGTTAAAATTACGAACAACTTCAGTTGGAAGGACCACATAGATAATATTGTCGGGAAGGCGAGCCAAAGGTTGCGTTTCATTGGCAGGACACTTAGAAGATGCAACAAGTCCACTAAAGAGACAGCTTACACTACACTCGTTCGTCCTCTGTTAGAATATTGCTGCGCAGTGTGGGATCCTTACCAGGTGGGATTGACGGAGGACATCGAGAGGGTGCAAAGAAGGGCAGCTCGTTTTGTATTATCGCGTTATAGGGGAGAGAGTGTGGCAGATATGATACACGAGTTGGGATGGAAGTCATTACAGCATAGACGTTTTTCGTCGCGGCGAGAGCTTTTTACGAAATTTCAGTCACCAACTTTCTCTTCCGAATGCGAAAATATTTTGTTGAGCCCAACCTACATAGGTAGGAATGATCATCAAAATAAAATAAGAGAAATCAGAGCTCGAACAGAAAGGTTTAGGTGTTCGTTTTTCCCGCTCGCTGTTCGGGAGTGGAATAGTAGAGAGATAGTATGATTGTGGTTCGATGAACCCTCTGCCAAGCACTTAAATGTGAATTGCAGAGTAGTCATGTAGATGTAGATCATCTCTGTCTTGAAAGTTGGATACAGTACATTTTATTTTAAAATTGAGTCCAACTATATGTTCGTGCATCGGTTGTTGTGGAATGCTCGTTTTGTTGAGTTGTTATAGAAATGCGACAGTTTGCATTAGAAAGCGAATAGATATTCTGGGGTGTTACGTGAAGACACGCTCCATCAAGGAATGCATATAAACGTTTCAAGCGAACTATCATGGTAGGAAACTCTCCATGACGAGTACTATACAAGATCTGTACAAGAAACAGAGAGCTGTAGGACCGGTTCACGATATGCAGGGGAATGGGCGACCGACAGTGAGACTCGCTGAAACTATGGACGGATTCACATGAACAATGCGAGGAGTCTTCGTTATGCCAGTAAGGGTGATATCGCAGCAGGTTGGTGTATCTCGGAAAAAAAATTCATTATGGTAACTGGTTGTTAGATCAACCGCGAACGGTTCCTTGGACACCTTGCTTTACTTCATGTCAGATAAGATCTGTTTCTATTTGTCAGGTTACGTAAACGCCCATAAATGCTAATACTATTCGATTCGCATGGTAACCCACATATTCTACTTGAAGAAGCTCTCCATTCAGGGAAGATAGGAGTTTGCTGTGCATTGTCCGGTATGCGCATTATTGGCCCAATATTTTTCAATTACACCTCAAACAGTGCCAGATATTAAGATATCTTTGACTTTCTGTGCAGGCCGGCCGCTGTGGCCGTGCGGTTCTAGGCGCAACAGTCTGGAAACTCATGACCGCTACGGTTGCAGGTTCGAACCTGCCTCGGGCATGAATGTGTGTGATGTCCTGGGGTTAGGTAGGTTTAAGTAGTTGTAAGTTCTAGGGGACTGACGACCACAGATGTTAAGTCCTATAGTGCTCAGAGCCATTTGAACCATTTTGAACTTTCTATGCACAATTAAAAGATGCCGAAAAGGTCGTATGCAATATTCCAACAACCAAAGTACGGTCCACATCAACAGTGTGTATCCTTAAGACAGTCTTGTGAGTAGATGCCACTGAACCACAAGGTCCCCGCTCTTAATGTCGTGTGATCAAGGACTTCTGTCGGGTTCTGTTATCTTCTTGTGGATGTAACCAGGTAGTTCAGTTTCCTTGACTGTCAATAATTTTAAGTGTATCTTACTTCTCATAGATATAATTGTTAATTTTTTCTGTTTCTTGTACTGGATTCTCGTTTAAAACTGGAATCCATTTTGTTACTACGATTTCCAAGTTCAGTCTGTGTGCCCTTCTAATTTAGTTTCTCTCACTATATGTCGCGATCTGCAACCAGCGATGGGGTGGAGCGTGCTTGGCTTCACAGTATTCAGTGTGTGGCTTACGCTGTACGGTGCTGTTCTATTTGACGCATGCCAATACATTTTAGTATATTGATGACTCCCAAGTATTGTGTGTCTTTTAATTCTTTGTTTCCTCCGCGGATTTTGACGATGGTAGGCTTCTCCTCTTTTATACTCTATCGACACCGCGAACTGTGTTTTAATGTACATTACGTTCATTCTGCAATGTTTTGTGCTCAGAGATTTAATCCTATCACACGTGGATTGTCGTGTACTGTCTGTTCCCTTCTTTTGACACTGTTTTAGTGATGTAGCCTATTACTACTCATGCGTGGTTGGATGGGACGCCCATCTGCCGTTTCATCATACGTTTCATCGACGAGTGATATGTTTTAATGCGCAGTTGCACCTTGGAAGTCGTGGCAGATGAAGTATTACTTAGTGAGTACATCGCTTTACCGTCTACTTTGTTCCGTAGGTTATGTTAAAAATTGGAAACTTGTAGTAAGTTCCTACGGGACCAAACCGCTGAGGTCATCGGTCCTTAAGCTTACACACAACTTAATCTAACTTACGCTAAGGACAACACACACACACACACACACACACACACACCCATGCCCGAGGGAGGACTCCAACGTCCGATGGGTGGAGCCGCGCCAATCCTGGCAAGGCGCCCTAGATCGTGCGGTTACCCCGTGAGGCATTATGTTGACTATTAGCGCTTTCACTTATGTAGTTCGGTTCTATATGCAAATACGACCTGAAGGTATACCTGCAGTCTATGAAATCAGTCTTCATACAGCGAAAACGTAATAAACAGCTATTGCCGATTTGGACTTTCACTCAGTTTAATACAGACTATTTGCACATCTCTGATTTTAAATTGACTGTCCTTCACATTATGTAGAAGATTTTTAGCTGTGGTTGCCCGACCTATAACGCTATTCGTGTGATTTTTATTTATCAGACACACTAAAAAGCAAAGGGTATGCTGACAGTCCTCGCACAACAGACAATCTTAAACGGAACATTACCAGAGAAACATCACGCAGCGTGTTGCTGGCAAAGTCATCACACAAAGAATTATGCCGGGATGCCCAAGGCCACCACTGGCAGCATTTCTTATAAACAGGTGACTACTTGTTTCTATTAACGTTACTATTATCTATTCTTTTTTAGTTATTTCATTGACACTTCAATCTAGAGGGTGAGAAGTACCAGTTTTATTTGGTTCAAAATGGTTCAAATGGCTATGAGCACTATGGGACTTAACATCTGAGGTCATCAGTCCCCTAGAACTTTGTACTACTTAAACCTAACTAACCTAAGGACATCACACACATCAAAGCCCGAGGCAGGATTCGAACCCCGCAAAAGACGTTTCAGAGTCAGAGTATTTCGGTTAGCTTTATGGTCATGTTAAAAATCGCTTACTTTTATAGTCAGTTTAATTTCACGATGTTAAAGAAGGAAAGCTGAACAATAAACTTTCAGCGATTAAGCCATAACTTTTTAATATTTTCTCGCAATATTTTGAATGTGAAATTATCACAGAATATTTTATTGCGTGCCATTCTTTTATTTAAATAGCGTATTTAACGCTATCGCAAGTATGTAAATCGATTTCGACAGCATGCGCTACCATTATGTTTCAAAACGCTGCACATTAAAACGATTTTCTTCCGGAACTCAAATCCCGGGTGTGATTGAAAGGTATGGCGAAGTGTTTTACGTAGTCCTTGGCCTAACGACCATTTGCATTCCCAACAGAAGCATCGACTTCCTGTACAGTACATTGTCGAAGTTTGAATAGCACACATGTCCTCCAGCTTGGGCATTAGATACCGTCTACGGTGCGTCTTATGGAGTTACCATTTAGTTCACGGGCGGTTCCTGAGAAAACCAGCAAAAAGCAGTTTTCCCCATTTTTTCGCCGTCAGCAGCACACACATAAATAACTAACAGCAGTAATTGCTCAACTTTTAACGGTGTATCCTCTAGGTATTTATCTAAAAGTGGCAGATTCCCGTTTCCAAAAAACGTTATCCGTTATGAATAAACCAAAACAGATTCGCGGATTCCAAGATGGCTGTGCACACCAAATGGCTCTTGATAATTTTCCTGATGTATTTATCCGTTCCCGAGATTCAGAGGTTCCACATCTACATCTAAATAAATAGTCCGCAATCCATAGCACGACGCGTGATGGAAGACATCCCATATCACAACTAGTCATTTCTTTTCCTGTTCCAGAAGCAAATAGAGCGAGGAATAAAGACTATCTATACGCCTCGATATGAGCTCTAATTTTTCGTGTATCTTCATGGTCCTTACGCTCGATATATGTTGGAGGCAGTAGAATCGTTCTGCAGTCAGCTTCAAATGTAGGCTCTCTAAATTTTCTCAGTGGTGTTCCCCGAAGAGAATGTCCCCTTCTCTCCAGGAATTCCCATTTGAGTTTCCAAAGCATGTCCGTAACACTTGGTTCGAAGCTACCCCACTTGTACAGGTAAAATATGTACGTACAATCCGGACTGCGACGAAAATGTAGTTTATAAAGTGACTTAAACTGAGAAATACGTTGTAGTGTCTCCGTTATCATCAGAAAGGTTCTCGAAACACTGTGTTGTAGTACTGAAGCACGCGCAAAATTTTTTTGCACGTTAAGTCCGGTAAGAGGTGTAAAACTAGTTTTGCTTTATTTCAATTTCACCTAATTAAGCTATCAAAATTTTACTGACCCACAGAGTTCTTTTCATATGACTGACATGCCCTGGTCTTTCAAGGAAAAGAAGGAAAGAGCACAAATAGTCGAAAATGTTCCTCTTTAAAAGACTGACAGAAAAGTAGGGTACCAGCTTCCTCATTCTAAATTTCAGAGCTCCTTTAAAAGTTTCCCAAGGTTTCTGGCATGCGAAAATATTCGAGAGGAGGCGAACGTGGCAGTGGAAAAGAGACGGGAAATTCATAAATGCTGAAATAATGTAGACAGTGGTTGCGGTACAGAAGGAGTGAACCACACAATGGTAGTGTGAGTGAAAGAGAGGGACACAGTGGCAGTGGGGCATAGTTGACAGTGACAGAACAGTGCTAATTACAGTGAAGGACACAGTGCCAGAGAGAGAAGAAGGAAGTGAAAATCAGCGAGAGCCAGTGACAGAACAGACAGTCTATAGCAATGACAACGGAGAAGAGAGAATGACACTGGAAGGAGACAGCACCACTGGGAAGAATGAATGAGATAGTAGCTGTAAGAGAGAACAAGAGGGAGAAGCGACAGTGAGACGAGACAGTATTAGCAGCACAGAACTAAGGGGACAGTGACAGAGACACAAAGAAGTAATCACAATGAGTTGAGTCGAGTCAGAATGAGCGAGTGGGAGTGGATCGGTACGAGCGATTTACAGATATGCGCTAGTGGATGTAGCGAATTACAGTTAGGAGACCTTGTGGAAGTTGCATGTTAAAAAGAGAGCGAATATGTTTGCAAGCCAACATATTTGATAAAATTTTGAAAGGTGCTGAGAAAGGTAGAATGAGGTAGCAGGTAACCCACTTTTTAATCTTGAGTATTTTAAACACTAATATATTCGTCTTTTCCTCTAGTCTTACAGGTCTTCAAATGTTATACATCTATATGTTTCGAAATTTAAGCGCTATGGCCAGAAAAATTACTATCAACATAAAAACAGAGAAGCGTAGAGAAGTAGACAGTTGAAGGACAGTTCTGGCGAGTGGTGAGTAATGACTTTTGTTGGACTGGTTGACTGCAAAATGCGCGAGAAAGATTAAAAGTTACAGTGAAGGATATTAAGAATTATGGGCATGGGACGTGGTGTATGGTGAGGGCAGGTAGTTGAAGGACAGAGTACTAGAGGCAGGTGTAATGGCGCTTGCTGGAGTGATTCGTCGAACGATACGCGGAAGGTGCAGTAAACAGCACTATGAATTAATTTCCGATGTTGAATGTGGTGTAAAGAGAGTACCCGCTATAGAAGTTGCAGAGAGGTATTTAAAAGGAACTGTTCAACGACCAGTGTGCCTGATGCTCTACATCTAAACAAGGAAGAAAGTCAAATTCATTTGATTTCATAATCGATAAACGATAGCCCACATTATTCTAATAAAAAAGAAGACTGTACAACCCACAATACTGAAACAAGGGATTGAGTGAATTTAATATGCCGCCCAGATGAAGAGCCTTTCGTTAACTGTATCACAATGAACTGACTAGTTACTGCTAGTCAAAAATTAATTACCAACCACAAATAATTTCAAAGGTGAATTTCATAGTGTTCCTGAAACAGTCGCCGTACAGCACTGACAGACGTATAAGAGACCACAGAAAACCTCTCCATCTACATATGTCATCAGGCAGGAGCAGATTCCTTGCAAACACCTATGGTCACCGAAAACACTGACGGTAAACGGAAGATAACATAATACATTCAGTCTGCAGCAAGCGTTATGTGTTGAAGCAACATGAAATTTAAAGATAATTTTTCTTACTGAATGAAACCAACCGTGTTCTTAAAAGCAATGTCGCAGACAAAATTTCTTGAACATTTGTAATATTTACAACGTCGTTCTCGAGCATGTATAACTTTGATAGAGACAACCAGTGATCCAAACCTTCCTACGTGTAACTCATCTATACAGGAGACCGCGCATAGAACCCTTGTGCGGTCCATTCTTGAGTGCTGCTAGTTTGATTGGAATCATGACCAGGTCGTATTAAAGGAAAACATCAAAGTAGTTCAGAGGTGTGCTGCTAGATTTGTAACCGGTAGGTATCGAAAAAAAAAATGGTTCAAATGGCTCTGAGCACTATGGGACTCAACATCTTAGGTCATAAGTCCCCTAGAACTTAGAACTAATTAAACCTAACTAACCTAAGGACATCACACACACCCATGCCCGAGGCAGGATTCGAACCTGCGCCCGTAGTAGCCCCGCGGTTCCGGACTGTAGCGCCAGAACCGCACGGCCACCGCGGCCGGCTCCGCTAGGTTTCGATCAACAAGAGAGTTACACGGAAACGCTCTGTGAACTCAAAAGGGTATTCCTGGAGGGAGGGCGACGCTATTGACAAACTTTAGAAAACCGTCGTTTGCGGCTAACTGCTGCCCCCGGCGCACACAGACACGAGGACTCGAACGGAGGCATAAAGACAGTCGTTTTTCTGTTGCTCGAGTCGCGAGAGTAACAGGAAAGGAAACGTCTAGCAGCGACACAAGGACCCTCCGCCGTGGGAAGTTTGGTGGCTTGCAGAGTATGTATGTGGGTGTAAGTTAACAAAATATTTTTAAGTAACCATCAATAAACTCTTCATTGAAGTGCAGAATTACTTTTTTACTAACCTAAAACGTTCCCCCTTACGTGAATTTTACATTCGTCCGTGTGTATTTAGATACATTTTCATATATGTGTTGGGGAATTTTGTTTTAAGGTAACTTTAAGGTTGGCAGTACGACAAAATAAGGAAGAAAAATAGTTGTAAAAGTTCACCCACCATTTTTCAAGTCGTTTGGATTCTTGAAGCCGAAAGTCTGGAGAAAAATCGATTATACCCAAATCCTCGAAACTAAATATGATAACCAACACACTGAAAAAACGGAGCGAAATGAAGTATACCTTAAATGTGAATTCAAAAAAATAATGTTAAGTCGGTACTTGGGGTCATTCAGGAGAAGATTTTGTAAGACGAGACAAGAGTCTCATGAAAACACTCCTCTGCGGGTGACAAGTTCTAGGGGACTGATGAAGTCAGATGTTAAGTACCATAGTGCTCAGTGCAATTTCAGCCATTTGTCTCAATGCGGAGAAAATCCACAAAACAGTTATAACGCGCTTGACGAATCGTTTCAAGTAAAGTAACTGGGAAGCTGAGCCGTCAGTGCGACAGATAGCTAAGCGAAGGGACTGAGGTTGGATTCCTGGCTGCGCCGAAGATTCTCTTCGCATGGAGACTGGGTGTTGTGTTCCCCTTACGTTCGTCCACTGAGAGATGGCTGAATCGACACTGCCTGACAGCCTATTAAATTGAAACAAGTAATATAACTATGAAGTAACAGGAAAAGCTGTGAACGGAAGAAGAGTGGGAACTCACGAGTCGTGAAATGAGTATGGCCGTACGTGCTGCAAGACTCTAGACAACCCACAAAGGTAGGAGTAATACTGTAGGATTCGAACCTGCGACCGTAGAGGTCACTCGGTCCCAGACTGAAGCGCCTAGAACCTCGCGGCCACACCGGCCGGCGCGGCGATTCAGCCGCGTTTCATTCTTTTGCACGCCGCTGCAGAGGGAGGGGGGTCTACAATTGTCGCCTCGCGTGGTTGTGCTGCATTTGTCGTCTGTAATTTGTGACTGTTGAATGGCATGAATTTTCTATGTAATTTTAAGGAAATATCCTTTCTGTTGCAAAAATGTCTTTTCACATAGAACTTTTCATCATCGAAGTCAAGCGTCATAATTTGATTTGGAGCACAGGAAACAAGCTTTAAAGCATTAAGTTCGAAGAATGTTGTTCCTGACACCGAAAACAAAGCAATGAATTCCGAAGTTTCATTCAACATGAATCCATCTCTTCTACGAACGCAGTTGTGCAACATGCTCCAGTTATTATTGCAAAAAGGTCTCCTTTAACTTTAAGGGAGCTGAAGTATTCGCCATTTGCTTGATAGGTTCCCAGAAGTGCACACTGTGTAGCGGCGCGTCCTCTATAACCTGTAATAGTAAACTTTTCTTTTCTCTGTCAATTGTTTTCCCACTTTACGAACGTAGCATTTTTGTTTTTCAAAAGCAATTGCTTCATCTCCTGCTAAGCAAAATGGAAGAGGCTCATCTGAATCAGAGAAAGCCCGAGGCTTTGGTATATTTAACGAAAGAGGAAAGCTTCAGGACGTGGTTCTGCCGCAGAATTAAATAAAAATATGTATATTGTGATAAGCTAAATTTCCTGACATCTGTTATTGCCACTAAAGCAGTAGGTTTGGATGAAGCTGTTGTTCATACTGATGAGGCAAATAATTCTCATGTTCAGCCTGGAGCTGCCTTCAGTTCTCATAAGAGACAAAGAATAACAGGGAAGAAGAAATGGTTTTAGGTACATACAGTGAACATTAAGAAAAAAAGTCATAAAAGATTGAAGCAGACGACACGCCCAAGCAATTTCTTCTGTCATTACTAGATGGTTTTTACGCCACACCACTTGAAGATCGACGTCGAATTTAAAATAATGTCGGTTTTGAGGAGGTACTCCAGTGACTAGTTACTTGAGTGCAAGGATGCCACTTGAGGTTAACCACGGCTGGGAACGAGCCAGCGGCCCTTTCATGTTTGTGAGACTCAGCGAGCGTCACAAACCCCAATATGTCACACTCTGAAAAAAAAAGTCTGATAGTCCTGCTAATCTGCTCTCGTAGGTACACGCAGTCATTGTCCAACACACGATCATACTGAGGTGGCCTGGGACGTAGGGTTGGTTACCCACGAATAAAAATATCAGAATTGCAACTGAGAGGCGCTTTGTCCTCTATAAAGAGCAGTGACATGGTATTGATAGTTACCGTTGCATTTGGCGCCTATCTTTTAAGACGAGAGCACACTGAAGACAGTGATATCAGGTGAACGTCTTCCCCTGAGTACCTTGTATGATATTTGTATTGGTCTCGTTAAATATAATTCTCCTCACAAATGAAGTACTTACTTCGAAGAGAATCTTCACTCAAGTATTCTAATCCAAAAATCTTTCTACAGCACTTGGTAGTTAAGCATACTAACGAAACTGAAAAATAAAATGAAAAACAAACATGCACTTGCATAAATCAATTCGGCACTGTCATGCGTGTCTTCCGCTAATGATTCTAAACTATATTTCTGCTCATCTGCGCATACTAAACGAAATAAAGGATACGGGATCAATACTTCCATCACGCGTCCAGCCGGTCATCTGCGTGGTGGAACTTTGGAGCCTAACCATCAGAACTCTCGCAAACTCTAAGTCATGCACCGAAACCACTTACCCATCATGTTGGGACAGAAAAATGACTTAAGAATGCGGACTTACCTTCTAATAATCGTCACAGATGCTGTTTCGGCCATTGGAGCAGAGATCTAAAGGCGATAGTACTCCGAAAGCGTTCTATTTCATCAGAAATGTACATTTTTTTCCAAGCGGTCACCTACACGACGCGCCTCTCAGGCAGCACGATCTCGACTTAATGTCACGCGAGCGCCACAACTTAGGTGATGCCTCGTCCTGTAATCATACACGCGTGCGCGCTCATGAGTTACAGTAGATGTATCCGCTTAACTTGAAGGGTCAAGAATACCTGGGACTATTTAATGTCTTTGTGCGATATCTCGATCTATTGCACATCAGACCAGTAAGGGCATTCCCCTTCAGCGTAGCCGCTCCTTCCGCTTTTAAGGTGACAGGTAGGTTCGCCTACAGATCCTTCTAGAACCATCGAGACGTTTTCTGTGTTCTCCTGCAAACGCCATTCGGCGACTTACTCTCACCTTCCCGCCTCAGACAGCTCACCGCGTTCCATATATAACGTTCAGTCGTAAGCCTGGCTACTGTCATTTCACGTTCTCTCTCTTACTTCAGCTGCAGTACAAAGAAATATTCTATTTCACTTCGCCTACTGGGTGGCATTAAATCCTCTAAATTTTGGTGAAGCCTTCAATTGCTACTATTATTACCAGATGTAAGTAAAAATAAAAATACAGCCTGGTACATTTATACATTACTACGTAAAGTAGTTGCTACGTTACAATAGTGTGTGAAAATAATATCAAGAATCGGGGTTCCTGTTGACAACATTGAAGCGGAACCTCCCAAACAAGAGAGCTCCCTCTCAAAGAGTAAAGCATAGGTTATTACTGTATATTTGACTCTTGCTTTCACCAAAATATTGTTAGAGCGATGGATCTCTATTCAAATGCCTTCACGTCCTCCTAATCTGTCAAAACATTCCAAAAAATTGCTATGAGCACTGTGGGACTTAACTTCTGAGGTCATCAGTCCAATAGAACTTAGAACTACTTAAACCTAACTAACCTAAGGACATCACACAATCCATGCCCGAGGCAGAATTCGAACCTGCGACCATAGTGGTCGCGCGGTTCCAGACTGTTGCATCTAAAACCGCTCGGCCACCCCGGCCGGCTCAAAACATTCATTCTGTGTGAATTACCTAATAAAGTCAGAGGAAAGAAAGCATAGAGGTTTGAAAGCTGCAACCGTACATTGAGGATACACTTGGTGGTTTAGGTGTAATGTTCACGCGTGTGTCGCAAAAATACAGTCAAGTAGCGTTATTTTATATCTGTTACAGGACACCAAGATACCCAGAGACAAAACAAATCGAGTCTGTAGAAAATGAGATAGTGGACGACGCTATGCAGTGGTGGGTGAGAGTAAGCACCAAACACTGTCTTCTCAGGGCGATATTGGAAAATGGATGCGCTCGAAGACAAGAAAGATTTACGAATCAGTAGAACGCAGAGTTTACAGATATCGCTAAACTTACGCGTTTCCTAACATACACTTCCGGAAGCTCTGTTGCTTCTAGTGAAGGAAAGTAGGGCGTGATTTAAGAGCGATTAAAGTTTCTGAGAAATAATTCGATTGCGGACATGGTCCTTTGGACACTTTAATGCTCGGCCTGAAGTCCTCAGCGTTTGCTACGTGGTCACTTGAGATATCTGGCTAGGGGGCAATGATTGACAGTACACCGTAGTTAGGCCGGCATGCGAGTGCAGACAAATAATGGGCAACGTCTGACGACTCAGCAGTGCAGCATCTCAATGATACACATTGTTGACGCTCTGCCCAGTAATGCACAGTAGTAACAAACCCAAAGAAGTCCACGTTCATTTGATTTTTGATCAAACTTTTTCAATAGTAACCCTTGTCTGGAAACGTGCTGTTTCCGTTCTACGGTGCTTTCAGTTCAGATGTTTAAATCATCAACGTCTGCTTGAGCCGTGACGCAAGAATTCGAAAGTAAAGAAAACGAAGCATCCATTTATCACTCGAACACATTTGTTTGTATTAACACTTAAACATTACATGTTGACTTTATTAAAAAAAAAAAGACAAAGAGGCCAGCATACTGTAGGTAGAGCAGTTCTGACACATTACCACAGCGGCTCGATGTGGCGACCACCAATGTTGTTACAAAGATTGAACCTACGAAGCATGTTCTGGTACACGCTCTTGATTTCTGTTAATGGTTCTTCAGTTTCTGGAGCAGCCACCAGGGCTCGTTCGAACATATCTTCATCTTGAATGAGATTTTCACTTTGCAGAGGAGTGTGCGCTGATATTAGACTTCCTGGCAGATTAAAACTGTGTCCCCGACCGAGACTCGTACTCGGGTCCTTTGCCTTTCGCGGGCAAGTGCTCTACCATCTGAGTGAAAATCTCATTCTGGAAACATCCCCCAAGGCTATGGCGAAGCCATGTCTTCGCAATATCCTTTCTTGCAGGAATGCTAGTTCTGCAAATTTCGCAGAAGAAATTCTGCTAAGTTTGGGAGGTAGGAGACGAGGTACTGGAAGAATTGAAGCTGTGAGGACGGGTTGTGAGTCGTGCTTGGATAGCTCAGATGGTAGAGCACTTGCCCGCGAAAGCCCAGGGTCTCGAGTTCGAGTGTCGGTCCGGCACAACGTTTTAATCTGCCAGGAAGTTTCAGATCTTCATATGTCTCTACAGGAGTCCCATAAGCTCAGCTTTGCATATGATCCAACAAGAGGCAGTCTAACAGGAATTAAATCCGTCGTATGTGGCGGCCATGCGGTCGGATCACGTCGACCTATCCATCTTTCGCCATGTCGTTCACTGAGATGTCTCCGAATCTCAGCTAAGAAGTGAGGTGGTGCACCATAGTGCTGAGTCCACATATCCTGAAGGACATTCAGTGGCAGTACCATCGTTCTGCCTACCCTACTGCAAGGCAGAAACAAGCAACTCTGAGATATTTTTCTTTCTAGCCGGCCGCGGTGGCCGTGCGGTTCTAGGCTCTACAGTCCAGAACCGCGGGACTGCTACGGTCGCAGGTTCGAATCCTGCCTCGGGCATGGATGTGTGTGATGTCCTTAGGTTAGTTAGGTTTAAGTAGTTCAAAGTTCTAGGGGACTGATGACCTAAGATGTTAAGTCCCATAGTGCTCAAATCCATTTTTTCTCTTTCTATCAGCAGATATGGACGCGTTACACATCTGACCTGAAACAGTCATAGAACGGAAACTGCATGTTTCCGTACATAGGTTCATATTCAAAATATTGTGAATTCACGCCCCTCTCCAAGTCCTATAAGTTTGTAACGGGCATTTAAAAACCGCCTCTATGTTCAGAAATACACTGCTCGAATTAAGGTGCAAAATGGTTCAAATAGCTTTGACCACTATGGGACTTAACATCTAAGGTCATCAGAACTACTTCAACCTAATCCATGTCCGAGGCAGGATTCGAACCTGCGATCGTAGGCGTCGCACGGTTCCAGCCTGAAGCGCCTAGAACCACTCAGCCACAACCGCAGGCAATTAAGGCTGTGTTTGATAGTAAATAACGTCTTTTAGCAAGGAACACACCACTATCATCAAAAAGCGTGTGAAGGTAATGGGACCCAATGATTCTGAACTTGCAAATGAGTTCTGTCAGTGGATTAATGCGTAATGCCTTCAATGAAACAGGGTAGCTGCTAACAGCTTCAGCATTTGCTCCACTACTTAAGCTGCTTATTAAGGAAAACGCTTAACCTTCATTTCTTATCATTAATTCCTTGTCTCAAAGCACTGCGATCAGCCTTCTTCACTATTTGCACATTTTTAAACTAAAGATTTGGGAGAAGCTGTACATGCAGAGTACGGTAGAGTGTGTAAATCCAGTTTTTTTCAATCCCAGAATATCACGCAGTTTTCCAATCTTTATATGTGTTTCGTTCCGCAAGATAAGTAATACACGAGAACTAAGTATATAACGAATGCATAAGCAGTTAAAGCCGATTCTGAAATCAAACACTTTGGTTCAATTTAATCCTCGTCCTTTCACGTTTATTACCAGCAGCGCTATCCTGCCGCAGAGTAAATTTCACGCAGTCGCTGCCGTCGGCTGGAGAGAGGGACACGGCCATTCCGTAACTGACGTTTTAATGTATTTACTTTGAGCACCGGCCGCGGTGATGTTTATTTTCGGCTGGTCCCGCGGCAGGCCGCAGCCTGCAGCGAATGTCGCTGTTCCCAGTCCGGCCACCGTCCGCCCCTGCAGACCAACCGGCGTGCACCCCCCCACAAACACGGCAGAGGTTTTTGGACGCAGATTCCGCTGCGGCAACGGGCGTGCGTGGCCGCGAAATTGTGCGATTCGAGCAGGGGTTTCTCCCCTCACTCCCTTCCCCTCTTCCGCCAGCCCGGCCATTGTCCTCTTTTTTCGTATGCCAACCTTCCAGGCAGAGCACGGTTCACAGGCGATCCGTGGCTTTGCTGGTCGTAATTGCTTCTGATTCATAGAGGTGGGGCTGCGTTGTGTCGCCGGGCGTAAATCAAAGGCAGCGCCACACTCGCTACAGGTGCGCCCCGTCCCCACGTCCAGGACCCTCGCTACGCTCCACTGCTTTCTTTTTATTTCTCTAAAAATATGTGATTAAATCACAGCAGTTTCAACCTTTTCTTTCAGCAATGAAAAAGTATTGCACGCAATTCCAATAGTGACTAGCACGTGTCACCCAACGTGCCCTGTGATACATTCCTTTTTCTCCAGCTTGGGTGAATGAAATGAAATACAGAACCGGAAACATGATCTAGCATACTTCTTAACTACATGCGGGGTTAAATTATTGCCAGAGGTGATGATGATGCTGATGATAAAAAATGTAAATGTCGTGTGACTAGGGCCTCCCGTCGGGTAGACCGTTCGCCGGGTGCAAGTCTTTCGATTCGACGCTACTTCGGTGACTTTCGCGTCGGTAGAGATGAAATGATGATGATTAGGACAACACAACACCCAGTCCCTGAGCGGAGAAAATCTTTGACCCAACCGGGAATCGAACCCGGGCCCTCAGGATTGACTTTCTGTCGCGCTGACCACTTTTTTTTTATCTCATTTTGTTCGTTTTCGTTCGTTCCATCTGCTCGGGGCGAATGTCGCCAGACATTCGTTTCAGCTCGTCGTTGTTCCATCAACTCAGTTTTTTTTATTACAGTGGGCACGTAACCCTCTGACCGTGCCGAGCCGGTAACCACTGAGCTACCGGAGGCGGACGCGATGCTGATGATGATGATAATGATGATGATGATGATGACGAAGCTCAGATGTTGCTGGTACAAGATAGCAGTATTGCTACAGAAAATATAACATCTGTGGAACGAAATAGAACATGTGAGGTTCCAGTACCATTGCTTAAAGCATTTATTAATTATTAAGGCATCTGTTTTGGAAGATTTCCCTTTTCAAGTACCAACTTACACAAAGTTTGAGAATTACAATGTGCTATGGTTCTACAGGAATTTTAGACTAAATTTTTTTAAGTGAAGAATTTCGTAAATAATCACCTCTAACCCAGTCCGTTACTATGTAAATATAAAACATCTGTGGTGTGGACTGTCAAAAATTACAGGAAATATCTACGATATTATATCAAAATTTTACTCCACACTGTATAAAACAGCACAAAATAGACGTGAATTCGATATTTAGAATTTCACGTGAAATAAAACGTGAACAGTCACCACCTACGGTCACACCAGATGTTATATATACGTCAGGACTATGTAGACTCTAGTCTCCCTCTTACTTAGAAAATTTACAGATATGAAAATTAATTACAACATAGTTGCTTGTGTGATTCGTGATAATGAATATTATGACTGCAATTTCTGTTGTACCTCAACAACTCACGAAATTCTTCATATGTAAAAAATTAAGTCTAAAATTCCTATAGAACTACAGCACATTGTAATTCTTAAACTTTGTATACGCAGGTACTTGAAAATGGAAATGTTCCGACATAGTTGTCACAATAATCAAATGTTTTAAGCAGTGATACTGGAACCTCACTTTAATGTCCTTTCAAGAGAATAGTATATGCCTTACATAGGCTTCTGTGGCTTCTTTAGTTTTCATGAAACTTTCTACTTTTTTCTGCCTTCCTATAAGATCTGTGGATAGTACACGGAATCAGCTACTGCCGGTACGTCTCCTGTAGGCTTGAATTTATTTGATAAGCTCACAGCACAAATTTTAGTCACCGCCTTAAAAGAGCTCTGCTTTGAAACGCTGTACATGGTAAAGAAGTGGTATAAGGCGGTCACGCGGCCCTCCACCGCTGATCTATACCGTCGGTCCGAACAGTTCCGAGATCTTTTTATTTCGTGGCGTGTAACTGAGGGCAGCGCAGTGAATACTAACGCATCTTGACCTAACAACAGAATAGCAATGGGGCAACATGTAAAAACCAAGTGTTCACGACATTCTCCAGAATCTTTTGAAGAAGAGAAAAGCTTGTGCAAAATTTGTCCCACACGCCTTGACCCGCGAACAAAAACAAAAGCGAGTGGGTGCCTGCCACGACGTGATAGAAATGCAAAATGTGAACAATTGTTTTATGGGAAAAAAATAATCACGTGTGACGAGACTTGATGTTATCAATAAGAAACCTATCACAAAACAAAAAGTGAAGAAATTCACATTAAGGCCAACGCTTCGACGACATAATCAACTCTGAAGGTAACGTGAGGCGCGAATTGAACTACATACCAAAGAAGGTCTTTTCTAACGGTTCGGCATGGTCTCATGGATCTTGTCCTTAAGTGAGAGGAGAGTGTGTAGAAAATCTGAAGCTTTAAAACTACCATCTTAATGTTTCTCTACTTTTTTATTTACGCAGTCTCCGAACTTTTTCAACTAATGTAGTAAGAAATGACACTGATTTACATGGATTCAGTAGAATAAAGTGGGCAGACGTGAATCTGTGAAGGAATACCAGATCGTCATTTCTCGAGGTAAGTAGTGTTTCTCAGTCAGTTGACTTTCCTCGTACATTTGGTGCTTGCTGTGCTAATGTAACGGAAGGTATGATAGCACTTGCCGATTTTAATCCAGTTTTCCAAAGGCCATTTCACAACACACTGGATGAAGTTCAACGTGCCTACATGAGATCCACAGCGCAGTGGACAACGGCTCTTAGGTTGATGCCGTGTTCCTTGATTTCAGTAAGGCATTTGACATCGTCCCGCATTATCGTTTAATGAAAAAAAAAATACGAGCTTACTTAGTATCTGAGCAGACTTGCGATTGGATTCAAGATTTTCTTGCAGGTGGAACTCAACATGTCGCTCTTAACGGAACTAAATCGACTGATTTAAAGTAAAGGTAATATGCGGAGTACCACAGGGAAGTGTGAGAGGACCGTTGCTGTCGACAATATATACGTAAATAACCTAGTAGATTTTAAGGCTATTCGCAGGTGATGCAGTTGTCTATACCAAAGTCGCAACGGCATAAAATAGTAAGAATTTGCAGGACGACCTGCAGAGAATTGATGATTGATGTAGGCTCTGGTAGTAGACCCTGAACGTACATAAATGTAGCATATAGCGCATACATAGGAAAAGAAATCCACTACTGTACAGGTACACTATTGATGACAAACAGCTGGAGACAGCGTCTACCGTAAAATATCAAGAGCGACCTTAAGTGGAATTACCAATAAAACCGATAGTGGGAAAAGCAGACACCACATACAGATTCATCGGAGGAATCTTCAAGAAATTTGACTCATCCACGAAAGAAATGGCTTATTAAGTGCTTGTTCGCCAGATTCTTGAGTATTGCTCATCCATCTGGGATCCCTATCATGTAGGACTAATAGAGAAGGTAGAGGAGGTACCAACGAAGAGCAGCGCGTTTCATCACGGGATCATTTAGCTGGCAGAAGAGCGTTAAGGTGATGCTAAACAAACTCCACTTGCAGACGTTACTAGGGACGTATTGTGCATCATGGACAGATTTGCTATTGAAATTTCGGGACAGCATTTCAGGAGGAGTCGGCCAACAAATTACTTGAAACTTCCTGGCAGATTAAAACTGTGTGCCCGACCGAGACTCGAACTCGGGATCTTTGCCTGTCGCGGGCAAGTGCTCTGCCATCTCAGCTACCGAAGCACGACTCACGCTCGGTACTCACAGCTTTACTTCAGCCAGTATCTCGTCTCCTACCTTCCAAACTTTACAGAAGCTCACCTGCGAACCTTGCAGAATTAGCACTCATGAAAGAAAGGATACTGCGGAGACGTGGCTAAGCCACAGCCAGGGGGATGTTTCCAGAATGAGATTTTCACTCTGTAAAGTTTGGAAGGTAGGAGACGAAATACTGGCAGAAGTAAAGCTGTGAGTACCGGGAGTGAATCGTGCTTCAGTAGCTCCGATGGTAGAGCACTTGCCCGCGAAAGGCAAAGGTCCCGAGTTCGAGTCTCGGTCGGGCACACAGTTTTAATCTGCCAGGAAGTTTCATATCAGCGCACACTCCGCTGCAGAGTGAAAATCTCATTCTGGAAACAAATTACTTCTTCCCCACATACATCGCGCGTATTGACCACGAGTAGGAAATTCTAGAAACATGAGCCAACACAATCATTCTTCCCTCGCACTATTCGCAGTGGCACGTGGTCGGGTGGGATCTGATAGTGGTACCGAAAGTATCATCCGCCACGCAGCACTATGTGGCTTGCGGCGAATGATGTAGATGTAGATGAAATGGCGTTCCACTGGCAAGCAGGAGGTCGAGGAGAGGCCTGGTCCTACAGCTGCTGACATCATCATCTGCATTCCTGCAGTTCGGAAATCATCACATCCCGCCAGTACACCTACGCAATGTTATCGTCATTGTAGCAATTATGACACCACTGCGTCAGTGCCCCGTGAAGCCCAGTACCATCCCGCGCCCACTGGCCCCCAGCCACGCTATTCGACGTCATCGTACTGTGTTTATTTGGCGTGGAAGCATACGTTCACACCGTTCGAACAATTTTAATTCGACTGCGAAACTTTCGTCATTTGCTGACTGTACTCGAAGGGTGAAGGGGCTCCCACGTCTTTCGATCAATATGCTCTCATTCTAGCTCAGTGCTTGGGGCTATGTTGTAACAAAATAATTTTTTAGTCCAGAAGTATCTGAACGCTCTGACGACAACACACATGTATTTCATTGTTATAAAGTCTCACGTGAAATACACCGGCATAACGTCAAAGCCCATAATTAATTTAGTGCTCTAAAGTACCTGTATTATTTATAAATCATGCACTGTTGCTCTCTATTTGAGGTCTCTGCTCTGTAGTGAGGGGATCAGATGCTGTAGTGAGAAGCAGAGCTAAAGAAATGGCGGGTTACAGTACTTTGACAGTATAAAATAATGATTTCATGTAACAGTCTGGCCAACCCCCTTCACACAGTGGTGACACCGTTTTCTCTCAGATCTCTGTAGCCAAACGCCTTAAGGCTTCGCTTGTACTTGGATAGGTGACCTCCGAAGTTTGCCTAGAGCTGTTGGAAATTGGGTGCACTCGGCCCTTGTGTGGACAACTAAGAAAATACTTGACAGAGAAGTAGCGGCTCCTGCCACGAAAACTAACAACGGCCGGGAGAGCAGTGTGCTAATCATATACCCCTCCAGTGACGTCTATCGGCTGAGAATGACACGGCAGTCGGACGGTACCGTTATACCTTCGGAGGCCTGTTTGGACGGAGAGGGGAAATACCATAGTCTGGAAAACGTTAAACTATTGCCACCAAATACGGAAATTATTAGTGTTGGCGGTACAGTAGGCAAATTGATAGGATGCCAAATACGGAAATTAGCAAAAACCAACAACGTGGTAGAACACCAAACCCAGAAATTGGTAAACTGGGTCTATAATGGGAAAATTGGCATGCACCATAAATACGTCACATATAACTCATACATACGCTGTACATATATCGTACACACACCATACGTACCTTGTACAAATGCTGTGGTAGGATGCTTCGCCAGTACAAAAATAGTGACGTCATATCATAGTCCGTAATAAATATTAGTCACTTCTCCCCAAGTCTGGAAATTTGTGAAGTTGGCTGTAAAAACTGGTGAATTGGTAGGACACAAAATCTGGAAATCGATGAATACACCAGTATAAATAATTATCTGGCTGACGTTAAGTGAGGGTCTTCACCCAGCATCACTCGAGCAAGATCTCATCACAATGTCACATTGTACCTTGTACCCGAAAATATCCGAACAATCTGAATTATATATCACTCATCCACTGTCACAACCAGCCAATCGTTGTAGGGGACCACTGTTGTTAGACAATTTTACTCTTCATTCTAGGACCCTCCTCAGTAGTAAGAGGATTACGGTGTGCGTATTTGTTATAATAAATAGATTTTTTATTATTACTCCAATTACGTGACTGCCCACGTCATTACAAGATAATTTCCAAGATTGGCGACTTTGATGTCAGATATCTAGTAATGTCATTGGCCGCGTCGAGCTGGCTCTCATACTCCCGGTGACAAAGCGGCCGTGGCGATTACCACACATATGTGCGCTGCGCCTTAGATGTTCATTACATCCAGACACCGAGCTTTTAACAATGCTCTTTCAACCGGTTTAGTACTGTGCTCCAGTGTGAGGAGAGGCAAAAATCATTCTACTTCCAGCGTCTGTGCAAGCCACTTAATTTACTTTGACATACTCTGCTCTGCCCTAAAAGCTTTCCCGATATTGATATGAGTGCACACTGGTTAACTGCACTGCTTGCTTCTCGCCGCGCAGTGCAAGAGCGCTCTAGTTAATTTGCATGTAGTGCTGTTTTACCGTCACCACCGAACGCAGACTGCAAAAAACTATATATGATGAGCCATTAGCATGAGAGAGTATCAAGTGACGCGCTTAATGACCGTCATCACGGTAGAACAGTCCGCGCAGCCAGCCATGACGCTCTTCAAAAACGTACTGTAACAACAGCCACAGGGGTATTTTATACATCACCAATAAAGGTATGAAGTTCATTAGTTCTTACTCGGGTAGAACTGTAGCTCATGCACCCCACAAACAACGTACATGAACGTCACAATACACGAAAAAACGATGGAGCGCTCTCATCAATTCACTGTCTGTGCGTACAGCTAGGTTCATGGGTTCAACTGCCGAATCGCTTTCGTTGATCAAAGAAAGTTGTAAACATCTACTACACCGGAGTATGGCAGTCGTGCAACTGAACAGAAGGTATCTGGTATGTAATTTTCTCTATCAGTAAACCTTGAAGGTATCCATTTGATGCATTGTATCCAAATACTTACACCAGCATTGTCCTCATGCTCTATGCCGAAGGTGATATCCTGATATAACGTAATAAACCGGTGGTAACATGTATTAGCTTCATCAAGAGTGCCACAGAACAGGAAAAGTGCTTCATCTACAGAATGACGATACTACTCAACTTTTATTAGTCAGATCATCATAAAGTTCACGAAATTTGTTTTCAAAGTGACATAAAAATATGTGTGTGAGTGTTCCTGATAGGCAGTTCACCGCAGCAAGGGTTTCTTTTTGTTCATGTAAGTGTCCATTGAAGGTAAAATAGTTTGGCATCAAGACTAACTTCATAAAGTCACCGGTTTCATTAGTTTCTATATCGCTCATTCTGTTAACCTCGGATAACTTCATTTTGATAATGAATGTAATTTTAGCTACAGGTATGTCCGTGTACATGTTAGTGACGTACCCTCTACGGATGTATAACAAGAATTAAATTTTATATAGTTGTTCACGAGTATGCGAAACTATTTAATAGTCTGCCTTCCTCTTCGCTTTGTTAGATTCTTTTAATTCGGGGAGAAACACTGTACATTAAGATTGAAAGATTGTGCTATTCCCCATATGTCACGAAATGATTGTCAAACATTTAAAAAGACGACGTGGTGACTTCTTGGGTGGCAGTAACTTTTTTCTCACCGAGAAGTAAACGCATATTTCATGAACGTAATGCTGAATGTCTTGTTCGACTAACGACATGTACGCATTTTCAATGCGGCGTATATTTAGCAGTTACTTACATTCGATGGTGAACAGATAGGTGATTAAATAGTTAAAGAATGAATTGACTGAGCATGTCCGTTTGCAAAATGTTTTTCTGGGAAATTGCTACTACTAGAACAGCCATGTTGTCAGCAGTCGAGTAACAATCTCTGTCATAAAAAGCTCAAGTAGCACATAATTACGCGTTTCAGAACGCTGCAGGAACTTTGTACAGTTTCGATTACATTTGATAGGATCCCATACTATCATTTTTTATTCTTTCTTCCAATTATGTGTGAAGTGTACTGCTCTCATTACGCTAGCAAACATTTCCATTGGCTGATGCTAGAAAGGCGGGCGAGAAAATACATTGCCGTCGTTTCTGGAATGGCAGCAGACCATATTCCAAAATGAAACTGTAACGACCGCATGATATAAAACTTTACAGTAGACCATTTACCACATGCACCGATCGATGACGTCACTCCGCAATGACGTAAGAATAGAAAGGCGGACTGAAACAGTTCCACAGTTTTGCGTGAAACACAACCACAAAGCTGTTTCAGCAGTCTAGGTTATGTCTGTCCATTGTCTGAGCCATCGAACCCACAGACAACAGTGGAAAGTAAGATGTGTATCGAATGCAAGCCGACCCCTCCGTATTTCAAAACCTGTACTCTGATATTCGTTATTGAAACTGCAGTTTTAACCTACGTGTACGGAGATGCGCACGTCAACAAAGAAATTACTGGAAAACATTTACACTGATATACTACAATAAGGACGGGTAAATTTCTTGTTACTCGTCCTTTACTCATGTTCCTATACCCTAAGGCCTTAACACCCTTACATGCTATTCACGACGTGAAATTTTCTAAACTATTAGGTATATTGTACGAAAATATGAATAAAAACTCATGATAACACTGGTGTGTAAGATTTGAAGTTGCTGGGTTTATTAAAATCAGACACGAAAAATTGATATTTTATTAATATGGAAATTGGAAATTTGTGGTAAGTTCCTGTGGGTCCAAAGTACTGAGATCATCGGTCCCTAGGCTTAGACACTACTTAATCTAACTTAAACTATCTTACGCTAAGGAAAACACACACACACACACACACACCCCTGGGAGGACACGAACCTCCGACGGGAGGAGCCGCGCGAACCGTGGCAAGGCGCCTGAGACTGTCGCTGCAATTCCGCAGACGCTATGTAGAAAATTCTTAAACTGTACACTTACAATTTCTCATTGCATACATTCCAAAAAAAGCTTTTATTTCTGTAGGAAAAACAGGTTTCAGATACTTCACTCGTTTCACGTATCGTCATTTATGCGATGAAAGATTAGTAGAGAACTGTGTTGAATGTAGCAACAAAGATATATAAATCGAAACCGAGATTAAACGTAAGGTCTACATTACACATATGACGGTTGTGCAAGAACTATCTTTTATAAACTAAAAGAATCTTCGCATTGCAAAGTGTTCGGTTTGCAGTTATCCCTAACCGAAGATAATCCTTCAGAAATTTTAATCCAGTTAGTGTTATAAGATTTTTACCTAAATTATACAATCATGTTCAGGAAAAAAACAGAATATCTTGAACGACTAAAGGAAGGACGTTCATATTCACAGGACATGTACATTAGCATTTTCTGCAGAAATGATCAGCATTTCAGTCACCTCCGTTCAGCATTTTGCCTAGTAGGTGCAGGGTATGTCATAGGCCCTGATAAATTATTGTTCCATGCGCGATGACATCGACGCGTATAAGGTGCGAATTGTGCCTTGTGGTATAGCCATCCATGCTGCACTCACCTGGTTCCAAAATTCGTCTGTATTTTTTGGCCTTTGGTCACAGTCTGTTCACATATCCCACATATTTTCGATTGCCGACGAGCCTGGTGATCAGACGGGACAGGGCAAACGGTTGACTTCCAGTGACACCAAGAAGATACGTGTTCGCGCACCAACATGTGGTCGTGCATTGTCTTGCTGAAAGATTGCGTCTGGGGTGTTTGCAGAAAGGGTATGGCTACGGGTGGCAGGATTCACGTACGTCACACTGTTCACAGTGCTTTCAACACGCAGGAGTTGTGTTTTGCGGATGTAACTATTAGTACCCCACACCGTAACCTCTTGAGTTGGCTCTATATGTCTTGTGCGAATGCAGCCACTGCCGTGCCGCTCCCCCTGTCTGCGCCAAACTAAAATGCGGCCATTATTTTCAAAGAAACAGAACCTGTATTCGTCCGAAAACACTATCTGAAGCTATTGCTGTCCCAGTGACGGCTTTCCATACACCATTACCATCTAGCATGTTTCTGTACATTCGCCAAAGGAAAGCGGACAAGTGAACGACGCGCACGTAACCCATGCCGTAATAGAACTGCGACAGACTGTCACCCCTGATTATGTACGGTGAGTTACATTGCTACACCGTTGCTCCAGAGTCGAGGAGACAGCATACCATTCCTGCAGTGGCATTCGAATGACATGTTGATCTCCTAGGGGGAGGGTCCTGATGGTGCGACCTAACCCATCTCGTCACGTTCTAAGGCCTTCCGTGACCCATTCTGCACACACCAGTTGCACTACCGAAATACTTTCGTCCCACAAGAGCTAGGAATTCCCCGGATGGGTGCATTACATTCTCTCATGCTAATAACGCTCCCTCCTTTAAAATCACGGCTCACGCATACGTTTGCAAGACATCCTGCACGCCTGCTTAAGTCACACTGGTCCTTTAACTGCGGTTCACAGCAACAGCGAGACCCGCAGGCACATTTTACCGGTAGGTGGTGTTGTGCTGCGATAGTGATGTCGATCTTGAACCCGCGGACTGACATGTTTCAAATGCTAATCATTTTTGCACAAAGTACTAACGTACATGTCCTGTGAATATGAACTATCTGTTTTTATCCGAACATGACTGTATATTTGTGTTTTGCTATCGAGGCAATACTGTGCAGATGTGGAATCAAACTTCGGCAGCTTCCAGCTTCATTTGGTATTGTTAAGTACGGTGACGTATCTATGTCGTAAGAAAAATAATAGGAAGGTGTATTGCATATAGTCTCTACTGTTTGGGTCTTTTCTGACATAACTGCCTGAGTGGCCTTCCGACGTTGAATTTCGTGGAAGATGCTGAAGAGATCAGCTGCGATTACTTTTGAATCATATGGACATCATCGTCGTTATATTGACAATCTTCCATTGTCTCTAGACTGTAATCGTACAGGAGAATAGTCTGATAAGGGAATATCTTTTCAGCAAATTAGTGTTCTTCGTGATTGCATCATATTTTTCCAACAAATGTCCGCTGCTGCAGACAGAACAATACCAGTACATTAAGCAAAAAGCTTTCTGTTTTGAAATACAGACTACGTCAAAGATTTAATGAAGGACACAAAGTTTACAGATTCCTAATTTTTAATCTTTATTTTCTGATACAGTGTCGTATTAGGTCAATAGCTGTACAATTTTTTTATGCTAGCCTTAACTGTTCTTTGTTTTGTATAGTAGCTATATATGCGCATATGGTCACAGTATTTTGTTTCTGCAAAATTTGATATCACGTAGTTTCTGTTAGGTGCTGAATATAAAGAGGAATCTGGCCAGCAAGCTTCGATCTCTACCAAAATTTAGCGGAACTAGAGTGCATTACTGACTTTAGTATATTCCACACGATCTCGGGTGGTGGTCATTTTATGTGCAAATTAGGTAACTTTTTTAGTTTATGTAGTTCAACTTTTAACTCATTTGTTCTGTAACAAACGTTTTTGGAACAAGTCATAATGAACTGCATTAGCCTATATATTTTTGTTGGAAGGCTGCGAGACTTCTTGTTCTGAAATTAATAGTGGATCCATGCTTCGTCATATTTCACATTTCTTCCCTCTCAGAAAATACGACTACTAGCAGAAAATTATCTTACTTTTTTGAAAGTTTATAGTCATGGGAAGTGGATGACATGAATCAAGTATTAATTTGACCACTTTTAAACGTTCTCTTCCATCTGTAGACGGCCAGCCTGTCAACACTGCAGGCATGGTGCGGTTTACACACTTAGAAATTAAGTATTTTTTTCTCCACACGAATTAGATGCAATAGTTACAGACTGTCGACAAGTTACGGAGTCGGAATGTATGACATGTAGCGAATACAAATAGCTTTGCTAGAACACTTGTCACCTGCCTAAAGCTGATGATAACAGAACTAACAGCAGAAAATGTCATTACTGTTGTATTTGTGCCTTCGAATTGAAGGTCTTCACTGTCCTCCTATATCTGCATTTGCGTCTATACAAGCTTAACCATTGTATAATGAGACTGTTTCTTAATTTCTTATATATACTGCTTATTCGGATTTACTAAGGACTTGTTCTGATGGCATTGTTCAGGTATTTATAAATCAGAGATTATCTACACATTCTCCTCTGGGGATACACGTAAGTAGCTGAAAAATATTTGCATTCGGCTGAAAACCGCTTCTTAAAAATTCTTAGTGGATTTTCACGTGATATCGATGTCTTTTTCGAGTTTCTGAAAATAATTTTTTGTAATTCGCAAGAAAACAATCCATCGACGTTTTGGGCTATCTTCTTCTAGAGTGGGACTCACTATAGCTGTGATTCACGATTAAATGGGTTCCGCTAGCTTGTATTCTTCACTCAACAAACAACCAGTTCAGTTGTATCGCTATATACATACATTGTAATATACCTTTCCTTCCATAGTTAGGAAACTCTCAGCAATGTACAACTTGTGAAAGAAGAAGAATACATAATTCATATTATAACAAATATATGATAATATACTTTCCACAGATTTAAAATATTTTCATGAAAGTGGTATCTAACATTCATGGTGGTGTCTGTTCTATATCGTGTCTCCCTACCACTTTCAACCAACGACGCTCTGAGCGTGTTTTTTAGGGAATTGAATAGTTTGAACCTCGGACCTGTTGCTGATAAGGAGACGCCAGACCACACATGACATGTAGAATTCAGAAGAATTCAGTGAGACTAGCGATGATATGACCAAATACTAAATGATTTCAGCGTCAGCTCCACTGCACTCCCTGTAAAAGAATCACTAACTAAATTTAGTGGAAGGGGTTCAAGGCTTTCCTAATTTTAGTTAGCTGGTAAAATAACGTCGAAAAAGCAGTTACGTTTACCATTGGAAATTTTATTCTACTCACAAAACATCGTTTATAGATTGCACTATTGATAAAAGGAAATGTTTTAATACAGGATGGTAAAAACCAACTGCGTTCAACAAAAATGTGAACGAATATTCCCTGAATGAGTTTCCAAGTTCTACAATGGATCGGAGGATGACCTATGCCATGTTGTTGTTGTCTTCAGTCCTGAGACTGGTTTGATGCAGCTCTCCATGCTACTCTATCCTGTGCAAGGTGCTTCATCTCCCAGTACCTACTGCAACCTACATCCTTCTGAATCTGCTTAGTGTACTCATCTCTCGGTCTCCCTCTACGATTTTTACCCTCCACGCTGCCCTCCAATGCTAAATTTGTGATCCCTTGATGCCTCAAAACATGTCCTACCAACCGATCCCTTCTTATAGTCAAGTTGTGCCACAAACTTCTCTTCTCCCCAATCCTATTCAATACCTCCTCATTAGTTACGTGATCTATCCACCTTATCTTCAGTATTCTTCTGTAGCACCACATTTCGAAAGCTTCTATTCTCTTCTTGTCCAAACTAGTTATCGTCCATGTTTCACTTCCATACATGGCTACACTCCAAACAAATACTTTCAGAAACGACTTCCTGATACATAAATCAATATTCGATGTTAACAAATTTCTCTTCTTCAGAAACGCTTTCCTTGCCATTGCCAGTCTACATTTTATATCCTCTCTACTTCGACCATCATCAGTTATTTTACTTCCTAAATAGCAAAACTCCTTTACTACTTTAAGTGTCTCATTTCCTAATCTAATTCCCTCAGCATCACCCGATTTAATTTGACTACATTCCATTATCCTGGTTTTGCTTTTGTTACTGTTCATCTTATATCCTCCTTTCAAGACACTGTCCATTCCGTTCAACTGCTCTTCCAAGTCCTTTGCCGTCTCTGACAGAATTACAATGTAATCGGCGAACCTCAAAGTTTTTACTTCGTCTCCATGAATTTTAATACCTACTCCAAATTTTTCTTTTGTTTCCTTTACTGCTTGCTCAATATACAGATTGAATAACATCGGGGAGAGGCTACAACCCTGTCTCACTCCTTTCCCAACCACTGCTTCCCTTTCATGCCTCTCGACTCTTATTACTGCCATCTGGTTTCTGTACAAATTATAAATAACCTTTCGCTCCCTGTATTTTACCCCTGCCACCTTTAGAATTTGAAAAAGAGTATTCCAGTCAACATTGTCAAAAGCTTTCTCTAAGTCTACAAATGCTAAAAACGTAGGTTTGCCTTTTCTTAATCTTTCTTCTAAGATAAGTCGTAAGGTCAGTATTGCCTCACGTGTTCCAACATTTCGACGGAACCCAAACTGATCCTCCCCGAGGTCTGCATCTACCAGTTTTTCCATTCGTCTGTAAAGAATTCGCGTTAGTATTTTGCAGCCGTGGCTTATTAAACTGATAGTTCGGTAATTTTCACATCTGTCAGCACCTGCTTTCTTTGGGATTGGAATTATTATATTCTTCTTGAAGTCTGAGGGTATTTCGCCTGTCTCATACATCTTGCTCACCAGCTGGTAGAGTTTTGTCATGACTGGCTCTCCCAAGGCCGTCAGTAGTTCTAATGGAATGTTGTCTACTCCGGGGGCCTTGTTTCGACTCAGGTCTTTCAGTGCTCTGTCAAACTCTTCACGCAGTATCGTATCTCCCATTTCGTCTTCATCTACATCCTCTTCTATTTCCATAATATTGTCCTCAAGTACATCGCCCTTGTATAAACCTTCTATATACTCCTTCCACCTTTCTGCCTTCCATTTTTTGCTTAGAACTGGGCTGCCATCTGAGCTCTTGATATTCATACACGTGGTTCTCTTCTCTCCAAAGGTCTCTTTAATTTTCCTGTAGGCAGTATCTATCTTACCCCTAGTGAGATAAGCTTCTACATCCTTACATTTGTCCTCTAGCCATCCCTGTTTAGCCATTTTGCACTTCCTGTCCATCTCATTTTTGAGACGTTTGTATTCCTTTTTGCCTGCTTCATTTACTGCATTTTTATATTTTCTCCTTTCATCAATTAAATTCAATATTTCTTCTGTTACCCAAGGATTTCTAGCAGCCCTCGTCTTTGTACCTACTTTATCCTCTGCTGGCTTCACTACTACATCCCTCAGAGCTACCCATTCTTCTTCTACTGTATTTCTTTCCCCTATTCCTGTCAATTGTTCGCTTATGCTTTCTCTGAAACTCTGTACAACCTCTGGTTCTTTCAGTTTATCCAGGTCCCATTTCCTTAATTTTCCACATTTTTGCAGTTTCTTCAGTTTTAATCTACTGGTCATAACCAATAGATTGTGGTCAGAGTCCACATCTGCCCCTGGAAATGTCTTACAACTTAAAACCTGATTCCTAAATCTCTGTCTTACCATTATATAATCTATCTGATACCTTTTAGTATCTCCAGGGTTGTTCCACGTATACAACCTTCTTTCATGATTCTTAATACATTCTTAACACATCTATAATCTAGGTTTAAATTAAGTTTCACAAAAGAGAAAACTATCAAAATGGTCTACAGTGATCCTCAATTATCTTTAATTACTTATCTAACTTGTCGTAAATTACAGTGGCTGATGTGGCTTCTCAGTAACTATACAACAGAAAGATCATCGCGTTTCAGATTTTTACTTCAGGTGGTAAATGTGAACACCATGGGCTTTAATTTACGATCGACACTAGTATTACGCAAAAAGGGGGTGCAACAGATGAGACTTCTGCAGTTCTGAGTGAAGCTTTATGTGCTGTTATGCGGCATCGCGTGAGTTCATTACCTTGTCGTTGGTTAGGCAGCTTCAGGAGGGCAGCGGCCGGCGCAGCAGCCATCCAGCTCGCCGTCTCGGAACTAACTAACCTAACCTCTCCTTACTTCTCCTTACTACCATTTACCGAAGTTGGTTTAAAAAAACTATCTGGCTGTGTTTTCATCTGACCAATCATGGTCTCAATGTTAACCGTAAGCTCCGCCTACAAAAATTCTGTCTATCCAATGAGAAACGTTATACTTTTCGTGGTGGGGCAATGTTTTTAAAGACGTAACAAAGACGTGAAAAAGTCTCACGCTAAAACTTGCAGCTGGCGTTGTCCTAGTGGTTAATTGGCGACGTGGGTGTCCAGTCCGTCCGTTATCGTAGGGCCTTCTAGCTTAACACGGTTCTGTTCTCGGCTTCTGTTCTCGTTTCTCCCCTCGGAACTGCGTCTGTCTCACGGTGGGAAGGTATGACATGCCTTTAGGCATTCTTGTGTTAGTCTGTGGTATTCCATTTGCTCACTCGTTACTCGTATTACTTTGGTTAATTTAATGTCACGATTTATTCGGAGCTATGTGACATACAACTGGATTTTCTTGTCATGTCAGGGTTTTCATGGAAGGTGTTGCATTTGCCTGACACCTTACATGTATATGTCAAAATAAATCTCAAACATTTATTAATTTAAGAGCAAACGTGTCACAGAACATATAAATGTACGGTATACCGTGGGGCGTATTGTACACTGAGGGAAAAAATCGCAACACCAACAAATAGTTAATGTACAATAATGAAGTTTAGGGAACTCATTTGTCTAGGTAACACATTTAAGTAATTAACATTGAAAGATGACAGGTTAATTTAAGCGCGAGAGAAGCCACTGGAAATGTGAAATGCTGGTACATTAACTACCGGTGTAACCACCAGAATGATGAATGCAAGCATGCAAACGTGTAGGTGTTTTGATTAGGTGCCGACTGCCGGTTTGTGAGAGTTCCATGCCTACTACAGGTGTAGGTCTAGTGTGTCTAACAAGCAGAGCCGTTGGTTGCAGGACCTCAAGTGACCTCCTCCAAACCAACAAACAGCCATCTCCGGCACCGAGTCACCACCAGGTTTCATCAGAAACCACAACAGAACTCCACCCCTGCCCTCGAATGAGCTCTCGCTGGACACCACTGAAGTCGCAAAAGGCGGTGGTTTGGGGTCAGTGGGATACACGCTACAGAGCGTCTGCTCGGAGATATCCTCGAAGTAACCAATTTGTATCATCTCGTTGTGTCATGTGGCGCCAACTGCTGCTCAAATTGCTGCTGCAGATGCAGTACGAAGCGTCACAGCCATATGCAGAGCACGATGGTCTTCCGTCTCCGTAGTGCCACGTGGATGTCCGGAGCTCGATCTTCACGTTAATGTATATTCCCTTGACCATTACTGCCAGCATACATGTACAGCGGCTACACTCTTGCCAAGTCTTTCTGCAGTATCTCAGAACAACATCCAGCTTCTTGTAGTCCTACAACACGACCTCGTTCAAACTTTGTGAGGTGTTGATAGTGGCACATTTGTCTTTCTAAAGGTATTCCTGACTAGCACAACTCAGCACGACCAGTCTCAAAGGTGATCAACACTCACAACTATTATAGCGTGAATATAAAGCAAATCCGATTTACATCCTCGTAGTCGCGCTACAAGGGTGAATCTTATGCGGCTGGCGCTAAATTTGAACAGAGATCATTTTTCAGATGCGTAAACACGCCTACCAAATTACTTGTATGTCGCACGACTTCTTCGTGGTGTTAAGATTTTTTTCGGTCTATGTATTTCTTAGGCTATTGTAACCATGCGTTATCAAAGAGAATAATGCAATGCAAATTTAAATTCATCAAATTACTTCACTGATGATTTGCAGGATTCATATTTTATGTTACGCTCGTGTTATTTGATTTTGTTTATGATATACACATATCAGTCGTTTGTTATTCGGGAATGAAGAAGGAGAAATAGGCCATCAATAAGTCCACCAGGAGCCTCTTAAACTGAAATTTATTAGCAGTTAAACTTTTTACGGCTACTGGCAGTCTGTGCGGCAGGTCCCGGCGGAGGTTCGAGTCCTCCCTCGGGCATGGATGTGTGTCTGTTTGTCCTTAGGATAATTTACGTTAAGTAGTGTGTACGGTTAGGGACTGATGACCTTAGCAGTTAAGTCCCATAAGATTTCACAAACATTTGGACAATTTTTTGCTACTGGCAGTGTAAGATCGAGAGAAAAGTTTTCCGCAGGGGAGAATATTAAAATTCTAGTAGTTAACTGCCGAAGCATACGCAATGGAGTGCCACGTTTTGATGCGTTCCTAAAAAGCGCTGAAGCTCACATAATACTAAGCACAAAAGGTTGGCTAATGCCTGAAGCTGGCAGTAGGGACATCTTTGGGGAAAGTTTAAGCCATATTGTGAAAGGATGCAGAAATGGAAAATGAAGATGGTGTATATCTCCCGTAGACAAGAAACTCAAATCCTCCGATATAGAAACTGAAGCTCCATGTGGGACTTTTAGGGAAATAATTACTATCAAGGGTGAGCATCGAACTCTATTAGTGTTCTGAATGGTGGGCTCCATATGGTTCCCAAGTTGTGCAGCGACCGCAAACTATAAAATTACCAAATAAGCAGCAACCAGTCGCAAAATCATGTTTAGTTTATTTACTTTTGCAAATCGATTTCAACTGATTAACATCATCGGTGCTACAAATATAAGAATAAAAATAAAAATAATTAATAACAGTGACCAAACGTATCACTTTATGTTTGACCTGTGCTTAAGACAGTGTTGCTATCCAGGGTACATATACGTTGAAAGGTAAATTTGTATGTGCATTTTAGATGGTTTAATGAGTCTATATACATTTTATTGGTTTTACATTGCTTCATGTACATTTATTCATTTTGTTTCGTTTGTGGTGACAAGACACCCTGTACATTACTGAATGCCTTTTCTGAAAACTATATTGAACAGATAGTTTGGAGCCCCACTCATGGTGAAATACATTGGATCTAATGGCAACAAACAGACCTGACCTCTTTGAGGAAGTCCACATTGTAAATGGTATCAGTGACCATGAGGGAGTTACAGTAATACTAAATACCAAAGTGCGAAGGCAAACTAAAAAGTAGAAAGAGTTATATGTTGAACAAACTAGACAAAGAGATAGTAATGTCATTTCTCAAAGAGGTACTTGAAACTTAAAGCACAGGACAGGACTGTGTTGAGAACCACTGTATGACTCAAGTTTAAAAGAATAGTTGAATACGCACCGGGTAGATACGTACCCAGTAGAATAGTTAATGAACGAAGAGATGCTACATGGTATACAATTACTATAAAGGAACTTCTATAAAAACCAGACACTATTACATAATAAATATTTAAAAGAAAGAATAGGGCTATAGATAGAGGGATGCTGATTGAAACGGGTTTGACATTCAGGAGAGGAATGCGTGAAGCCTACAGTGACCACCGTAGCTGAATACTTTAGAAAGATCTTGCACAAAAGCCAAAGCAAAAAGACTTTAGGTACTGCCCAGTCATTCATGGACAAGACCAGAACTGAAATTGAGAGTAGCAAACGAAAAGCAGAAATGCTTAACTCTGTTTTCAAATCTTCCTTTACAGATGAATACCCAGGAGTACTGCCCAAGTTTAATTCTCGTACCACTTAAGAGATGAATGAATTAGTTATTAGTGTCGGTGGCTTTGAGAAACCGGCGAATTGTTAAAACTGAAGAAAGCCCCACAGTCCGATGGTTTCCTTATCAGATTTTGTACTCATTTTGCGGTTGCGTTAGCACCTCTGTTAAATGTAATCTCTCGTAGATCCCTCAAACAAAATGCCACAAGCCACACTTGTCTATAAGAAAAGAGTATCAGGAGTGATCCGCGCAACTATAGTCCTATTTCATTTATATCCGTTTGCTGTAAAATCTTAGTACTCACTCTGAGCTCAAAGATAACGAGGTACCTCGATCATAACGAAATCCAGTATGGATTTAGATAACATGTTTGATATGAAACCCAGCTTGGACTTCTCCCATATGATATCCTGAACGCCATAGATCAAGGCAATCAGGTAGACGCAGATTTTTCGACTTCCAAAATCATTTGATATAGTACCACCCCTACGTTTACTATCAAAAGTACCATAATGTGAGGTATCAGATGAAATATGTGTCAGGATTGAGGAATTCTTGGTAGGGAGTATGCAACATGTTATCTTGTATGAAGAGCTATCGACAAATGAAAAAATAACTTCAGGTGTACGCAGGGAACTGTGATGGGTCCCTCGCTGTTCATGTTGTACTTTAATAACTTAACGTACATTATTAATAATAACCGTAAAATTTTCGCAGATGATGCAGTTATCTGCAATGAAGTAGTCAGAACAAAGCCTTGATGAGATTTAAAAGTGGTAAGGGAGTGTAAAGTTGCTTTAAATGTTCAAAAACGTAACATTTGCACTTCACCAAACCAAAAGAACGTAATCACCTATGAATATCAAATCAGAAAGTCATCTGCTAATCGTTAATCTCATACAAATACTTAGCAGAGTCATTAAATGAAACGATCACATAGGCTCAATCATGGCTAAATCTGGTAGCAGATTACGGTTTATTGTAGAATATTAGGGACATTGAGTTAGTCTATAATGGAGGTTACTTACAAACCACTTGTGTGATCCATCCTAGGATATTGCTCAACTGTGTGGCATCCTTACCAAATAGGGTTAGCGTTGGATACTCAAGTATATAAAGGACTGCACGAATGATTAAAGGTTTGATCTGTGAGAGAGTGTCACAGAGATGTCGAAAGAACGGTATTGGTAGACCCTTGAAGGCAGACGGAAACCATCCCGAGATAGTTCACTAACAAATTTTCAAGAATCGGATTTAAATGATAAACCTAAAAATGTAGTACAGCCGCCTACACATAGCTCCTAAGTGATTGTGAGAACAAAGTTAGATTAATTACAGCACGCACATGGGCAGTCAAACATTGATTCATTCCGCACTCCACATGAGCACAGAACGGGAAAAAGCCCTAAAGAATGGTACAGTGGGACGTATCCTCTACCATGCACTTCAAGGTAGTTCGCAGAATATAGTTATGGATGCAGATGTAGACACTGAAATTTTGTGTTCCAGGACAACAGAAAACTTTCAGGGCCGAAGTAAATAACTTTTTCGAAGATGTAGTACTGATGCCATGAACTACTGATTTGAAAAAGACATACATTATTTAAGACAAATTACATAAAGTAATAAACATATAGGGGGAGTAGTAGTAATTAGTATCCGCAGTTCCTGAATCTGAAGTGATTGTAGTGATTGTTTTTCCCCCGTAATAGATCTGTTTTGATGTCCGTATTGCTGTCTTCAGTATTTTGCATTATGTCTCTAATGAGCTGTGACATCACCATCAGAGTTGTTTGTAACTGAGAGATGAAGTTTCCTTTTTTTTATTGCGAAATATGTTTTTTCCGTGAGTATTCCACGTTTTTTTTGTGTTTAGCATAAACAGGATTACTTCAGAAGGGGGTGGGTGGAGGGAGGCGAGAACACTCAAGTCGATGATTTCCCTTTTCTAGTTTCTTGATATAGAAATGTCTGGTATTCATAACGACCTAATCTTTACCATATCCTGCTGGACGCATATTGCCGTGCTCGCAGGATCTACCGTGTTTGGCACCAATGAAATGTCGGAGGTCAAAAGGTCAGCAGTCCAACGTCAGCAACAAAGGGCGGTAGAGGCAGCAACACAACTGTAGCAACATATGTTTTGCCGTAGGCAGATGCAGTAAACACCTCCAACATTTGCCGTGGACGTTCTGCTTTGAAAAGCGCACCCACTGTCTGGTTGCGCGTTAGTATGCAAAAGAACCGTATGGAACACGAAAGGGAAGTTTTGCTGTGGAGTTATTAAAGACTATATAACAGTGATCACAAAACAAATCCTGTTGGTTACTTGTAGACTATGCTACGTTTAATTCGGCAGTTTTTTTTATATTTGGACACTCTACAGCAAAAATTCGGCCACTGTCTTCAAAACGACAGAAAATTCGGGCCATTTGGCAGTACCATCAGAGGTACTGGTCCAGGGCATGACGTCAGACAGAGAAAGCGTGGCAGTGATTCAGGAAATGTGATGTATCCGATGCTCATTCTGTGACTTATTACCCATGTGTAAGGATTGCTTACTCTTCTGATTGGAAGAGGGCGCTCCAGGACGCCTGCTAGCTACAAGACAGGTTATGAAACTGACTGAACGATCGAAAAGCGGCGAAAGCAACTAAGTATCAACATATATGAGGCAATGAGGCTTTCAAATGTTTAAGCCTTATCTGTTTAGAGTCCTCTTATATCTAGATGGTAAAATCACCTATCTTCATCTTCAGCGAACTGCAATTTTGGAATGCATATTTGTGTCAAAGAATTATCTACCACAAGTGTATGGATTCTTGTTGTCATGGAGAACGTTCCCTCACGTCCGTTGTCTCGTGGTCCAATGGTTTCTGGCGTGGAGTGGTGATCTGAAATATTTATAGTTTTAGCGAACGAATTTCACTAGAAAGAAAGCAACAGCGAAGTTTAGGAGAATATTTAGCCAAATCTCGCTATCGAATATGTGAGTAATGAAATTACCGCATATAGACTGCACTGTAATTCAAATACTTTTCTTCTTCAGAAAGCAGTGGAAGATACGGTGTAACATATCTGAAAGAGTATCCAACTACAAAAACAAATTTTCAGAGGTGATTCTTAAAAGAAAGAACCGCTCCTCCTATCCTCCTCTCTCTCTCTCTGTCTCCCTCTCTCTGTCTCTCTCCCTTCCGTCTTTTACTTTTTTCATGTGTAATTATTCTGAAAATATATGAATTAGTTCAATATTAAATCCCCTGCTTCGCAACGCATTCTTCGTTTCAAAACATCCATACTCAGTATTCTTATATACTTCTTTGCCTCGTTCTATTCGCACTTACAGTCTCCTCCATATTCCTAACTACCTCCAGCCCTTCTTCCTTCCCATACCTCTCGTCCACCTCTCTCTATCATTAACAAATTCCCTGCCTTCTTTCCAGCCCCTCCATTCCCCACCCCTCCTCTCTCTTGCTCGCTCTCTCTCAAACATGCAGACACGAACACACAAGAGTACTGCCACACACACCACACACACACACACACACACACACACACACACACACACACACCAAGCAGGACTTTCCCGATAGTTTGAATGCTATGCATGAAAACGCGGACTACTCTGAGAACTTTTTTTTTTCACATACTACTTGAAACGTGATATCTATGTGCAATAATCACTCGGATGATAGATAAATTCCGAAAAACATTGGGCTTAACTAACACAGCAGCCGCCCACAGAACTCGCTTTTGTTCAGCGATGAAGTTATCGCTGCTACTTTGTTGGGATATTGAAAGAGGTCAGGGAGCGGTTGCTGAACCAAGTATGCTATTGGATGGAATGCTTCTGATTTTTAATGATTTCTACCGACTGAAGAGTGGAGCGAGACGCTTCCACGGAGAAAGCGAACAGGAAAGGTGGACGGGATACGTAATTTGCTTGCTCTTACAGCCAGCGCCTTTTGCTGCTGTCAAGCTTCTGGTGGTAAGATCTGATGTGTAAGTCAAACGAGACCAGGAATAAGTCTTCCATGGTTGCTTAATAATGTTATGGAAGCTGTTAGTCATCGTGCATACTCCGTTTATCTAAACTGAACTTCCGTGTAAGCAAACGTATATTCTGCTGTAAGCCCTTTTTTTTACTGTGAGCGTGTATACATGGTCTGCTACACCATTCCGCAGGTGCTGCAGAATTCTATACGCACACCACTTGTGTTTTCCTACAGTCCTATGGACTTTTGTGTGCGTCCTGCCAGCTGACCTATCACTGTTGTGAACGAGTTACTTCCATATACAAGGAAGTGTCAAAAAATAACCGGCATTATTTATTTAGTGGAACTATTGCTCACCTTACCCAAATTCCATAACAGACCCTGAAAGTAATCTTCCTCAGGCACAGTACAACGATTCCAGCGTTCAGTCCAATGTTCAAAACACTCCCTGATTGCTTAGCTCTCAATCACTCTGGAAAAAACGACCCCGAAGCTCATTTTTCACTGCAAGACGTACGTGAAAGTCACACGGCACTCGGTATGGTGAATAAGATGGATGTGGCTTCACTTCAGTAGCTAATTCAGTGAATTTTTCTTGAGTCTTACTAGCGACATGAGCCGGTGCATTATTCTGAACCGCCGGTCGCTGTGGCCGAGCGGTTCTAGGCGCTTCAGCCCGGAACCGCGCTGCTGCCACGGTCGTAGGTTCCTGCCTCGGTCATGGATGTGTGTGATATCCTTAGGTTAGTTAAGTTTAAGTAGTGTAAGTCTAGGGAACTGATGACCTCAGATGTCAAGTTCTATAGTTTTTAAAGCCATTTGAACCATTTTTGAAGGATCTGTCTCATTTGAGAAAGATGTGGCCTTTTTGTTGCAGTTTTTCTCTTTAATGGCTCCTTCAGTACGTCACATAGCAATCGCGTTGCTAATCCAACATATGATCGTACAATTCCTTGCTTATGAAAGAAGACAAGACGCATGACTTTTCCTGCGCTTGGTTGAAATTGCATTTTCGGGTCTTGTACTTGAAGGATGTTTCTATTGGACACCCTAGTTTTGTCTCTGTGTCGTAATGATAAAACCAGGATTCGTCGCATGTGATGACTTCGTCCAAAATATCTGATTCTTGCTGAAACCTTCCCTTCCACTGCTGACATTCATCACACAGTGAACCTCCTGTTAGTCACTGATCACACGAGGCACAATGTCTTCGGCTGATCCGTAGGATATATCCATAATCTCTGCAATCTTTGTTAACGATAAACGACTGTCTTCTCGCAACATGACATCAGTTGCATTGACATTGGTTTCAGTTTTCGAAGTTGACGGCCTTCCGGGGCGTGGAGCACCCACAAGCTCATTTTCACCATCTTGAAATCGTTTATGCCACTCATAAACGTGTGTTTTACCCGTGGCTGTCTCCTTGTAAACTTTCTGCTACATTTCCAATACTAGTGATGGAGCCTTGTCAAGAAGAACGCAAAATCTAATTGACTCGCGCTGCTGCAACTTGAGATCCATGTTGGATACAGTAAACACGCCCGTACTCTCCTTGCTTGCCACCTACTGCGTAATGCTAGGCGACTGACGCATGTAGTATTACGTCACTCAAGATCAGACCTCTCCGGTGCTGCCAACACTCAACTTAAACGCGGGCGCATTAAAATGAAAAGAACAAAAATTACGTTAATTTTTGACGCCACGTTGTAACGGTGAACAAAAATGTTTCTCATATTTATCACATGTGCCTCGTTGAATGCTATTATTTGCAAAAAAGATCGTTTCGGTATCTCGAGTAGTTTGAGATACGATGATGTCATGACCACCAGATTCGCGATGCGCTAGGACGTGAATGGGCACGTCACGAGTGACCATCCGTCGGATAAATTCGAACAACTTGAAGCCGAAATGAAATACCGTTCTGTTCTCACTTTTAAATGAAATTTGGATGTCTTGTATACGTTTCACTCCCGGCAATGTGTAAACTAAAATCAACCACATGCAAAGTTTACCCAGTGCGATTCTACATCTGCAAAAAAATCTTTGAATTGACTGCAATGTTTTACTTAACTGGATGCAGCGCAGTTGGTATGACGGATAAGGAAAGATAATTCAGTTCCTTATCGAGCGAAGATATCAGACTGAACCATGTGCATAAATAAAATTTTTTCACCAAATAGTTTTCGAGAAACCGGATGATCAGTATTTCATATCGGCCGCAACGCCATCTCTCAGCAAACACCTGCATTTAGCGAGCAGTACAGCCATAACAAAACCAGACCTCAGCACGTAATGCAGAGAGCACTTCTGTAACAGAGAAAGGATTACTAATCGATTCCATTACTCAGGGTTCAGGTCGCTGCATGTAGATCCTATTTGGGTATTACGTATTTCGTCTCTATTCTTGAGGGAATGAATCTCTGGCACAGAGTAAAGCGTCAAAAGTCTTAAGTTTATGCATCACTATACTAAACGTTTAACCTACGCAGCTCCTGAAACAACTGTTGCTAGACAGTTGAGTTTCAATAATGTTTCTGTTTTATGTCCGCCGTTCGTGGTCTCGCGGTAGCTTTCTCGCTTCCCGAGCGCGCGGTCCCGGGTTCTCTTAGAACTTAGATGAAAGCCATAGCCAGTAAGATAATACTAAAGCTGTATTTTGTGAGATGCCATATTGTGGAACCAGACCAATATCTCTCCATAAAGTCAGAAACTTTGAAGTGATAGAATTAACAAACCATAAAATTATGAAAAACGCAAACAAAAACTGAAAAAAGAATGGAAATCTCAATGCCCGTCTGACATGCACACCTACAGGACTAGACCTAAAATATAATCACGGCAACATTGTAAATCAGTCTGCAAGCGACCAGTATATAAGCAAATAGACGAAGGAAAACAAATTTATGTATCAGAAATCAATGTCTCACCAAAAGAAAAGAAAAAAGGCTGTCGATAACTAACACTAAATGAACACAAGAAATTGAAAGGTACCTTCATACGTATCATTATATTGTTATCTTGTAAATAAAAGTTTATTACGTTACAAAAAGAAGAAAGTAAAAGATTCCATTTCCGGCGGGGTCAGGGATTTTCTTCTGCCCCGAGATGACTGAGTGTTGTTGTGTCGTGTTTATTATCATCATTCATCCCCATTGCGGTCGGAGGAAGGCAACGGCAAACCACCTCCACTAGGACCTTGCCTAGTACGGTGGTTCCGCTATGCTCTGTCAACAAGCATGGGACTTCATTTCCATACTCTTTTATTGAATGGGCTTAAGCAATTATAAAATTTCATACATCTTCGTTAAAAAGTTACAGAAATGTAGTTCCTTGGCCGGATGGGAGTAAAGGACGCATCTTCAGCAGTTTCGCCACGGGCATAGTATGTCCTCGATACGGATATGATCAAGCCACTTTGTTTTAGTGACAAGTAAACAAAAACACCTACAGCCGTCCTTATGATTTGATTTTATTTTATTTTGTTTGCTACTAGTTTCAACGCTTCATTGCGTCATCTTCTGGCTGTGTTTGATGGGATACAGGTTGATATGATCTCCACGCATACGAAATCTGTTGCCAGCATTACTGGATACGCAGATAATGTGTCAGCACTCCTACCATCAAATACCAACTCAGTTGATGGTTGGAGCACTGATACATTATCTGCGTATCCAGTAATGCTGGCAACAGATGTGGTACGCATGGGGATCATATCAACCGGTATCTCATCAAAAACTTTCTGAAGATGACGCAATGAAGCTTTGAAACTAGTAGCGACAAAATAAAATAAAACCATAAGGACGGCTGTAGGTGTTTTTATTTACTTGTCACGATAGTGAACGGCCGTCGTCCCAGAGAACTCCTGCTAAAAGGATGGACATACAAAAACTTTGTTTCAGAGCTCACAATCAGTTTTACGAGATCTCGCTTTGGCTGGTCAGATGCTTCGCAGCTTTAACTGCAACTGCTAAGCGCTCCTCAGTAGGTTGGCCCCACAGTTCAATTACGCGGAGCACAGTGCCCCGGCGGCCCTTGCAGACGCGTGCAGCGCCAGCGCCGCCAGCCGTGTGCTGCGCAGCGTACAGCCCGCAGCCTGCAGACCGCAGCGGAGCGGAACCACCTGTTACCTGCTGCCGCGCCGCGCCACGCCGGGCCGGACCCTTTTGGAGCGGCATCGCGCCTCATTTCCTTCGGAAAGTGCGCGCTGCCGTCGCTGTGTGATCTCATTGGCCGCGTCGCTGCGTCCTTTGTGTGTCGCATCTTCCAGCCAATCAGCTGCGCGTTCTCTACTATTCACGGCGACCTCAGCATAATTTTCCCCCTTCTAATCAATTTCACCTTCCACCTCGTGTTCGCCGATGCGGATGGACGAAGGGGGATCGTGACGGGTGCGTCGTACCTCTGGGCTTAGCAGAGGGGCGGAGCAGTGACTGTCTGTGACAACTTCCTACCTCAGTTGCCGGTCGACGACTGCATTCATATAGAAAGAGCACTGTGATATAACCAGTAACCTTGCTTTGAATATCCTTAGGCCCTTGTATGCTATTTACTGGCGTCACTAACTTACTGCCTTATTTGTCCGTGAGCGGCAGCAACAGCGCGTATCGATAAGTGCACTGTCGTACCATCGCTGGAGCGACCGATAGCATTACCGGGTGGTCGTGTGACTGGAGGCTGCTCGCGACGGACCAGCAGTGCAGTCGGGACGCAGCAGCAGTGAAGACGGGGACGGAGCGCCGCTGAGACTTCGACAGCCAGTGCTCGCCCACCGCTGGCGACACACATGAACTGTCCGACGGAGGGAGACTGGAGCGGTGCGACCGTTGTTTGGTCGTTCGGTAGGTCGTCTCATCGACCGACGTATATTTGGCCCTTTTACCGTTTCCGGTCCTGGGCAGTCAGTTGGTTGGCTTGCAGCAGCGAAGAAGTCTCCGTGGCGCCTGTCTGGCCGGGGACTGCTGGAGGCGTCCACGCGCGGTCGGAGTGTGAGGGGCTGTTCCCATTGCTACGAGGTCCGTGGCTCACCGATCCCGGACACGAAAGTTGAGTCTTTACTTAATCTACCACCCAACCTCAACTGTACACATTGTGTAGTTTCAATTTCGTTGTGGGCGCCGATACCGTCTGCGTGGTTCCATTGAACTCCCTGTGGTGTGCTGGTCGGGTGGAGCGGAAGTTATCTTCTCACTTGGTCCGTTGGCTGTCTGTCGGGTGGATTGTCGTCGGATCGACAATGGTTGATCGACTGCCTGTCTCACCTAAGCGAGCGTTAGTGTCTGAATTCCAGGCCGACCCTCGGAACTTCCGAGCGCCCTTGGTTGTACTGCGTTTTCTTCCAAGTTCTACGGGACTGATGACCTCAGAATTTAAGTCCCATAGTGCTCAGAGCTATTTGAACCATTTTTCAACGTAGTTAAGGAACTGTTTTAAGATAAGGCCTTGCCTTTTAAATTTCTGACTTTGGTTGAGCTTTAAGTATTGGCTTTCAGCCGTTTTGAAATTAAAATGGTATTGCCCTTAAGGCATGAGACTGTAAGGCGCATTCGTCCGCTAATTACCTTCCAAAACTAAAGCTGTGTTTTTTAAAATTTTTCTTAGTTCTTGTAATGTTTGATCAAATAAAATGTTGTATTTTTGAGTGTAACTAACAGCCGCTTATTTTGGCCCTTTTCCACAACTTAAACTGCCTGTCCTGTCCTGCAGGTTTAGCAGGGTGTCTCACAACATACTAGCTGCGCACTGGGAGGAACCTTTCTTGAGAGGGTGCTGACAGAGCATTAACATTTTGACTTCTGTGTACGGAATATATACGCGATGTAACGGTTTAACTGCAGGTATTTCTGTTGGTGACAGAGGACGGTGTACTCAAAACGTTACGTTTTACGTCATTTGCAGACTAATAATTATAGCTACTCCATGTTGTATCTTTGTCGGTTGATTAGTATCTCCCAAGTACGAGTGGCAAGCTATTAATGCCTATTTTCCGCTGGGCAGCAGCTCACAAGGGAAAGTCTCCACCTCACCCTCCTTCGGATTTAGAGGTAAAATGGTCCACTCGATAGCTCGTCAGAAACTAAACACAGATTAAATATGAAACAGGAAGAAGATATGCTGCTCCGTGAAAAAAGAAGCAAAATAGAAACAATGAACGGTTCAAGCTCAAGATGTGCAACATCGAGAGAGCTGCAAGAAGTCTGTTGTCGTGGCGTTGGACTGCGAAGCGCGAGATCCGTATTCAGATCTACCTTGCGCCACATTTTTTTTTTGTACAGAATTATCAATTTCCATGTCTGGTCTCCTTCTGTACACTTGGCAATTGTCATACTATACATGGGTTTTAGAATATGTGTTACGTGATATGAATATATTACCGTCGCAAGTAAACGTGATGAGTAGTGAGAGCGTATGGCGTATGGCTGTGGCACATCGTACTGTGTCTGCAGCAGCCGTCTGAGCAGCAGTAGCAGTTGGCACTACAGAAACACAACAAAGTACTACAAATAGATTACTTCAAGGACAGCTCAGAGTCAGACTACTTGTGGTGTGCTTTCCACTGACACAAAACCACCGCCATTTGCGACTTCAATGGTGTCAAGCGAGAACTTATTCGAGAATAGAGTGGAGGTCTGTTGTGTTTTCTGATGAAAGCTGGCTCTCCCACGGAGCCAGTGACGGCTGTGTATTGATTAGAAGGAGACCAATTGAGGGCAATCTATCTGCAAGCTAGACACACTGGACCTGCCCCTGGAGTTGTGGTCTTGGCTGCGATTTCGTATGAGCAGCTGCACTCTATTGGTTATCCGACGCACTCTGACTCCAAATTTGTACTTCAGTCTTATGATACGACATGTTGTCCTGCCATTAACGAGCAGCATTCCAGGGGGTGTTTTCCAACAGGATAACGCTCTCCCACGTACCGCTGTTGTAACCCAACATGCCCTACCGAGTGTTGACATGTTGCCTTCACCGATTCGATAAGCGGATCTGTCTCCAATCGAGAACATATGGGATATCATCGGACGAAAACTCCAGCGTCATCCACAAACAGCATTAACCATCCCTGTATAGACCGAGCAAGTACAACAGGCAGGGAACTCCATTGACAACCGGCACCTGCACAACAGAATGCATGCACATTTGTATTCTGACTGTTACACTGGTTATTAATATTCCAGCAGTTCACTTTTGGAATGGCTTATTTCGCACTTACATTGATCCGTGATCTTGCGATGTTAGTCACTCAAATCTGGTACCTAGATAAATGTGTTCCAGACATTTCATTGCTCTACATTAGTTTTTTTGTGTTGCGATACTTCTCCCGTCAGTGTATTTACATTCAGCAAAAATTTCTTTTGTAAATAAAATTGGTTATTAACTCGCCAGAAAACCCCACAATAACATTTTTGTTCGATATGTAAAGCTGTATAATAATTGAGTGGTGGTCTTTCAATACCGAACATGCTACGGAATAAGATAAAACTCACAACAGACTTAATAAACGTTTACGGGCTTACCTTTTGTTACAGTAAATTTTACTTGAGACAAGTTTGTAATTCATGTAATAGAGATCATCAGCTGTGATGGCACAAAGATGTAGACACATGTTTGAACACAAAAAGCATAATGACTGCGTAACAGACGGACCGAAATTTCCACTTTCTTTCTGAAAATATTATCTGCTTAGTTGCCGTATTCCCCAATGGATTTAGTAACTACGAACTAATAACACAGCGTGTTTATAAATGATATCGGTGTTTTAACGCTTTATAATATTTATTACATTAAAGTTACAGTTATAAACGATATGTCAAATGAAAGAGCAACTCAAACAGTTTTACCAAGAACCCTATAAATGTTCAACGTGAGCACCATCTGACACACGGCACACATCAAGTCTATAGCCGAGTTCTTCCCAAACGTTGATAAGCGTGTCTTCAGTGATTGTAGCACCAGCTGCTTCAGTTCAGTTTCTTAATTCAGGGAGGTCTGCTGGTAGCGAAGGCATGTAAACACGATCCTTGATGAAGCTCCAAAGGAAAAAATCTCTTGGCGTTAGGTCGGGTGAACGTGGAGGCCATGCAAAGCAAGCCCTGTCATTTGGCCCCTTGTGGCTTATCCAGGGCTCGGCTGTAGACATGGTGCGTGCCGTGTGACTAATGGTGCTCACATTGAACATTTGTAAGGTTCTTGGTAAAACTGTTTGAGTTGCTCTTTCATTTGAAAGATCATTTATAACTGTAACTTTAATGTAATAAATATTGTAAAGCGTTAAAACCCCTATATTCATTTATAAACACCCTGTATCTATCTCCTCTGCCCGTTCCCTCTCCCCTCTCGCCAGAGGCGCTTAGTGTTGTTCTCCAAACCATCCACTCTCTGTCTGTAACAGCGGAACTGCTTTTGCGCTATTAATGTTGGGGTCATTGCCATTAATTTCATCGAAGTTTCTGATGGACATTTTGTTCCCAATTTTTTTTACATATTTCGTCTTAGCTTCATTGCACTTACTTCTGATTCGATATAGCTTAAGTTGCTATGTTCCTTTCTTTTTATAAATATTATTTACTTTTTTGTTCTATCAACTGAAATATTTCTTCCGTTTGTGAAGTATTTGTTCGTAACTAATTTCTTTATGCCTATATCTGTATCTCCAACTTTTGTGATTGCCCTCGTTAGGGGTGTCCATCACTAGTATAAGATGGTCTCTCTACGATATCTATGTGTTTCTATAAGTATTTTTTAACTGTCAGCAGCAATGTATTGTGCTAAAGTTTACAACATTTTTGTTTACAAACGGCCTACAGAACGTAATTGTTAATATCATTTGTACATTGTTAGGCAAATTTAACTAAAATGGCAGAAAATAACCACTTGAAGAAATATAATTTCATCAGGGTGTTTAACATAGCGGTAATGTCTCGAATCGATGTGAGTAATTAATTTGCCAGAGGTTATACAAAAATGAGGCGAAATATCATTGGCTGAATGAAGCAGGAAAGCGTTATGGACCGGTACTTTCCTCCCTGTTAATGGACTGTCGTAACTGCATCGAAGAGTGCCATGAGTTCGAATGCTTCTAGTTTGCAGTGTTAGTTTGAAACGATATGCTATTTTGTGGTTCCACTTACTTGTTGGGCTTAATGTGTGTTCTAGTTACTGCTGAAAGGCTACATTTAGTTACCACCTGTTCCACAATGAACCACAAACCAAACGTTTTCCTGCTTTAAATTTAAATTTGTGCGTGGTAGCGCCAGAAAGGCGGCCAGTGCATACACGTACCATACGTGCAGAGTATTCTGGTGGTGAGAGCCCGGGACTCAGATTGTACCCGCTGCCTCGTGGGAGAAAGGCTTTGCGTAAGTTATGCGGATTTTCGGAAGGCGGCTGGGGAGAGTACTTCGCCAGAGAAGGCACTCCCAAGACTTGGCGGCTTTCGCCCGTGAATGCCCGCCCGGGGGAGCTTCCGTCAGGCGCGATGGCCGCCTTGTTCCCCTCTGATCTACTGCATTCCCGACTCTGTCTCCAGCGGCCCTGTGGGACTCGCAACTCATCCGCACGGCTGGGCCGGGACGTCATCGTACACAAAAACGCAGCAACAACACGGCCGCTCCAGCTGCCTTAAGCCGTCGTCTCACGGGACGTGGAAACACACGTGGACGAGGACCTGGTGACGTCACGGCTTGGAATTTCGCTTTCGACTACACTGCAGAGCGCGAAAGAAAGAGTCTGGTATGTCAGTTTTTTTGTTATGGTGAGTAACGTGGCCGGTGACACGCGAGGTCGACGTACGTCGCAGTTAGAACATAGCAGCCACCGTATTCTGTGAAGTTGAACAATGTATTTGGTTTGTTTTCTTTCACATGGTATGAACATAAGCTATTCCAAGACATCAACAAATTGAGGCTCTCTAAAACGTTTCGTTATAGCTGGGACTTGTTATAACAATGGATTGCTAAAGATATCGTGTTGTTGATGTTTTAGCATTGAAACTTGTGCGCAACGAAAGTATACCGTTCCAGTGCTACGGTAGAATGATGATCTATATTTTTGCCACAGTTTTCATATTAAATATCAATCAATGACACATGCAAACACTGACTTTACGAGGTGTATGCAATACACGAAATCTCGATCGCTGTGTCAAAGCCATAGAGCAGTTAATAGTGCAGTGAGTTCTTGAGTTATGATAAAAAAGTTACAGGTTCGCTTCCCCTTCTAACTTTTTAACGTATAATTTTTTGTAATATTCTGAGGTTTTATTATTAATTGAATGAAATTATTATCTGAAAACTATTTGTTATTTATCATAAATAATGAACTTTCTGCTAATCTTCTACATCTACATCTACATTTATACTCCGCAAGCCACCCAACGGTGTGTGGCGGAGGGCACTTTACGTGCCACTGTCTTACCTCTCTTTCCTGTTCCAGTCTCGTATGGTTCACGGGAAGAACGACTGTCTGAAAGCCTCCGTGCGCGCTCTAATCTCTCTAATTTTACATTCGTGATCTCCTCGGGAGTTATAAGTAGGGGGAAGCAATATATTCGATACCTCATCTAGAAACGCACCCTCTCGAAACCTGGCGAGCAAGCTACACCGCGATGCAGAGCGCCTCTCTTGCAGAGTTTGCCACTTGAGTTCGTTAAACATCTCCGTAACGCTATCACGGTTACCAAATAACCCTGTGACGAAACGCGCCGCTCTTCTTTGCATCTTCTCTATCTCCTCTGTCAACCCGATCTTGTACGTATCCCACACTGATGAGCAATACTCAAGTATTGGTCAAACGAGTGTTTTGTAAGCCACCTCCTTTGTTGATGGACTGCATTTTCTAAGGACTCTCCCAATGAATCTCAACCTGGTACCTGCCTTACCAACAATTAATTGTATATGATAATTCCACTTCAAATCGTTCCGCACGCATACTCCCAGATATTTTACGGAAGTAACTGCTACCTGTGTTTGTTCCGCTATTATATAATCATACAATAAAGGATCCTTCTTTCTATGTATTCGCAATACATTACATTTGTCTATGTTAAGGGTCAGTTGCCACTCCCTGCACCAAGTGCCTATCCGTTGCAGATCTTCCTGCCTTTCACTACAATTTTCTAATGCTGCAACTTCTCTGTATACTACAGCATCATCCGCGAAAAGCCGCATGGAGCTTCCGACACTATCTGCTAGGTCATTTATATATATTGTGAAAAGCAATGGTCCCATAACACTCTCCTGTAGCACACCAGAGGTTACTTTAACGTCTGTAGACGTCTCTCCATTGATAACAACATGCTGTGCTCTGTTTTGCTTGTCGCAAAGACCAAAACTGGAATGTGTCCTCAGTGGCCAGTCTATGTCTCAGCGTAAACACAAGTTACACACTACACGTTTTTGAAATTATGTAACCTTCTGTAAAATATACCAGTCTCCGGTTTTATGGACTGGTTTATATCTTGCCGGTAAATATATTACTCAATGATGGTGAGCAACTTCGAAAAAGCATCCTCTTCCATTGAACTGAATTTACGAAAAGGCTCACGATCTTGAAATCTATGTGATGAAATACGTTTTTACGTTAATGCAACATCGAGAATATGGGTATTATCTCCCGTAAATTGACATTAGACACTAAGCATTAACAATATTCAGCTTGAAACCGAAAATGGGATGAAAATCGAATTGAGTTAACGAGTAACTACTACTAGTATATATATATCAGATCGTTGTACAGCATTATGAGATGTTCCTCTGCCAGCAGTTCGCTGTTCAACCATAGACGAGTCCAGAATTTTCTTCTCTATTTTCTCCTCTCTTCTTCGATAATCGCTTATCACAGCTAACGCAACTGCTTTATGTGCATTCATTCTCATAAAGGAACTGTGTCGTTTTCGAGCCAGAAGTCGACATTGACCGCTGGAGGGCGCTACGAGCGAAGATCACGTTAACTGGCTCTTCGCGCGTGTCGTCGGCGCTCTCTTTCGTGAGGACCGATGAGCCATCCGGGTGCACCCAAACTTTAGCTGCCAACTGTAGCTGCCTCGTCCCGTCTGAGGACGGCTTTAGAGTTCCGCATATCTTTAACATTATATTGCTGTTCTGATACGCTGGGGTATTCGTACTATTGGATTTGGAGGACTGTTTCAAAACAATACATCGAAAAATTTGAAACGTGTCGCGAATTATCAAACCATCACTCCACAGCACTTGTATAGAAACGTCTTTCGCTTATCGCTGTTTTAGACATTCTGTGGAAAATAAATGAATTTTGTATATTGCTTGAGTTACGTCGAGACACCACAGGTTTTTCGCAAATATCCCATTTGAAGGGTGGGCAGCATCAACGCCCGAGGGCGGGACACTGACATATCGCTGTGGGACAACACAGATTTCATCACAAGTTGACTCTATAGGAATGTATGGCTTCTTGTCAGGAAAACTGCGCAAATAATTCAGACATGAATACTGAATATCAATCGGTCTAATGAAGGAGGAAGTGAGGAGGCTCTTCATAGAATCGGGGAGGAATGGAGAACGTGTAAAACATGAACTGCAAGAAGGGACATTCGAGAGAACCTCTGTTTAAACATCAAGACTGATGTCCAGTTCATTAAAGGGAGGCACAGAAAGAAGATATTCCAAGGGAGACTTATTCTAGGTTTTATACAACAAATAACTGAGAAGTTGAGTGTGTTATATGAAGATTGCTACAGGAGAGGAAATTATGGCAGGCCACGTCAAACGAGTTAGAATGAATTCTCAGCCTGCTGAATAGTGTGCGGTATTCCCAAAATTTTCTGGAAGACTGAAACTTCACGAAGGACCAGGATTGAAACCTGGGAATTCGGTTTTTCGTGAACAGCTACGTTACAGAGCCAGCCAAGCATGACCGATGACACGACCATACAAATCTAATCACGCCAGTTCCTCTTCTCCTCGAAATAACGACGGAAGCAAAGCTATAAGAGCGGATCCTGAGCTACACCTGGATAGTTTAGTCGGTAGAGTGCTTGGCGGCGAAAGCCAAGCGTCCTAATGTCGACTCGCGGTCCAGCACACAGTTTTAACTGCAACACGTCACCGGGCTGCGCCTAAACATTCACAGTGCCTTTTATCTGAATCGACTGACCGCGTTCAATATGGAGATCGCTCCTTACAATTCAGATGTATTTCTCAAAGTGTATTTAATAAACTGTGTGCAAAGGAAACTAAAAGCAAAGGGATAGCCCGAACGAGTGAGCAGAGAGTGTTGCTCTTGCTGACGTTAATAGTGCTAAGTGGGATAAAACGGTTCATATATAAATATCGAAATGAAAGTGCAATATACCAGCCGTACGCCTGAAGGACAGGCAACCCTTCGGACAGAGAGGCACTCTCATACATACTTTTCACCAAGGCTTCTCACAGGAATTCGGCCTCTGGCGACACTCATATCGAAGTAGGTAGACGGCGGGCAGACACCACCAGAGGTCTTCTTTGCTGAGGATCTACTTCCGTCCTCCAGAGTCCCGTGCGCGGAAATAAGTCCACAACAGTACCTCCGCGCAACGATTTTTTATAGCGACGCAGTTCCTATCATAGGTAGTTCTTCGCCAAGGCTCTGGGCCAATTAATATGCCGGCTAATCCTAGCCCTGCAATCACAGCCCCGCGAGAGCCGCCACTGCGGGACTTTTAATCTCTCCAACATCGCACCGAGAAGTATTCCCGGCCAGCTTCTGCCGAGTACGCTTTACTTTCTTCACACGGGAAACTTCCGTGAATCGGTCTTTACGTCCCGTCATCTTCATTTTTTTGTTTTCCATGCTCACGACAGAGAGAAGACTGAAAAGGTTTTGTATTAATGTTTGAGAGGTGTTTTTGTTTTCTCAGCTCCCTGTTCTATCGTTAATAAGCCTTTCTCTGGTTGATCAGGAACATGTTATCTCCTAGTCTCCTCACTGAGTGAAATATAGCAGAAAGGGTGATACCTGAGACCATCATCATCTTCCACAGGAGAAACAGCTCGTGACAAATACGCGATAGATAACTCACTCACACACTGGACACGAGTAGAAATCGTAAAAAAAATATGTATATTTTCGCAGTTGCTATGAACTGAACGCCAAGGCTCATGGGGATAGCAAAAACATAGTTTACTAACTTAGTCACAAGGTCACTGAAGTATAGGAGTGCAGAATTTCGCTTCTGACATGATGAGACCGTCGTTTAGGTGGTATTAGGAAAACACATAGGGGAACCCATGTAACTGAGTCGTGGTTAGGCTATCCATTACAAGTGCGTGCTTTTAAACGAGATGTTTCATGGCTTAATTGAAGACGTGCTACTACTCTCTTCTCACTAGCATCAGGCAACAATTTGCTACCAGAACTTACCAATTGTAGAAAACGAAAAGGCGAGCTGCAGCCTCAGCTACTGCTGATGGCGTCTGCGCAGCGGAAGTTGCTACTGCCCATACAGAGGATGAATCTGTTGCTCACACCTTGACCACGCGTCTCTACGGATTCTGGTCCCGACCGAGTGACTTAACTTTTTCTCGTCCCGACAAAAAGAAAACTTAAAACCACGCACCTTTGAGCTCTTTGCAAAAATATCTTGGAAAATTACTAATTGCCTAACCACAACGAAGATTAGAAACGCCACCAATAACAGACCACGTGGGAAACCTTGCCTTATCCTGAAAACTTTCTTACTACGTTAGCCTGCATTTTTAACAAACTTAAAACAGTTTTTGCTAGGCCCTTATCCTGGGAAACAGTGACACAAGGGATCAGTCTGAAATAATTTTAGTCACGATCCTTCCGAAAGTCGACGCCACCCTCACCCCCTCCTCGCCTCCCCCACCGCCAACCCCTTCACCCCCCCCCCCCCCCTTCCCTGCTTGGGTGGATAATGTCTAGGTGTCGGTACCAGGGAGGTGAAGAGGAAATTAAAGAGTGAACTGGAGGTGAAACGGCAATCCTCGGTTCCCGCACGACCTAGTCTGACAACCAAACTGTAACCTAAAATTTCTAGCAGGAGCCACTTTGCGCGCCGATCCGGCGCCAGCTGTGATATGAAGTTCCTGCCTGGGCCTCATGTGCAGATCACTACCCTACTATGGCCTCCAAAAGATTGCATCTGCGGCCGACACATTTGCCAATAAAGATACAGACAGAGCCTGGTGGCGTTGACTTTCACCTGATAACAAGGACACCCTTATACTGAGCATCGAGGGTGTCTCCGGGACTGGGCCACCGGAAAGATGTACTGACAATTGTGAAAGCAGACATTTCCGACCCGGACATTTGTGGTTACCTGCTCCGGAGAGATAACGTCACCTTGGTCGAAACACAAGCCCTTATGCTCTCTCTGATTCCGAAGTTCCTTCTACATCTACATCTACATGATTACTCTTCAATTTACATTTAAATGCTTGGCAGAGGGTTCATCGAACCACAATCATACTATCTCTCTACCATTCCACTACCGAACAGCGAGAGGGAAAAACGAACACCTAAACTTTTCTGTTCGAACTCTGATTTCTCTTATTTTATTTTGATGATCATTCCTACCTATGTAGGTTGGGCTCAACAAAATATTTTCGCTTTCGGAAGAGAATGTTGGTGACTGAAGTTTCGTAAATAGATCTCGCCGCGACGAAAAACGTCTTTGCTTTAATGACTTCCATCCCAACTCGGGTATCATATCTGCCACACTCTCTCCCCTATTACGTGATAATACAAAACGAGCTGTCCTTTTTTGCACCCTTTCCATGTCCTCCGTCAATCCCACCTGATAAGGATCCCACACCGCGCAGCAATATTCTCGCAGAGGACGAACGAGTGTAGTGTAAGCTGTCTCTTTCGTGGACTTGTTGCATCTTCTAAGTGTCCTGCCAATAAAACGCAACCTTTGGCTCGCCTTCACCACAATATTTTCTATGTGGCCTTTCCAAATGAAGTTGTTCGTAATTTTAACACCCAGGTACTTAGTTGAATTGACAGCCTTGAGAGTTGTACTATTTGTCGAGAAATCGAATTCCAACGGATTTCTTTTGGAACTCATGTGACCATCAGTGCGGTAGTTATTACAACGACCGAGGGCGTTCTCATGACAATGGTTACCCGTATCGTAAAGGATTCTAAAGAGGGAGTTGTTACGTGGGCGTGCTTACACCACAAATCTGACAACTGCAAGGGAAAGGATGCATTCGAAGAACGGAGAATGTTTAACGTGTCAGAACATCTCTGTGGTGATGCAGTTCTGGAAAGGAAGAAGTGAGTGGAGAGGGTGAAGAGGAGAAGAAAAGAAGCTCCGCAGTTAGCCGAGATATACGTGGATGAAAGGTGAAGAGGAAATTAAAGAGTGAACTGGAGGTGAAACGGCAATCCTCGGTTCCCGCACGACCTAGTCTGACAACCAAACTGTAACCTAAAATTTCTAGCAGCAGTCACTTTGCGCGCCGATCCGGCGCCAGCTGTGATATGAAGTTCCTGCCTGGGAACTTTGTTGCAATGATTCCCAACTTAGAATTTACACTGACGGAAAACATCTCAACACCAAAAGGAGCTGTGTGACCATAAACGAAAGTTAGTAGGCGTGTTTGTACATTCGAAATATAATCATATAATTTCTATTCAAATTTCACACCAGTCGCATAAGAGTGGCGCTTGTAGTGCCACTGTGAGGATGACCATCAGGTTTCCTTACACATGCTCTAACGGCCGTGAGCGTTAGTTACGTTCGACATCGGACGTGATGAGTTGGTGTTAGTCAACAATGTCTTTAAGACGACAAAGACGCCATTATCAGCACGTCACTGATATTGAAAGGTGTCGTGTAATAGGATTGTTAGATGCTGATTGTTATTTCTGCGATATTCCAGAAAGACTTGGAAGCAACCCAGCCGCCGTACGTGTTCGCTGGCAGCAGTGGTCAGGAGAATGTACGGTCGCAAGAAGACCGGGCTCGAGGCGGCCACGTGGCGCTACAGAGAGAGAAGACCGTTGTGGTCGGCGCATGGCTCTGTCGCATCGTACTGCGTCTGCAGCAGCAATTTGAGCGGCAGTTGACATCACAGTTATACAAAAAACTGTAACAAATCTTGTAGTTCAAGCCAGACGCAAGCATTCCAAAGACGCCAAACCACCAGCATTTGCGACTTCAGTGGTGTCAAGCGAGAGATTATTGGCGGGCGGGGTGGAGGTCTCGTATGTTTTCTGAAGGAAGCTGGCTCTGCCTCAATACCAGCGATGACCATGTCTTGTGTACGAGAAGTCCAGCCTGTCTGCTTGCCTGCCAGGATTCAATGGAGCTACACCTGTAGTTACGGCCTGGGGTGCTACTTCTTATGACACGGGGAACAAAAAAAAATGGCTCAAATGGCTCTGAGCACTGTGTGACTCAACTGCTGTGGTCATCAGTCCCCTAGAACTTAGAACTACTTATACCTAACTAACCTAAGGACATCACACACATCCATGCCCGAGGCAGGTTTCGAACCTGCGACCGTAGCAGTCGCATGGCTCCGGACTTCGCGCCTAGAACCTCGAGACCACCGCGGCCGGCACTGGGGGAACAGTCCCGTCGCTATCCGACTAAACCTGACTGCAAAACTGTACGTTATTCGACCTGTTGTGCTGCCATTCGTGAACAGATTTCTTTTTTCCAACAGGATAACGCTCGCTCAAATACTGGTGTTGTAGCCCAACATGGTCTACAAGGAGTAGACATGTTGCCTTGGCCCGCTCTATCACCGGATCTCTCTTCAATCGAGCAGATATGGGACATCATCGGACGACAACTACAGCGTCATCCACAAACAGAATTAATCATCCCTGTATTGACCGACCAAGTGCAACAGGCATAGAACTCCATCCCACCAACCGACTTCTGGCCCCTATACAACAGAATGCATGCACTTCTGCAGGCTTTCAATCAGCATTCTAGGGGTTACACTGGTTATAAATGCACAAGCATTGCATATTATCAGTTGCTTATCACGCAATTACACTAACCTGTGATCTTGTAACGTTAATCTCTAAAACATGTTACCCTGACAAATGCATTCCAGAAATTGCATTACTCTACATTAATATTTTTTTGGTGTTGCGATTTTTTTTTTTTTGCATCAGTATACGAAGAGGACCTTGCATCATCAGCAGAGTCAAATGTGGTGAACCAACAAAAACCCAAGAAGTCTTATGAAATTGCTTTTCAGGAAGATCTCTTAAAATTGGGGATGTCAGTAGTTTCCTTATAGAATACGATACATTGGAAGATATGATAATCAGTTTTGTTGAAATAAAGGAAAAGAAAGCACAAAAAGTCTTCAAATTTTGTATTGATGAAACTTTTAAGAACTGAAGCGAGCAGTCTGCTCATATCTACACCACACACGTAGGAGGTGCGAGTGACGAAACAAACATTTTTCCAGCCGTATTTGCACTGCTCTCTAATAAGAAGAAAGACGCACGTTGAAACGTCCACTTAGAAAAATTGTACAAGACTGTGCATAAACTGACACACAATATTTTCAGCGCAACGCAACCTGACTTTCAAAAATCCCTACAAAAGAATGGCCCTGACTAACATTAACCCATACCTTCCAGAAATCACTTACCTCACCAAAAATCTTCGTTACTCGAACTACTGCAATACAGCGAGCGCCACTACTGCCAACTAAATAAAAGATTCAAACTACGGAAGGCACAAACTACTGATGGGCATAGTTAGCAAATGAAAGATTTTGATAGAGAACAAACAATGTATTTACCTTAATAGTCATAATATATATATCAGTTCATGACACCAATTCTTACAAATTTCAAAACTCTGCCATATCTCTCCCCACGTCCACCACTGCTGGCGGCTCACCTCCAACTGCGCAACGCTACGCGCTGTTAGCATCCAGCTGCCGCTGCCCAACACTACAATGGCAGACAACAATGCAAACCAGCCACAGATTGCACACGGCACAGCCAGTGATTTTCATACAGAGCGCTACGTGGCGGCGGCGTTACCAATAAAAAAACCTAAACAGCCTACTTACAACCAGTCGCCTCATATTATATACATCAATTCATGACATCCAGTCTTACAAAGTTACTGTCTCTGTCCAGATCATCCGCTCTCACAACTCCGCCATATCTCTCCCCACATCCACCGCTGCTGGAGGCTCACCTTCAACTGTGCAATGCTACGCTCTGTTAACATCCACCTGCCAAACACTACAATAGCGAATATTACAACAATGCCACCCAGCAACAGACTGCACACAGCACAGCCAGTGATCTTCATACAGAGCGCTACGTGGCGTTACCAATAAAAAAACCTAAACAGCCTACTTGTTTCATGTGATTAAACAAGCTGTCCCTAAGTGGTGTCCTCGAGAAGTAAATGTCATTTTGAGTTACCTACGATTTCTGCCTTTGGTCAAGTTTTTTACCTCAAATCAAATAATCGTATGTCGTTTTCACATGTAGAGGAGTTTATGGAAAAGAGTTAGGTTTCAGAGTATTAGCACCAGAACGAGGTTTAAGACTTCATGTCAACATGTGTGTAAAAATAAATAACGGATGGATCTTTCACTTTTTTCTCTTTATGGATAAGTGACAACAGAATGAACATATGCTCTAGCAGTGTGGAATTGCTACGGAAAAAGGTTGAATGGTGGCACAACAAAATAAATAATATGATACTCCTCACCCTAGAATCATTTATTTGGTGGTGTGCTTGAATAAGGAAGCGGAGCTTGCCAACGTTATGTATATGAAATTGGATATCAACTTGAAGGATTGACGAGGAAAACAAGTTCTTGTAGTTGGACGACAGGATACAGGACCGCGAAAGATTACGAAGAGACACAACATTAGATCCTGGCTGAAAGCCATTACCTATATCCAGAAATTGAAATAAAATATGTTAAAAAGTAACTATGAAAAAAACTATCAAGACCACAGAGTCCTCGTACATTATTTTATTAAAACTATTATGTTTATTGAAGTAGCATTATCGACGCTAATATTAAGTTACAGTTATAAATAAAGTATACTGTAGTTCTTGTATAATATTATGAAGCCTATTTAGGATGATTTTAAACATGCCAAGATGGAAAACGATCATTTATCATTTTCGCAATCCAAAGCCTACGCAAAGTGTGAGGGAATTAGTCTTTATTAGTTGTAAAAATTAAAGAGTGTTTCACGCCTCACAACTGTATTCCTAAATACCTTAATGACGAAAACAGCTGACCGCAGCTCAGTACAAGAACACTTAATCAATAAGAAGTGGGACTTGGCTTAACGCAGCCTACATTAATCATCACTCAAATGAGCCCCCTGTCACCAGAAATTACAGTTACATCTTACGTTTTTCTACTGTAATTTCCTAATTAATGACCATGTTTTCTTTTTCTGTTTTGAACGTTGTCTCGCGACACATTAAAGATGAATTTTTGGCCGTAAGGTATACCTCTATGTATTGTCAGTCATAGTAATTAATATAGAAACAAAAGCAACGTTCAAAATCATTAACGAACATTTGCATTCTGTTTACACTATACCTTTCCTGTTCCTCTCATGGCGATGGATTATTTCAGTCACAGTCAATAACTGTGGAAAGTAGCTACCGTATAGACGGAGGGAGGATTGAGCTATGTTTATGATTGGATGACCTAATTACATATTTACCTGGTCAATGGTAGTGCTTCCGTTTACCAAAAGTTGTAAATATTTCGATGTCCGGATACTTAAAAAAAGCTTTATATTTCGGTGTAATTAATGGCAGTTGGAAATATGTTAATATTAGGTACAACTTCTATATCTTAAACTCATCTATGTAGTGGGGCACCATCAATAACTATACTTGTATTTTCACCTGGCGATGCTATTTCAAGATACCAAGACGTAGAAGAAGGACGCCTTTACCTACTGGGTACGTCGGGCACGATGCGGAAATGGCGGATTGAAAGCGGACTGGGCGAGTACGAGGAAGAGCCTCCCTTGCCTGTGGGATAGCTGCTCATACTACCTGGCGAAACGGGTGACCGCAAATATCTAGCAAATCCTGCTGACTGCAGATGTCCGCCATCCCAATTGTTCAACATCCTCCGGACCACCCAGAGCGCTGCCAAGGTTTACCTGAGGAGTATTTATGCACGGGCCCCTGTACACCCCCCCTCCCCCCCCCCCCCCTGGAACGCTTTGCCATATCCGGCAGGATGCCACAGTCAAAACTCCGAAAAAACTCAGGCCAGCCCGACGTGCGAACCATTGAGCACTTGATGGAAAAAATATTTGTTTGCAGGGAAATAATATAATCTGCAATCACCACATGAGGTTCAATTGCATATCAACACACGCATTGTACTAATCCACACACCAGAAAGGTCTCTTTATATCTCGACTAAGTAAATGATACTGTTCAATGAGAATTAAACCAGCATGCTGGCTCGAGCTTGGTGTTGTAACATTACAGGACATATTGGGACATATTGAAGTATTCGATACTGTAGACTTTTAGGGGATGTCGATACAGATATGCAAAATGTAAAGGGAAACTTTGGTGATGTTTAAATATTGTACTGTGTCAATATTAGGACATTTTGCACAGAAAGAACAAAAATAGTATTAATGTAAATATATATTAGTGTTAGTAACCTATTTTCATTCAATTTTGTAATTATATTTCATTTTGTAAAAGAAAGACTCACTGTTTGCTGTAGCTCTGATTAATTGTATAAACTATCAGTTTTGAGCTAAATTATTTCGTATAATATGGACAAGATACTTTTAAAAACTCACCAGCTAAAGAGAAAGTCTGTAAATGAACGTTTAATGCACACTTCTGGAACTTTCTATGGAGAAATTCTATATTATGATCGCAAAAATACGAAAACTTTTGAAAACTGTTTCATAACCTAATTTCGAAAGACGATTTGTATCAAGAAATATTGCTAAAAAGATTTATTTACGTTTTGAAACACGATTTAAATCATTTTACATATAAATAGTTGTTCTAAATCACTCAAGAAATATCCAGAATCAAATGTCAAGATATTTCTGGAAACATCGGTACAAATGTGGTGAAGGTTATCCAGAAGCTGGTAGAAAAATGTTATGAAATCTATTTGGAAATTATGCTTGTAAGAATTTATATGTACTGATCCTTTTACTTACTTTAATCTGTACTAAAATTCTGTAATGTCTAATTTAGTTTTAAGTCGTGAATTGCTATCGTATTGTAAACAAAACATTGTCAAAGACTCTCATTGTTTGGAAAGATATTAATACACCTAGGAGTTGTCAGTTGCCAGTTACCAGTTCGGATATGCAGTGCGGTTAGCTCTGAGAGTCGGTTGTTGAGTCTGTGAAGTCTGTCAGTTCTGTTTGTAAATAAACGTCTGTAATGAAGAATTACTTGTTGTCGTCAATACGAACTCAAGACCTTTTGCACGAAGCAGACACCTCCTAATGCAACGTTTTAATTTGGTGTTGAGGAGCTGAAATGTTATAGTGTGTAATAATTTGCCAGTTAGTTTCAAAGAAAATCACATTCGTCTAAGATACTGAACAAGGTTTTGAAACTCTCTGTGTATAAACTAATTGAACTTTAAATGAATTTCAACGGACGTTTAGGGCAGAACCAGTTTGACAGGGCGTGGAAGTTTGATAGCCAAATGAGCTCTGCGATTGGTTGTAAACAGAGAGTCAGTGTTAATGCAACTAATATCCTAGCGTCCTATGTATCCCGTCCTCTGTATTTCTGCAGATTACATTCCCCTGTTACAATCGTACTGCGAATGCAGAAATTATGTTCTGTGACACCAAAATGGAACACAAAAGTTGTAACTGTCGATCGGTCTCCTGTACAGAAATAGTTTGTGATTCATTGAGGTCGGCTCTCTTGATGTAAGGCTGTAATGAAAATTAATTGTGAGTAGAATAAGGCCGCCAGTGCTACTAAATAAACGATACGTTTCAAAGTCAGGAATGCTAGTAACTTCAATAAACGAAACGACGTAGCAGATCAAGTTTACAAACGGCTAACAAGTGACAGGGTAATTGTTAGACTGTGATGGCACTCGTTATACACTGAAGTGACAATGCATAGATGTCATCTTAATAGCGTGTCAGACCTCCTTCTGCACTGCGTACGGCAGAAACTAAACATGCCATAATCTCAACAAGACGTTGGAAGTCCACCAGCAGAAATATTGAGCAATGTCATCAGTCTTCTGACTGGTTTGATGCGGCTCGCTACGAATTCCTCTCCTGTGCCAACATCTTCATCTCAGAGTAGCACTTGCAACCTACGTCCTCAATTATTTGCAGGATGTTTCCAAATGTCTATCTTCCTATGCAGATTTTGCCCTCTACAGCTTCGCTCTAGTACCATGTAAGTCATTCACTCACCTCTTAAGAGATGTCGTGTCAATCTGAACTTTCTCCTTGATAGTGGTTTCCACACATTTTATACAGAACCTCCTCATTTGTTACCTTATCACACCACCTACTTTTCAACATTCGTCTGTCGCAGTACATTTCAAATGTTTGATTCTCATCCTTTCCGGTTTTACCACAGTCCATGTTTAACTACCAGAGAATGCTGCACTCCAGACGTACATTCTCCGAAATTTCTTCCTCAAATTAAGATTCATGTTTAATACTAGCAGACTTCTCTTGGCCAGGAACGCCCTTCTTGCCTGTGATAGTTGTTTTTGATGTCCTCCTTACTCCGTACATGACTGGTTCTTTTGCTGCCTACGTAGCAGAATTCCGTAACTTCTACTTCATGACAATCAATACTGACGTTAAGTTTCTCGCTGTTATTTCTGCTACTTCTCATTACTTTCATCTTTTTTCGATTTAATCTCAATTCATATTCTGTACCCACTGAATTGTTCATTCCATTCAGCAGGTCATGTAATTTTTCGTTACTTTCACCCAGGATAGCAATGTCATCAACGAATCGTATCGTTCATAACCTTTCACCTTGAATTTTAATTCCTCTCCTGAACCATTCTTAAATTTTCATCATTGCTTCTTGGATGTGCAGATTAAACAGTAGGGGTGAAAGACTACATCCCCGTCTTTCACCCATTTTAATCCGAGCACTTTGTTCTTGGTCGTCCACTCTCATTATTCTACTCCTATCTTGGCTCTTGTAGATATTGTATATGTATTACCCGTCTCAGCCTCTAGCTTATCCCTGTTTTTCTCAGAATTTCGAACATCTTGCACCATTTTAGTTTGTCGAACGTGTCTCGGTTTTCACTTAGTCTTGTTTCCACTATTAACCACAACGTGAGAATTGCCTCTCTGATGCCTTTACCTTTCCTAAAGCCGACCTGATCATCATCTAACACATCATCAGTTTTCTTTTCCATTCTTCTCTATATTATTCTTGTCAGCATTTCCACGGATGAACTGAAGTACTTCGACTGTTACCCATGGTTTCTTCTGAGCGTCCTTCTTTATACCTATGTTTCTCTTTTCCAACTTCTGTGACTGCTGTTTTTAGAGCTGTTCATTCCTCTTCAATTGTACTACCTACTGAGCTATTCCTTGTTGCTGTATCTATAGCCATAGAGAACTTCAAGCGTATCTAGTCATTCCTAAGTACTTTCGTATTCCACTATTTTGCGTATTAATACTTCCTGACAAATCTCCTAAACTTCAGCCTACTCTTCATTACTACTACATTGTGGTCTGAGTCTACATCTACTCCTGGATACGTCTTACACCCCAGTATCTGAATTCAGAAGCTCTGTCTGACACTGATGAAATTTAATTGAAATCTTTTCGTATCACCCGGCCTTATCCAAGAATGCCTCCTCCTCTTGTGATTCTTGAACAGAGTATTCGCTGTTACCAGCTGAAATTTGTTACAGAACTCAATTTATCTTTCTCCTCTCTCATTCTTTATTCCAAGCCTATATTCTCCTGTTACATATTCTTCTACTCCGTGCCCTGCAACTGCATTCCAGTCCGCCAAGACTGTTAGATTTTCATTTCTCTTTACATACTGTATTACTCTATCAGCACCCTCATATAATTTCTCTACCTCTTCATCTTCATCTGGCGACATCGGCAAGTGTACCTGAATTACCTTTGCGGGTATTGTTTTTCTGTCGATTCTGTACTAAGCTGTTCACTGTAACACACTCTTTGCCTGGTTTGCTTCTTCCAAAAGCGATATTAATAAGTACATGGTCTATAACGTCATTAAAGATAGTGGGTCAAGCATAGAGAAAATAAGTGGCTGGTAGAATGTGCGGCGACATGGAGCACTGCAGGCGGGCGCCCTATCTTCCTATTCATTGCGAATCCTCCAGTTACAGCATTTTCTGCTGCTTTTGATATTACCCTACACTCATCTGACCAGAAATTTTTATTCTTTACATTTCTTTTCACTGAGCCCTACTATGTTTAGACTGAGCTTTTGCATTTTCTTTTTTCAGATTTTCTACGTTCTCTACCATGTTTAAGCCTCCGACATTCCACGCCCCGACTCGTAGAACTTTATCCTGTCATTAATTGTTCAATTTTTTTCTCATGGTCACCTCTCCCTTGCAGCCACCTCCCAGAGATCCGATTGGGGGAATTCTGAAATCTTTTGCCAATGGAGAGATCATTGTGACACTTTTTCAATTACAGGTCGCATATGCTGTGGATTCCTATTAAATGTCTTTAATATAGTGGTTTCCATAGCCTTCTGCATCCTCATGTCATTGGTCATCGCTGATTCTTCCGCCTCTAGGGGCAATATCCCACCACTAGGATAAGAGTGCTCTGAACATCTGTCTACTCCTCCGCCCTCTTTAACAAAGCCTTTGGCAGAATGACGTCTTATGGCGGAAGTTTTCGGCCGCCAATGCTAATTATTAATCAAAATTTAAACAATGGTGGCTTTCGATTCCGGGACCGAGGACGCTTTGATAACGAATCAAAGACACTGTCCCTAAACCGTGTGTACAAATACCTGCCTCTACAGCTGTCGATAATTGAGAAAGTTTTGCCGGTGCCAGACTTTGTGTTAGATAGGATTCATGTCGGGCTATCTCGATGGCAAAATCATTCACTCGAACTGTCAAGACTGTTCTTCAAAGCAATGGCGAACAATTGTGGTGCGGTGGCATGGCATATTGTCACTCATTAAAAGTGAATGGTTGTTTGGGAACATGAATTCCGAACATATCGATATGGCGTCAAAGATCGTATCAGATGACCAGACGAGCCACTCTATTCTAGGCAAACACAGCCCACAAAGTTGTGGGGCCACCACCAGCATGCACATGTAATTTTTCGCCATTTTCACCCAGGGTAGCAAAGTCATCAGCGAATCGTATCATTCATAGCCTTTCACCTTGAATTTTAATTGGACTCCTCAACCTTTCTTTTATTTTCATCATTGCTCCTTGGATGTACAGATTAAACAGTAGGGGCGAAAGAGTACATCCCTTTCTTTCGCCCTTTTTAAACGGAGCACTTCGTTCTTGGTTGTCCACTCTCATTATTCTACTCCTATCTTGGCTCTTGTACATATTGAATATTACCCGTCTCTCCCTATGGCTTACCCTATTTTTCACAGAATTTCTAACATCTTGCACCATTTTATTTTGTCGAACGCATTTTCCCGATCGACAAACCCTATGAACATGTCGCGATTTTTCTTTAGTCTTGCTTCCATTATCAACCGCAACCTTAGAATTGCCTCTGATGTCTTTACCTTTCCTAACGCCAAACTGACCATCATCTAACACATCCCCAATTTTCTTTTCCACTCTCCTGTATATTATTCTTGTCAGCAACTTGGGTGTATGAGCTTTTAAGCTGATTGTACGATAATTCTCTCACTTGTCAGCCCTTACATATTCGGTATTGAGTGGACAATATTTTTTCGAAAGTCAGATGTTACGTCGCCAGACTCATACATTCTACTCAACAACGTTAATAGTCGTTTTGTTGTCACATCCACCAATGATTTCAGAAATTCTGTTGGAGTGTTATCAATCCCTTCTGCCTTATTTGATCTGCATTCCTCCAAAGCTCTTGTAAATTCTGATTCTAATACTGGATCCCCTACCTATTCTAAATCGACTCCTGTTTCTTCTTCACACCAGACAAATATTCCCCGTCTTAGAGGCTTTCCATATATTTTTCACACTCATCCGTTCTCTCCTCTGCACTTAACAATGAAATTCCCGTTGCATTCTTAAGGTTATCATCTACGCTTTTACTCCCACCGAGGGCTGTTTTGACTTTCCTGCAAGCTGAGTCTGTCCTTCAGACAATGATTTCTTTTCCAAATTCGTCAGTTTTTCATTCAGCAATTTCGTGTTAGCTTCTCTGCACTTCCGATTTATTTGATTCCTCGGTGATTTGTATTTCTGTATTCTTGAGTTTCCCAGAACATTCTTGTACTTCCTCCTTCCACCAATCAACTGAAGTATTTCTCCTGTTACCCATGGTTTCTTCTCAGTTCCCTTCTTTATACTTATGTTTTTCTTTCCAAATTCTGTGATTGCTGTTTTAGAGATGTCCAGCCCTCTTCAATTGTACTACCTACTGAGCCATTCCTTATTGATGTATCTACAGCAATAGAGAACTTCAAGCGTATCTCGTCACTCCTTAGTACTTCCGTATTCCACTACTTTGCGTATTAAAATTTCCTGACTAATCTCCTAAACTTCAGCCTACTCTTCATCTCTACTACATTGTGGTCTGAGTCTATATATGCTCCTAGATACGCGTTACACCTGACCATGATGTAATCTAATTGAAATCTTTCCGTATCACCCAGCCTTATCCAAGAATGCCTCCTCCTCTCGTGATTCTTGAATAGAGTATTCGCTGTTACCAGCTGAAACTTGTTACGGAACTCAATTAATCGTTCTTACTCTCTCATTCCTTGGCCCAAGCCCTTATTCTCCTGTTATATTTTCTTCTACTCCGTCCCGTCCAACTGCATTCCAGTCGGCCATGACTGATAGATTTTCATCTCTCTTTACGTACTGTATTACCCTATCAGTAACTTCGTATACTTTCTCTATCTCTTCACCTTCATCTGGTGATATCGGCATGTGTACCTGAACTACCGTTGGCGGTGTTGGTTTGCTGTCGTTTGTGATAAGAACAACGCATTTATTAAGCTGTTCACTCTTTGCCTAGTTTGCGTCTTCCAAAAACGATATTATGAAGTACATAGACTACAACGTTATTCACTGGCCCCTACTATATTTAGACTGAACTTTTGCATTTCCCTTTTCTGATTTTCTACCTTCACTACCATGTTTAAGCTTCTGACATTCCACGCCCCGACTCGTAGAACGTTATCCTTTCATTGGCTGTTCTATCTTTTTCTGATGGTCACCTCTCCCTGGCAATCCCCTCCCGGAGATCCGATTGGGGGACTTCCGGAATCTTTTGCCAATGGAGAGATCGTTGTGACACTTTTTCAGTTACAGGCCACATATGCTGTGGATACATGTTACATGTCTTCAATACAGTGGTTTCCCTTGCCTTCTGCAGCCTCATTCATTCTCGTGCCATTGATCATTGCTGAATATTCTGCCTTTATGGGCAACATCCCATCACTAGGACAAGAGTGCTCTGAACTTCTGTCCGCTACTCCACCCTATTTAACAAGGCGTTTGGCAGAAAGAGGGTGACTTCTTATGGCGAAAGTCTTCTACCGCCAATGCTGATTATTAATCAAAATTTAAGCAGTGGCGGCTTTCGATCCTGGGACCGAGGACGCTTTGATTACTAATCAAAGACGCTGTCCCTTGACCATGTATACAGATACATGCCTCCATAGCGGTCGATAATTACGAAAGTTTTGCCTGTGCCAGACATTGTGCTCGGCATAACCTCTTATTTATGTTTCGTAAATGGTCGATAGGAATCATGTCGGGCTATCAGGGTGGCAAAATCATTCGCTCGATCTGTCAAGACTGCTCTTCAAAGCAATGGCGAACAATTGTGGTGCGGTGACATGGCACGCAGTGCATGGTTGTTAGGGAACATGAATTCAGAACATATCTATATGTTGTCAAAGATCGTTTCAGATGACCAGACGAGCCACTCTATTCTAGGCTAACATAGCCCACACAGTTGTGGGGTCACCACCAGCTTGCACAGTGCCTTGTTGTCAACCTGGGTTCGTGGCCTAATGTTGTCTGCACAGCACTCAAAAATAATCATCAGCTCTTAACAACTGAAATCGGGACTGCATCTTCCAGGCCACCGATCTCCAGTCGTCTACGTTCCAACTGATCTCGTCACTAGCGCAAGAGAGGTGCTGCAGTCGACGTCATGCTGTTAGCAAAGGCATTCGCCTGGGTTTTCTTCTGCCGTGGCCCATTACCGCTAAATGTGGCTGTACTGTCCTAAGGATACGTTCGTCGTACGTCTCACATTGCTTTCCGATGCTATTACATGCAGTGTTGCTTGTGTTATAGCACTGACAACTCCATGCAAACGTCGTTGCTCTCAGTCGTTCAGTGAAGGCCATCGCCCGCTGTGAGAGGTAATGTCTTAAATTTGTTTCTTTTTCGGCACACTCCTAACACTAAGGATTTCGGAGTACTCGTTCCCTAACGATTTCCGAAATTGAGTGTCCCACCCGTATAGCTTCAAGTACCGTTCCGCTTTCAAAGTTTGTTAATTCTCGCTGTGTGACGATATCACGTCGGACACCTTTCCACATGCACCATCTGATTACAAATGATAGCTCCGCCAATGCACTCCCCTTTCATATCTTGTGTCCACGATACTGCAGCCATCTATTAGAGTGTATATCGCTGGCCCATGACATTTGTCACCTCAGTGTACAGTTTACTCTGTTAACAGTGTTAATATTTTGTCCATTGTAGGTTTACATAAAATTCTGGTCAAAATTATTTCCTGTATATACATTCCGCTTTGCATTGCGCGCGAAGTCGTGTTACATAAATATTAACATTCTCAACGAGAAAATAAGGTAACACTAATGTAGCATTCTCTGCAACGAACCGCACAACTGCTGTAGCCGCGTCCTCACCTCTACAGCACTCGAGTCCAACTACTGCATATCGACCCAAAACACTGGCTCAGTTCGCGCTGTTGTCGCGTTGAAAGCGCACGAACTGTTTCGTCTGCACTGCATCATAATGCTACCATTAATAAAGAAAACTGGCAATGACAGAAATCTGAATAACCTGTATGATAGTTTACTATTGAGTATATCTCTTATCAATCTGAATCACATCTGAATATAGATATAAAGAACTTTATCCGAAAGGCAGTTTGTTTCTTGCCATACGCCTTCGCTTCTTTTATTTTTGAATTATCTTCAGTGGCTTGTACTAAACATTCGTTTATGTAACCGAACATTGAAATGTAAAGAGGCGAAAGGTGTACGGCCAAAATATTTAATTTAGTTGTGAAGACAGAAAATACGTCCATGGAAATACGAAATGCGACAATAAAGTAATGAGACTGATTTTCTTTGCGAAATGTAGCAACCCTGTAGGCTTGCGTAGGCAGAATATCTTTGACCTTGGTCTATAAGCTGCTTCTAGTCCAAGCAGCACATCGATGCAACTGCTCAGTCGTGATTTGTGCTGTAATAAGTTCACACGTGTTTGTGTCTAACGTCACGGAAATGGAGCCGCATAATATTGCGCAACGATATGTCATTTCTTTTTGCGTCAAATTCGGTGAAAACGCGATGGAAACTTACAGTAAGCTTCAGAAGGCTTTTGAGGAAGAGGTTATGTCAAGAGCTCAAGTTTTTCGTTGGCATAAAATGTTTAGTGAAGGCAGAACGAATGTTGAAGATGAGACTGCAGTGGACGACCTTCAACCTCACGGATGGATGTCAACTTGGCCAGGGTGGGTGAACTCTTGCGACCTGATCGAAGATTATCAGTGAAAATGACTGCAGAAGAACTGAAAATCATTCGAGAAACGGTTCGTCTAATTAAAACTGAACTCTTGGTATGAGAAAGATTTGTGCAAAAATTGTTCCCGAAAATTTCACACCACAACAGCGAGAAACATGGAACAATGTGGCAGCCGATCTGTTAGAGCAAACGAAATCAATCCAGAATTGTTGAGCCGTGTTATCACAGTTTTGTTTTCAGTACGAACCAGAGACAAAATGCGAAAGTTCGCAATGGTGCTCAAAGGGATCACCCTGTCCACAAAACGCCGCACGTCAGAGTCAAAAGTGAAATGCATGCTTGTGTGTGTCTTTGATTCCAAGGGAATTGCTCATAAAGAATGGGGCCTCCTGGACGAACAGTTAACCAGTATTACTACAAAGAAATTTTAGAAAGACTTCGTAACAGAGTTCTTCGTGTTAGTGCCAACATTGCTGATAATTAGATTCTGCATCACGATAATGTTCCATTCCATACTGCTCTGTCAGTACTGCAATTTTTAACCTCAAAACAAATTTCAGTACTACTACAGTCACCTTATTCGCCAGATATTTCTCCGTGCGACTTTTTTCTTTTTCCAAGAGCAACGGTCAAGGAACACCATTTTCAAACAACAAAAGATGTCCAAAAAGCAGTGATGAGGGTCTTGGAGGATATTACAGAATATGAGTTCCAGGAATGTTACCATCAATGGCAGAAGCTCTGGAAGAAGTTGTGCAATCATAAGGGAACTACTTTGAAGGAGACAACACTAAACTTGACTAAAACGTTAAGCAACATTTTCTTTCACATCAGTCTCATTACTCTATTGTCGCACCTCGTAAGTATATATTTATACTTCACCTAATTTCTTACTTCAAACGACACCCGTAATCCTTCTTAATTATTAAGTGATCTTTTGGAGTGAATGTTGTGGCTCCCAGAGCCAAAAATGTTGGAGTTTATGACCGTTGAACAAACTTTAAGGTGCATTATATTCTGAAAGACTGAAAAAGGAAGAATTGTCTGGATCTTCACGTAGTGAGACCACGAACCGGATTATAATGCGGTGCTGTAAAACTGTTGTTTGGTTGACTGATCAGATCTGTGTACAGACTGCTCTACGTAGAAACCACCAGTACCCTTACTAAAATGAATTGAAACAATGTGGCTCATACCATTGAAATTGTGTTTCTAACGGTATAACGTGAAATACAAATTGATCCACACTGACATCTTCTTACCCAACTGCATTCACGCTTTCACACACATTCACAAGGTACATGAAGCTCAGTAAATTGTAATTTTGTAAAATCCATTGCTCCAATACACACATTATACATGATAGCTAAATAACGTAAGTATAACTGTGAGTTGCTGTTCACTAGGGGAAGGAATAAGATGTCATTCACCCTGCAGGACAGACGCTACACAGAAACTTAAAATAAGAATCTCATTCGTTCCACCGTTCTCTAAAATGGAGGGTAGATCAGCTGGTAAGACGGCTGTACCCATATTCTGTTAAAATATGATGCGCAGATGTCAGTATCACAAGCATTTCATACTGGTGGAACTTCTCGCTGAATCAGGTGGTACAGTAAAATTACTTCATCGGCCGGGAAGAGGAGGTGCCGCCGTCGTATCACCTTTTCCATCGACCGCAGCTTATTGTTCCTAAACGATAGCTACATTCCTTCCACAGACGAATGATCCTACGTCTCAGTAGTGAGAAAACTGCATGTACGGCGGCAGCACTCTGTGAAATGGTATTTTCCGCTCAAGCACTCGTAGTGGCTTAGTCTTCTGCTTCAGTAACCCGTGGCTTACTCTTCTGCTTCAGTAACCCGAATTCCCACGTATTCTGGTAACGGGTATAATGGCACCTTGTTTCTCTGCCTCTGCAGGAGGAAAGGCGAGTTGTGGGTCATCTGTATACGTTTTTCTGCTCGGTATACGAGATGGAAAACGTGAATGGCGCTTAGAGAGCCAGTGCAGACGAAGAATTTGCTAGTATAATTACACATCATCTGCTTCAGTGCCATTAAAATCGCATGCAATTCAGCATCGTCCACCGCGAAGTAATTCGATAAACGAAGGTAGACAGTATATTCAGGAAATAGGAGAGCGCAGCCGATGAAGGTAGTCATCTTAGACTCATCAGCGTAAACTACAACAAATTTGTGCGTTCGGACTAAAGTCAGTAAAACGTGGGTTTAAAAACAATCAGGGATACTTTTTGCACCGGAATACACTAAAAGTAATTCTGAGTCTCCATATTAAACAGGGTGGTCAACGAGTCCACCCTCCGTTACACACAGTAATGTCGTCCGCATTATGTGCCACTAGATGCATCTTCCTGGTCTCGTTGGTCTATTTCTGCTTGTGGATATTCGCTTCATTGGTATAATGGTATAGTTTTTGTAACGTTCGCCGGCCGCGGTGGTCTCGCGGTTCTAGGCCCGCAGTCCGGAACCGTGCGACTGCTATGGTCGCAGGTTCGAATCCTGCCTCGGGCATGGATGTGTGTGATGTCCTTAGGTTAGTTAGGTTTAAGTAGTTCTAAGTTCTAAGGGACTGATGACCACAGCAGTTGAATCCCATAGTGCTCAGAGCCATTTGAGCCATTTTTTTGTAACGTTCTTTTAAAAAAATAAACTTTTAAGATTACGTTGAATGAATGTCTGATCGGAATGAGTACTGACCTCGAATTGTCGTGTTGCGTGTTGTAAGTGCATGTGGTGTGCTTACTGTGTGTTATTGTTAGCAAAACTTTACATGAACTGATTGTGCAATGCAACTCGCAGTACCAATAAAGAAATACAGTCACTGAAAAACACATTCAGTCCCTTAGGCACTGAATCATCTGGCCCAGTTCAAAACTGATAACTTTGATCCCCATGCACATAACAAATAAATTAAATTGTCTTACTTAGTGCAGCAACGATGGAACTCGATATATCCTGGTCTCTCACTAAAATATAAATATGCTAGCTACCTGCTCAGCAGTGTGCTATGCTGGCCATAATACTTTGAAATCCACATGAAATTCTTTTGGCTGATAAATGAGAAAATCCAACTTCCTTAGAGGACAGGGAAGCTGTACTGATTGTGGTGAATTACTAATACTGACTTTTTGTTTAGTAAAATTATATTGCGCATTAAGTTTTTGTTTTAAGAAACATTTGATAACTGAAGCTACATTTTTACTAAGTGATCCAAAAACATTACACACAAGTATTCTCCAACCTCACTAAATCAGCATAAATGCAAATCATCAAATTACATATAGCTCGTTAACATATCTTAGAAACATTACGAAGTGAAATATCTAACTAGCCTTTTTATCAAAACAGTTTACGTATATTCCGGGGTTACTCAGCAATTACAAATTATCAGCCAACTCATCTTTGCTAACGCGCTGCCAAAAACAAATATCCTAATTATTTAACACCCTTACATTCCTTTAATGAAGACTTCTTTTTCGAAGTTCAACAATATTGACATTCCTAAATTAGCCTAATACTTGGTGGCTTCACACAGCACACCACAAACACTGCCTATTCCATCTTCTTTCTTTCACAGACAGCTACCTGCAACTGTGCGCAAAGCACTCTCTTACTCCAAAACACTAGCAGTATTTCTGGATCTGCAGTCTTACACAGTCAGCGATATAAAGCCTATGAAATACATATGTCGTTTATAAAATCACATACAAATGTGCCCTAGTATACTCCTTTCATGTTGTGCTACTATACAAAGTACTATTACCTGAAGTAACCGATAAATGAAGCACGCGCAATGCAGGAGACAGCTTCGAGATAACAACCGGTTAGTACAGAATACGAAGTAACACAAATAAAATTTGGATATGTGCCTGAAGATTTTTGAGTTAATGTGAGATTCACAACGTGTTCAACACATCATAATACGAAAACAGAGAGCAATGATCAACACAAACGTTACACTGAGCTACTCGACAAACATAATACGGATGAAACTCTGCAGTCATAGTTACGATTCACCACTACTGAAACAGAGACTTCTTCTTCAGAGCCGTTATTACAGGAAGAAAGAAAACAAATGTGATTAAAATGCTGTGGTATATCGTGGTAGGGACGTTTGCTGAATAAATGAGAAGTATCACGAGGCCTCTCCAACTGTTGTACATGACGTGATGTTGTTCCATCATAACTTCATAGTAGTAAATCTATGGCTATGTGGAATCTACGGTACGGCTATCTGTATCGCTGACGCGCGCAGCTCATCCCACAGTGGCAAGATCAAGGCGCGGGAGCACGTGTAAACGGAATTTTTCTGCAGCCAGTAACGACTCGGGCTCCATATCGGACTCTCAAAAGCGCCACTAGTCTCTCTGAAAAGCTCCTCCGCAAATGGGTACGAAACACTGGGTTTTAATGTATAATCCAGTCAACCACGACACAATAGCCGGGAAGTTTACATTCTACAATTACAGGTTTTTAAATCCTACCTGTGGTGTTTGCTGTTTAAAATTATAAAACATCATAATTGCACTGCCGCCACGGTTCTCACAATGTCGACGTTCGACAAGATAACACATGGGGCAGTGGTTCACAATCATCCTGACACAATGACACCTGAGTGCAATTAGATATTGTGCTGCATCCCATCGCTCTCTCCCCGTTCCTCCCCTTCCCCACTTCTCCCAACGTGATCAACATTAGTTCCTAATTAAACTTCAGAATAAAAAATTCCATTCAATGCTTTTTTTTCTAAAATGGCCAAAGATAAATGATATGTAGTGTTTGTAGGAGTTTCTATCATGAGAAAGTTATTACCAATTGTTTCCAGTACCATATTTTATAGAACGATGAAACAGATGCCAAGGAATTGCGAGTGCTACCTACAGCTCTTTCTCAGAACGGTAAGCTAACTACCGGCAATGAGGGTAATCACTCATTATCAGACATGTTTCCACTGTCCATATCTCTTCCTCTAGACTTTTGGTTCACCCTTACCCAGCACCTCCGTTGAAAAGCAACCAAGTTAAAATGTGCACACTATACTTACTGTCTGGACTTGTTACTTTGGAACAGACAGAAATTGGTAGGCTTCAGACTATCACTGTTTTGTGAATGATCGCTGTCATTAATAACAACAATGTTGTAGCCGTTGTATAGTTACCGTTGTGTTGTCCCGTCAGTTAGTTCCTTTATCGTTGCGAAGTGAATAATAAAGTAATTTCTGGCCTATTGCGAGGACTAGCAACTATTCGGTGAAGGTATTTCCGTGAGATATTTAAGTGTATGTTATTCATATGTCCCAGTTTTAATATCACAAATGCGTGGCACACAGTATGAGTGTTCCAAGTGGAAACGTGAGGAATATGTTGTTAATGCATTCGTTTCACAAGCCGTAAAGTCCACCGCATTGCGTCGCACGTTAATGCTATTAATGTAACTATTGCTAACTTATGCAACCAGCATAAGAACCTTCCTACACACATGAACCATGGACCTTGCTGTTGGTGGGGAGGCTTGCGTGCCTCAGCGATACAGATGGCCGTACCGTAGGTGCAACCACAACGAAGGGGTATCTGTTGAGAGGCCAGACAAACGTGTGGTTCCTGAAGAGGGGCAGCAGCCTTTACAGTAGTTGCAAGGGCAACAGTATGGATGGATGACTGATCTGGCCTTGTAACGCTAACCAAAACGGCCTTGCTGTGCTGGTACTGCGAACGGCTGAAAGCAAGGGGAAACTACAGCCGTAATTTTCCCGAGGGCATGCAGCTTTACTGTATGGTTAAATGATGATGGCGTCCTCTTGGGTAAAATATTCTGGAGGTAAAATAGTCCCCCATTCGGATCTCCGGGCGGGGACTACTCAAGAGGACGTCGTTATCAGGAGAAAGAGAACTGGCGTTCTACGGGTCGGAGCGTGGAATGTCAGATCTCTCAATCGGGCAGGTAGGTTAGAAAATTTAAAAAGGGAAATAGATTAAAGTTAGATATAGTGGGAATTAGTGAAGTTCGGTGGCACGAGGAACAAGACTTTTGGTCAGGTGAATACAGTGTTATAAATACAAAATCAAATAGGGGTAATGCAGGAGTAGGTTTAATAATGAATAAAAATAGGAGTACGGGAAGCTACTACAAACAGCATAGTGAACGCATTATTATGGTCAAGATAGACACGAAGCCCATGCCTACTACAGTAGTACAAGTTCATATGCCAACTACCTCTGCAGATGACGAAGAAATTGATTATATGTATGATGAGATAAAAGAAATTATTCAGGTAGTGAAGGCAGACGAAAATTTAATAGTCATGGGTGACTGGAATTCGAGAGTAGGAAAATGGAGACAAGGAAACATAGTGGGTGAATATGGATTGGGGGAGAGGAATGAAAGAGGAAGCTGTCTGGTAGAATTCAGCACAGAGCATAACTTAATCAAAGCTAACACTTGGTTCAAGAATCATGAAAGAAGGCTGTATACATGGAAGAAGCCTGGAGATACTGACAGGTTTCAGATAGATTATATAATGGTACGACAGAGATTTAGGAACCAGGTTTTAAATTGTAAGACATTTCCAGGGGCAGATGTGGAGTCTGACCACAATCTATTGGTTATGAACTGTAGATTAAAACTGAAGAAACTGCAAAATGGTGGGAATTTAAGGAGATGGGACCTGGATAAACGGACTAAACCAGAGGTTGTACAGAGTTTCAGGGAGAGCATAAGGGAACAATTGACAGGAATGGGGGACAGAAATACAGTAGAAGAAGAATGGGTAGCTCTGAGGGATGAAGTAGTGAAGGTGGCAGGGGATCAAGTAGGTAAAAAGACAAGGGCTAGTAGAAATCCTTGGGTAACAGAAGAAATATTGAATTTAATTGATAAAAGGAGAAAATATAAAAGCGCAGTGAATGAAGCAGGCAAAAAGGAATACAAACGACTCAAAAATGAGATTGACAGGAAGTGCAAAATGGCTAAGCAGGGATGGCTAGAGGACAAATGTAAGGATGTAGAGGCTTATCTCACTAGGGGTAAGATAGATACTGCCTACAGGAAAATTAAGGAGACCTTTGGAGAAAAGAGAGCTCAATGCAAAACCCAGTTCTAAGCAAAGAAGGGAAAGCAGGAAGATGGAAGGAATATATAGAGGGTCTATAGAAGGGCGATGTACTTGAGGACAATATTATGGAAATTGAAGAGGATGTAGGTGAAGATGAAATGGGAGATACGATACTGCGTGAAGAGTTTGATAGAGCACTGAAAGACCTGAGTCGAAACAAGGCCCCAGGAGTAGACCACATTCCATTGGAACTACTGACGGCCTTGGGAGAGCCAGTCCTGACAAAACTCTACCATCTGGTAAGCAACATGTATGAGACAGGTGAAATACCCTCAGACTTCAAGAAGAATATAATAATTCCAATCCCAAAGAAAGCAGGTGTTAACAGATGTGAAAATTACCGAACTATCAGTTTAATAAGTCACAGCTGCAAAATACTAACGCGAATTCTGTACAGACGAATGAAAAAACTGGTAGAAGCCGACCTCGGGGAAGATCTGTTTTTGATTCCGCAGAAATGTTGCAACACGTGGGGCAATACTGATCCTACGACTTATCTTAGAAAATAGATTAAGGAAGGGCAAACCTACGTTTCTAGCACTTGTAGACTTAGAGAAAGCTTTTGACAATGTTGACTGGAATACTCTGTTTCAAATTCTAAAGATTGCAGGGATAAAATACAGGGAGCAAAAGGCTATTTACAATTGAACTGAAAGCAGAAGGCAGTTATAAGATTCGAGGGGCACGAAAGGGAAGCAGTGGTTGGGAAGAGAGTGAGACAGGGTTGTACCCTCTCCCTGATGTTATTCAATCTGTGTATTGAGCAAGCAGTGAAGGAAACAAAAGAAAAATGCGGAGTAGGTATTAAAATCCATGGAGAAGAAATAAAAATTTTGAGGTTTGCTGATGACATTTTAATTCTCTCAGAGACAGCAAAGGACTTGGAAGAACAGTTGAACGGAATGGAAGGTGTCTTGAAAGAAGGATATAAGATGAACATCAACAAAAGCAAAACCAGGATAATGGAATGTGGTCGAATTAAGTCGGGTGATGCTGAGGGAATTAGATTAGGAAATGAGACACTTAAAGTAGTATATGAGTTTTGCTATTTGGGGAGCAAAATAACTGATGATGGTCGAAGTAGAGAGGATGTAAAATGTAGACTGGAAGTGGCAAGAAAAGCGTTTCTGAAGAAGAGAAATTTGTTAACATCGAGTATAGATTTAAGTGTCAGGAAGTCGGTTCTGAAAGTATTTGTATGGAGTGTAGACATGTATGGAAGTGAAACGTGGACTATAAATAGTATGGACAAGAAGATAATAGAAGCTCTCGAAATGTGGTGCTACAGAAGAATGCTGAAGATTAGGTGGGTAGACCACATAACTAATGAGGAGGTATTGAATAGAATTGGGGAGAAGAGGAGTTTGTGGCACAACTGGACTAGAAGAAGGAACGGTTTGGTAGGACATGTTCTGAGGCATCAAAGGATGACAAATTTAGCAATGTAGGGCAGCGTGGTGGGTAAAAATCGTAGAGGGAGACCAAGAGATGAATACACTAAGCAGATTCAGAAGGATGTAGGTTGCAGTAAGTACTGGGAGATGAAGAAGCTTGCACAGGATAGAGTAGCATGGAGAGCTGCATCAAACCAGTCTCAGGATTGAAGACAACAACAACAACAACAACGTAAGAATCTTACGAAATAGTGATGACAGTAAAGGTCTTTTAAACATAATTCAATTTCGTGACCGAAACACAAGCGATTCCTTTTGTTTTAAACCTTCAGTAAATTTCATGTAACTCCTCAAGGTACTTATGTCTGACTGGGAACCTCCGACAGAGGGTGATTCAGCTAAGCTGAAACATTTAAGTTTTCACCTAAATGAATTGTCAAAAAGACATCACTAAATGACGTGCAGTCTCTTTTCAAAGCTGTATTAGTTACAGATATTTTGGTATCAACTCTGCCTTTTCTAACGGAACAATGGCGATTGTTGTTGCTGGTATTCTAGTTCTAAAAGAGACGAAATCAACGACGTTTCACTACTTAAAATAGTATTAGTAGCTTTGGAGAAATACAATATTTGTAACTTAGAATTTACCTGTTTTGAACATGAAACCGATGACTGTCTTGTGAGAAAGCTCGTGTTATTTAGAATTCTTGTGTCAAGCTGATGGGGCGCTCCAAACTGCAGCATTTAAGAGTACTTACGGAATCAGAAATTTGAAGCAAAGTTTAATTTAAAACACATACTAATCACGCTTGACTACTTGTGGGTGAACAAACACACCAAGTAGAAGGCAAAGATCATGTAATCTAGGGACCATTCGCTATTTAACTACGAGCAAAGTTCTCCTCTTGCCTTTGGTAGAGTCTTAAACGAAAGGGTTCTAAAGGAACTGTTTGTGATCATTAAGTCAGGATCTAAATAACACTACGATTTATTGTCAAATACATACGAATTTTAATGCAATAAAACACAATTATGTTGACAAGAACGTTACAAAAATGTTTTCTACTACACGTATTGCTTGTCAATGCTCTGAACGGGCAAACTTACTGACGGAGGTCGAGTTGCATCAAATCTCGGATCTAATTCTGTGAAACAGGCACATTGGTCTGGATTTGAAGATCACAATGACAGTTGCGACAATCTCTGACTCCTAATTATTCTCCATCATTCGCCTCCAGATCACCGCCTTCTGCGTCCACATCTCTCCATGAACTCTCTTTTTCACGGCACTAAAAAAATAGCTTACTGCTGTCTTCTCACCAACCCTACGCATTCACCAGTCCTCTAAAACGTTGCCAGCGCGGCCCAATGGCGTAATTGTTTCACAACAAGATTTCACGCTGAAAACCATGAAAACAAGCCAATGAACCACATCATTTCCAAAACATCTTGCTGCGGCATGTTACGTTCTCATAGCGTCATAACTACAATGAAATCGGTGCTCATTATGCCGTCGGCTAGTGGTACTACATATCCCACTAAGCTATTTCAACTCACATCTACCTGCATAAATACAGGTCACCAAAGAATGAAATGAGTCAACCTGCAAAGTCTGCCACATATCAGGTGCAAGTAAAAAATTGTATAGATTTGTAAAAGAAGGAAGGGAGGGGTAAGGATTGTTAAATAATAACTTCATGTCATGAGTTTTATGTCAAGAGACACACTCACACTACGGTATTCCATCACGAGTAGCTATATAAAAGAAATCGAAAAAATAAAGTGGTCATAAACACCTCTTTAAAATTACGTTTACGTCACCAAGTGTTTCAGATGCCCGCCGTGTACTGCAATACACGTTTCAGCTGTTGGTGCAAGGAATTATAGATTGACTGAAGATATTCCTTCAGTATCATTACACTTGCTGCACTAGTGAGATGTTTTAAATCCTGTTTTGTGATCGGAACTTGTGCGGAGACTTTATCTTTGAGTTTACCCCAGAAAAAAAGTCCATTGCAATTAAATGAGGCGAAGGATCAGGCCAATCGATAAAGCCTTCACATCCCATCCAGCGACCAGTAAAGAGCTGTGTGAATGCTTTCTTTGCGACAAGCGAGTAGTAAGCCGCGCAGCCATTGTGCTGGTACCCGATCATCAACGTATATCAAGAAGGTTTAAACGTTCGCCCGCCTAACTGAGTAGTCAGCGTGTCTGACTACCACGCACGGGCCCGGGTTCGATTTCCGACTGGGTCGGAGGTTATCTGCGCTCGGGGACTGGAGGTGGTATTGCCCTCATCATCATTTAATTAACATAGAGACGCAAGTCGCCCAGTGTGACGTCAAGTAGTAATACTAGCAGCTCGGCGGCCGAGGTTTCCCAGATGGTGACTCTCAGACGGCAAAGCCATACAATCATTTCGTTTCAAATTCGTCTAGCAGCACTGGTACCGTGGCGGTAATAAATGGTGTGTGTCTTAAACCCTTTAAGTATTCTTAAGTGATTTAAGGACCAATGACAATGTCTCCGAAGATACAGCACCAGACGTTCACAGTCCGCTGCCTCTGATGTTCAAGCTGCCTTGCCAACGCCGATTCTCAGGGGCCCATTTTACCGTTATTTGTAACGGTAACTTCAACGGCAAAGAGAATTCTTTGACAAAAGAGCCTATTTTTCAGATGTTGAATTACAGCCGAGCGAGAAAATTCCGTGCGTCTTCCTCTAACTCACTGACGTGCGACGTGATATGGATAGAAGCTGTCTGCACATAAAATGCGGACAACGCTGACCTGATTTATTAGAGAGGTAGTCGCAGTTTTTCCGGAGCTATCATGTGGATCGTGAGCAACAGCTATCTGGAGAGCTATTTCGTTAGCTCTGCTCGTTGCAAGCTCCATATTTGCCCTCTGCTTAGTACTCCATTGTCCTTCCACTAACAATTTTTCAGACATTGGGGTGCGAATAAAAAGAGCATCACAGTGAGGCAGTGAAATGGCACGGCAACTAGAACCGTACTAAACGTACTCCAACATTAAAGTACGCGTGACAATACGATTTCTGTGCCCAAATCGTCTGAATTTCTGACAGATTCACCTTGAAATCCTGACGGTATGTGAACCAAATGCACTGCAGCGTGCAGGCGAAGTGAATGATGCCAACAATTTGACCCAGACATCAAAAGACGTGGGTGGTGCTGGATGGGAAAGAATATCGTCGACAGTGACCGTAGAGGACAATGTATAGGCAATCGATAAGAACGCAGGAGAGGAAAGACATTTTATAACGACTAGGACATTAAAAAAAGAGTTCGCAAATGGCTCCGTGACCAAGAAGCGGATTTCTGTGGTTGAGGAACTGAACGGCTGGTCGACCTTCCTGACTTTTTGTAAAAGAATTGTTGAAAATACTGTAAAATATCTGTGTCACTTGAAGCGTGGAGTCAGTAAAAGCTCCTTGGTCTTCCATGATAATCTGTAACTTACTGTTTGAGCTGCATACAGAGTACCCCAACTGAAAGTGCCCAACGAGAATGTCCGAAAAATTGTTAGTGGAAGGAAAATGGAGTACAACTCATACCCTTTAGTTAGACACAAACTACAATACTTAGTTGGAACTTAGGGTTTATCTGTTTTGTGCATGAAACCTATTGCTAACTTACGCCGAAGATCGTGATTTCATAATCAAGCAGGGTAATACATCACGTCGGTTGAGTAGGAAACAGTGGTGCACCGCCACGATAGCGCTATAAAAAGCGCATTAAGGAAATTTAGCTCTCATTTCGTCCGTGTGGTTCAAGTCTGTCGAGGGTTCTTAATTTGAAACAATAATGTTTCACAAAGAGACACTTATTTATAGAGAGCGCCAAAGTGTACGTTTAGTACGTTACTAGTTGCCGTGCCATTTCACTGCCTCACTGTGATGCTCTTTTTATTCGCACCGTAGCATTACTCTTCTCTGACAATGTGCCACTCTTGTTGCACAGTGGTTTTAACGTAGAACAACATGTGTAACTTACTTTTTGGAACTTCATACCTAGTAATCGAAACTTTAAAAGAATCATGTACCGTCTAGTTCACCGCTTTGACTTGTGATACCAGAAGCAGAAACTGGGGTAGTTCCGTTTAAACACGTGAAGATGATACCGATATCACAGTGACTGACGTAGCTGCGAGAGCTTAACTTGAAAATGACAGTGTGATGACGCTGTCGACATCACCTGGCTGCATACCCGCAAATTATTTGAACGCTGTATACGCCGGGAGAAACAAAATTATGACATCTTAAAGAGCTCCGAAAATATTTGATATGAATAGCGTAACTGAATCACTCTTTATATCGCAGAATTTTTAAAAGGGGGGATTTACTGCTGACAACGCAACTTTAAATCGATTCTTTATATTTCATTTTGCATTACCTATTATTATTGAAGCTATTCTCGTTTTGGAAGATATTAGGGCAGGTAAGGAAAAAATGCCTCACGACGTATGCAGTATATAGGTACAGATGCAAAAGGAGACACGGAGAGAGGCAGCGAGAGAGAAAGAAAGAAAGCAAGAAAGAGAGAGAGAGAGAGAGAGAGAGAGAGAGAGAGAGAGAGAGAGAGGGAGGGAGAGAGCTAGAGAGACAGGGGGAAGCAAAGAAATGCAGCAGGAGGATGAGGGGTTTCGTGGGCGAATGTGGGGAACGGAGGAGGACGAACGGGAGATTAGTTGTTTCATCACAGCTCAATTGGTTGCAATAACTAACGGTGCGGGGACGTTGGGCGGTCGTAAATCAGACAGGACATGCGTCTCGGCACGAGGCGTATTGTACGCGGTGACGACTGGCAGCGTGCCAGGCCTGCAGTGGTTAAAAGAGAAGCACGGGACTGCGACCGCCGTACGCCAACTGACCGCTTCGCTCGAACGCGACGTTTTGGCATCTCTAGTTGTGTACCATACTTCAGCTACCCTGCAATCAGAGGTTCTTCCACGCTGCTAGAGCGAACTCAGGTAGGAGCTTGAGTCCTACGCGTCAACATCCCTAGGAATATAATTCACAACTTATTACGATGTTTCAGTGCATTCGAAATGACCGCCAGCCATTTGCAAAATACATGTTTGTTAACATTGACCGTGGTTTCGACAGTTTTGAAACCGTCTTCTGAAGAAGATGTAGAATGTAAAATCACATTGTCTATAGTCAAAGTGGGAGTCATTGACTCTACCTAGTACATGCCATCCACCTAATCACAATGTACATACATTACATAAAAGTAGCAGTTATCTGACGTAGCACATTGCATTAAAAGTTTAAAAATCTTTCTGAAATATTACATATTCGACGCAGGGTACAACAATATAAGGTATGCCACTTGACAGATTTGCGTAAAACCGACATTTAAATAAAGAACATGGCCCTTGCACGCACAGTTGCGGTAGTGCAGCCAAGTTCAACATCTTGTGAAACTAAGACTAGTCATCTCAGTATTCACGCAAAGTGCAAGGAGGCAATCAACCCACCTTCCACATCATTTTGTGGCTGCACACCGTCCAACCACATTAATGTGACCACCTCGCAAAAGCCTGAATAACCACCTGTCGCAGCACGGAACGCTGCGAGACATGCAGGAAAGGAGTGAGTGATGTTCTGGAAGGCATCGACAGTGTTGTGGAGCCAAGCCGACTACAGTGGCCCCGCCAGTTGCGCCAGGTTTCTCAATTGAAGTAGTCTCACATATTCTCGATTGGGGATAAATTCGGGGAGTTTGGTGGCCAGGTGAATAAGGTAGACTCGCCCTGGTGCACTTAGAACCAGACATGTATGCTGTGAGCTGTGTGACTGGTTATGTGTTGCTGCTGGTAGATAACGTCGTGCCGAGGAAAAACAAACTGCGTGGAGGAGTGCACGTGTTTCTCGAGGCCACGTGCATACTTGTGTTGACCCACTTTACCTTTCAGAATGATGTGGTCACCCAGAGGATGCCAGAAAACATTCGTCGTACATCGTACAATAACGTTGTTGTGTAGTGTTTGCTTTCATAGGTTTCACGCAGCACACACCAAACGCCATCTGTCCAATGGAGAACAAAATACTATGCATCTGAAAAGGCCGCTTCTCACCACAAAGACGAAGTCTACTGGCGGTATTGGCGTGCAAATTCCAGCTTTCATCGGATGAACGCCAGTCAGCATGAGTGTATGGACCAGGCGCCTGCTGTGGAAGCCCATACGCAGCAACGTTCACTGAACGTTCGTTGAGGAGGCACCGCTGGTATTGCTTCATCTCGGACGTCAGTTACTTTCATTTACGTTCAGGGTCAACTGCCAGATACTGCAACATTCAACAGATCTCTGCAAGTATTTCTGCGAATCGATATTGTATTCTGCCATAGACAGATTCTTAGGAAGTGCAGGGAAGCTAAGACAAAATGGCTGCAGGAAAAATGTGAAGACAGCGAAAAAGATATGATTGTCGGAAGGACAGACTCAGCATACAGGAAAGTCAAAACAACCTTTGGTGACATTAAAAGCAACGGTGGTAACATTAAGAGTGCAACGGGAATTCCACTGTTAAATGCAGAGGAGAGAGCAGGTAGGTGGAAAGAATACATTGAAAGCCTCTATGAGGGTGAAGATTTGTCTGATGTGATAGAAGAAGAAACAGGAGTAGATTTAGAAGAGATAGGGGATCCAGTATTAGAATCGGAATTTAAAAGAGCTTTGGAGGACTTACGGTCAAATAAGGGAGAAGGGATAGATAACATTCCATCAGAATTTTTTAAATTATTAGGGGAACTGGCAACAAAGCGACTATTCACGTTGATGTGTAGAATATATGAGTCTGGCGACATACCATCTGACTTTCGGAAAAGCATCATCCACACAATTCCGAAGACGGCAAGAGCTGACAAGTGCGAGAATTATCGCACAATCAGCTTAACAGCTCATGCATCGAAGCTGCTTACAAGAATAATATACAGAAGAATGGAAAAGAAAATTCAGAATGCGCTAGGTGACGATCAGTTTGCTTTAAGAAAAGTAAAGGAACAAGAGAGGCAATTCTGACGTTACGGCTAATAATGGAAGCAAGGGTAAAGAAAAATCAAGACACGTTCATAGGATTTGTCGACCTGGAAAAAGCATTCGACAATATAAAATGGTGCAAGCTGTGCGAGATTCTGAAAAAAGTAGGGGTAAGCTATAGGGAAAGACGGGTCATATACAATATGTACAACAACCAAGAGGGAATAATAAGAGTGGACGATCAAGAACGAAGTGCTCGTATTATGAAGGGTGTAAGACCAGGCTGTAGCCTTTCGCCCGTACTCTTCAATCTGTACATCAAGGAAGCAATGATGGAAATAAAAGAAAAGTTCAGGAGTGGAATTAAAATACAAGGTGAAAGGATATCAATGATACGATTCGCTGATGACATTGCTATCCTGAGTGAAAGTGAAGAAGAATTAAATGATCTGCTGAAAGGAATGAACAGTCTAATGAGTACACAGTATTGTTTGAGAGTAAATCGGAGAAAGACGAAGGTAATGAGAAGTAGTAGAAATGAGAACAGCGAGAAACTTAACATCAGGATTGATGGTCACGAAGTCAATGAAGTTAAGGAATTCTGCTACCTAGGCAGTAAAATAACCAATGACGGACGGATCAAGGAGGACATCAAAAGCAGACTCTCTACGGCAAAAAAGGCATTTCTGGCCAAGAGAAGTCTACTAATATCAAATACCGGCCTTAATTTGAGGAAGAAACTTCTGAGGATGTACGTCTGGAGTACAGCATTGTATGGTAGTGAAACATGGACTGTGGGAAAACCGGAACAGAAGAGAATCGAAGCATTTGAGATGTGGTGCTATAGACGAATGTTGAAAATTGGGTGGACTGATAAGGTAAGGAATGAGGATTTTCTACGCAGAATCGGAGAGGAAAGGAATATGTGGAAAACACTGATAAGGAGAAGGGACAGGATGATAGGACATCTGCTAAGACATGAAGGAATGACTTCCATGGTACTAGAGGGAACTGTAGAGGGCAAAAACTGTAGAGGTAAACAGAGATTGGAATACGTCAAGCACATAATTGAGGACGTAGGTTGCGACTGCTACTCTGAGATGAAGAGGTTAGCACAGGAAAGGAAATCGTGGCGGGCCGCATCAAACCAGTCAGTAGACTGATGACCAAAAAAAAAAAAAAAGATTCTTATAGAAAACCGCATCATTTGTGATCAGTCTTACAGATCATCCGAATCTTTCTACTAGATCCTTTACATACGTTGTAAACAATATCGGTGCTGTCACTCATCCTTGGGGTACCCTGGAAATTATCTATACCCCTGTCGACTTTATTCCGATAAGAGCGACATGTTGAGTTCTGTCTTCGAGGTAGTCCTGAATCCAATCGCAAATGTGGTCCGATTCTCGGTGATACAACAACCAGTCAGACTTAAAGAGGAAGGACTGGGAAAGCTGGGAAACTTACCGAACATCACTTGTTATTTAGCGATCCTCATAACCAATTTATTGAAAAAACTCTTTACCAACTTGTTACAAGGTCCTAGCCTAAACGTCTATTTCCTTTAGACCAATGCAAATTTTAGAGAATTATAAACGTCCGTTTTCTTCAGAACAAGACAGACTGTTAAAGAAGCCGAAGCATAAACGACGCTCTTCCTTAGAACAATATAAACCTTAAAGAACACCAAGCACAAATCCTTTTCTTTAGAACCAAAAATATTCAAGGAAAGTCGTTTTACTCGAACCTCATTTTAATTTTTAACTATGTTTCACTATCTTCTGGTCGCAAGGAGGAAGTGTAACAAAAATGAATAAATTGCAATTCATCAGGCCGACGTAGGATCGTGGCACAAACCCACAAAAGGCAAAACAGACTCAGAAGTAGATATAGGGCATCAGTATGGTGCCAACAACACAAGCACTGTTGTGAAGTAACTACAGCACACACCGAAAAGCTCTCTCAGAGTGACAACCATAAAACGTCGGCCCAACTCGGTACTACACTTATGGAAAATGTAAATGCGGGCGCGGCTGAATTAAAAAAAAAATGTTAAACCATTAAATACAGAAAGTATTAGAACCACCTTAATAAATGTAAAAGTAGGCCTCAGAAAATAATCCCTGCAAGCCTGCAAAGATCCAGCCATAAACATTTGGCCCGTCTCTGTGACAACACGCTTAAGGCAGAAATAAAGGTGGGTGCAGCAAAATTCAAACATTATTAAAGCATTAAATATAGAAAATTTCGAAACCCCGCAATATATGTAAAGGTGGGCCTCATAAGAAATTCCTCAAAGCTGCAAGGACACAACCGTAAACTTACCGTCCGCCCCAATGGTACAACACTTAAGGCAAACACAAATGCGGGAGCAGTAAATTAAAAAATATTGAATCATTAACCGTGGAAAAAGTTAAAAACACGTAAACAAACGTAAAAGTAGCCCTCAGAAAATATCCTCCAGAAGCGAGGTGACTAACCACATAGTCTAGACAAATTTAGGCGCTTTATATATCTTTATAAACCATAAACGTAGTAGATAAATCAGCATTAAACAGAATTTACTATTAGCCGTACCGCAAGGTTGCTGTGGCACCTTAAAATACAGGTTATGGTACTAAGTACAAATAGGCTGCTGCCACAAGGTAGCGCTGACATTTCTTCTTGAGCCAACAAAACTGTAAGATCCCACATACAGCAGAGCCCAGCCCGCTAGGCTTCAAGTAAAAAAAAATAAAAAAAACAAGTCACAGGAATTAAATCTTAACTTAAAACGGGGCGCCCACAGATTGCTCAAGAGTAACAAAATGTAATAGGGAAACCAATTGCTCTACGATAGGGAGCTGAGCACGTTTCGGCCTCTCATTTAGCAAAGGATCTATCGATCACCGTGCGGCTGTATGACTACTAACTTCAAACAGCGCCGGGAGGCAGGCACCAAGTTCCTCCAACACAACCAGCTGTCGACGACAGAGTCGGGTTTTTTGGAGAATTCTCACAAATTACGCTCACCGTGGAGTAAATGGTGGCAACCTCGGAGTTCTATTTCTGATGAGAGAAGGAAGAGACAGACGTGTTGCAGCCGGGGAAGGACGCCGTGACAACAACCACACCGCTCCGTCACACAAGGTCGGCGCTCAACACTCCATTAGGAAAATGCTTGAGTTGGAAACACTGGCCACGCCTCCCAAAGAAACAAGTACATTGGTCCTTGCAGGCAGCTCACAACGACTGCTCAGCTTCAACTTCACGTCTCCCCACTGGAACCTCTCTCTCCTGTCCCCAGTCTGCCAAAAAGACATACTCTCATGAGCAAAGATACTGTACAGTTCACTGGACTCAAGGCATCGATCACACCGGACAGCTCACTCGGCAAGCTCGTATTCTTTTTACTAAACGGCGAAGCGGCAAATGCAAAAAAAAAAAAGGTTCAAATGGCTCTGAGCACTGTGGGACTTAATATCTGAGGTCATCAGTCCCCTAGACTTAGAACTACTTAAACCTAACTAACCTAAGGACATCAGACACATCCATGCCCGAGGCAGGATTTAAACCTGCGACCGTAGCAGCAGCGCGGTTCCGGAATGAAGCGCCAAGAACCGCTCGGCCTCAATGGCCGGCCGGGAAGTGCATCTAAATTATAGTTTGAAGAGGGGATGAGAGACATACTACCTTCTTATCTTCTGCAAGTATTTCTGTTCCACATCCATTACTTTTATCACACTGGCAGAATTATTGGTATAGAAATAAACAAGTCAACCCGACAACTGGCGGACGCATTTCAAGCTTTCACTGTAGATTGGTTCAAATGGCTCTGAGCACTATGGGACTTAACATCTATGGTCATCAGTCCCCTAGAACTTAGAACTACTTAAACCTAACTAACCTAAGGACAACACACAACACCCAGCCATCACGAGGCAGAGAAAATCCATGACCCCACCGGGAATCGAACCCGGGAACCCGGGCGCTGGAAGCGAGAACACTACCGCACGACCACGACATGCGGGCTCACTGTAGATTACAGTAAAACATTTTGCCACAGCATAAAAAAGGCTCTATGTAAAGGATTATGCTTTCTACGAATAGGTACGTGATTCAGAGGACAAGGAAGACAGTTCATTTAATACATAAAGACTCAAGCAAACAATGTTGTGTTTAACGCCCAGCCGGCCAGTCGGCATTGAGGGCATTACATAAGGAGGACGAGCTCGGATTCTGTCAAGGATGGGGAAGCAAAGCGGCCATTCCTCCTCAAGGGAACCATCCCTGCACTGCTTGGAACTATTTAGGAAAATCGCGGAATGCTTACATCTGGATGGCCGAACGCTGGTTTGAATTGTCGTCCTCCCGAATGCGAGCCAGTGCTCTAACCACTGCGCCACGTCGCTCAGTGATGAAGACTCAATCGTAGTTGAACTTAGGTTGAGTTTGGATAATATCATTATGCATCACTGATGCTACCAGGTCCCTGTTTTGCAACCCAAAATCCTTGCACGTCCGAAAGCTTGTCATACTTAAACTTCTGTCTACGAGAAAAGTACTCTCCGCAGATGAATCTCGCTTTCCATTGTGATACTATTCTCGTCACACATTCACCTGCAGGAAAGTTGTGGAAAATGTTACCATCGAGCCCCATGGCCGTTGGTCTCTAATAGGCTGAGGCATCCTGTTAAAGAAGTCAAAGGCTTTAACTCTTGATAGTTCAAAGAACGCTGTCAGTGTCAAGAGAAAAAGCGATAAGATATAAAACGTTTGCGATTTTCCATTTGTGCATTAAGCCCAGACTTCGTATTTACGTTTATGCCACTGTCCGCATTGCCACAATTAATGTAACTCAACCTTCCGCAATGGAAACACAATAGTGCATGTATACTGAAGCCCAGAGATCAAAGCAGGGCAACTTGAGTTTCCTGAAGCCTGGCAAACATCACGTGACCCATTCAGCAAGCTGCGACTACCAACAGGTTGCGCTATCAGTCCAAAGTGGCTAGCGAGACATAGGTTTGCGCAGGTAGTTTCACTGCGGTTCATTTATTATAACGGTGGAAGCAGCAAAATGCGCAAATCAGATTTAACGAAATCCAGGAGAAGTTAAGAATTGGGGAAGATATACCTCTAATCAAACTGAGCCCATGGCCAGAAGGGGAAACGTTTTCGTGTGTTTGTGAGGCAGCTTCAAATAAACCAATACACTACTCACTATGCGTACTGTACAAAAACTTGCTAAATACTCACTCAGAAACCTAGAGTATGTTACATGTTTGTAAATTTGGCGGACAGTTTCCTCACTCCATAAATATTTTGAATGAAGAAAACGACTTAGTTGCTGACAGGTGGGTTAAACGTGTGTTAAGGACAAGTGATCATTTAGCGGTTTATAGTTTTTCTAAACTTTGGGCAAACATTGCCTGAAATAGGAAAAAAAATACGGCTCAGTGGATATTAAAAACCACTTGCTGGTGGTAAGTAATATAGTGCGAATTAAGTTTAGTGTGGAAGAAAAGTTTCTTCTTTCACACATGTACTTTTTAGATTAACATAACATGAAAAACAAAGTTCGCGTTTGCAACAACGCATTTGGGGAAATTAGAATGAACTATTCTGGCCACTTAGAATGAACTCAGCGCACCCACAATACACGTTAGGGAAAAAGTCATTGAAATTGGCATAACTCTGGTCAAATTTGGCTGAAACACTCTAAGGCTACAGAAGCTAAATTTTTAAAACCTTACTTTAGTTGGTGTTGCAGTATACAGTCATCTACAGGTTCTTATGTGCAAAGGATTTGAACATTCAGAGATGTTCTGTTACCATAGAAAACATGTAGGGTACAGCGGGGCTCTAAAACTGATTTGAACTTACATAAAAATTTTCCGGAAAATTATTAACTAAATTTTCGTTTTATGCATGTAGTATTAGTTCTATGGGCATACATACGCTACTGATGCAAAATGGTTGTACACGATTGCCCAACATTTATTCGATTTACCCTCCAGATTGGACAAAAGTGAATTTCAGTGGGGCATGGATGGTACTCGGGGCTATTTGAATAAGATAAATTGTGGGCAGATACATAATTGTAAATCACCTGCAGCTTCCACAGCAAAATTGCTTGCGACCACTCGCACCGACACAGAATTCATGATAACAAGTGGTACACTTTTGGCATTGTATCCATTCACGTTCATCTCCAGGACGTAACCATTTCCCTGGCAGAATCCCCATTTCCATTCTACTGCCTTACCTTTAGAATCATTAAGGGGCTCAAGATCGTTGATAGTGCTATCTGTATCGGTGTTCGAAATTTCTCTTTTTATTTTGTTAGCTGCCTTCCTTAATAGGCCAAAATTAGCGCACTTTCTGGTTCTGCCAGTTCTTTTTCCGTTAAAATTAGGTTCTGAAGCTTTCTTGTTTGCTACTTTCTGCATCATATTAGACTCCTTCTTTGCTTTCACTACAGCAATGTCCTATGGTGATGATGTGTAACAAGCGTTTGGTACAACTCTGGAGGTTTTTGTTCCAGATTGTTTCTTTGGAGAAGGAAGGATATCCCGAGTGGAGTCTCCTGGGGCAGCTGTTGACGAATTACTGATTTCTACACCATTTTCTGTGATTGTTCCGTGTTTTCTCATAGGGCTCCAGAAGGAGCAAACGGCCAATCCTCAATCGCATCTGGTTTAAATGGATAGATCTCTGTACAGGAGAATCCACTTACAGCTAAGCTGGCTGAGGAACATTGCTTGCCGGCGGCGGTGGTCTAGCGGTTCTAGGCGCTTCAGTCTGGAACCGCTAGATCCCTACGGTCGCAGGTTCGAATCCTGCCTCGGGCATGGATGTGTGTGATGTCCTTAGGTTAGTTAGGTTTAAGTAGTTCTAAGTTCTAGGGGACTGATGACCACAGATGTTAAGTCCCGTAGTGCTCAGAGCCATTTGAACATTGCTTCCGTCCTCTCGCACCGACACGATATTCATGACATCCATGCATCGCTGAATATCCCATTGAAGTAAACTTTGTACATTTTGGTGTTGGAATTTGATTGATGCCATTTTGTTCCATCTCAAAGTAGTGTGTTACGAGGGTCTTTTAAATACGTATGTCCAAGGGCTGTAGAACTTGGGTAGTGTGTGGCGGTAAACAGAACATTTCGATCTCATTCTCCAGGCAGAATTCCAGTGCTGATAGTGGAGAACGTGACAGATTCCAATCCTAAATATAAAGTACACTTCCTAACAGTGTGTTTTCTTGCAAAAGTTTGATCTATTTCAGAAATATTTTCTCATTTATTCACCCATTTTCACTTTTGCATGAAATGGGCGCATTGGGCAAGTTAAATGTCACCTCCGACCTGTGTCTTTGGCTCTTGAGGACAACAAGTGATGGTGAATATGCACCCGCTGCGTTGCAACAAGTAATAGGCCTAACGTCCTCACCTCTTCCAGAGCTGGTTAAAGAATGCATCTCTTTTGTTGCTTTCTCTGCAGTGACCTTCGGAGGTCTATTGTTGAGAGAAAAACCTGTTTCATCCTTGTTATATATATATATATATATATATATATATATATATATATATATATATATATATATATATATATATATGAGTCTTTTGTTGTCATGCAAGGAGAGATATAAAGATGCTCATTCAAAAGTTTGAAGCGCTTTTTCACAGTCTCTCCGCTTAGTGTGGCTGCTCTTGTTTCGAGAGCCCTTCTGGTTTTCTCAGCGACAGATTTTTTCTCTTACGGAATGCCAGACGCCAATTCTTTCCAGCTATGTCTTTCCAGGGTTTTTGACGTTGTTCTTGACATGTAGGTTGAAGGTTTCAATACGCATGTCTTTCTGTGTCGGTCCAAATCCTCTTTATCCCAAACATATTACTCTGTGGGCAAGAGAGATTTCCAAATACTTAGAAAAAAATATTTGCATGTCCAGCAGGGTTACCAAATGCATATGTTTTCGGTTAAAGACTGCTGATACATATAATTTCTATTTTCTGTTTGTGGACGCCATACAAACTCCTAAATGACACTCCATAAGTTTTACTGGCTTCATTGACACATCGTCACATTCCATTCTGCCTCCTTTCCTTTCATAGGCTCTCATCATCTGAAGAAAATGGAGGAATAATTGCAGTAGTCTATCATTTGATGTAGAAATATTTCCATAGCACGGGCAGGCAACCAAATTACAGTAGTGTTACAAAATAGAAAATATTTTGTAAATACACTGACTCTAACACTGAACCAATTTTCCACTATCTATTGTTAAAGCCCCGTTCTTAGTTATTCATCAGCCCCAAATTACATTTAAACTCTATTGTGAAGTAGTTCACCAATTCACCAGTGACCAGTGTGTCGTAGGAAGGACCCAGTATCAGACCACAATTTCTTTCACGGCTTTAATTTCAAACAAACTTCAGGAAATCCCTAGTGAACACTACGTCAATGGCCAGTTGTAGGCCACTTACCTTCTATTATTTAAATAAATCTTGAGTAACTTTCTGAAGTCAGAAAACTAAATAGACGAGTTCAAAAATGGTTCAAATGGCTCTGAGCACTATGGGACTTAACATCTGAGGTCATCAGTCCCCTAGAACTTAGAACTACTTAAACCAAACTAACCTAGGACGACACACACATCCATGCCCGAGGCAGGATTCGAACCTGCGACCGTAGCGGTAGTGCGGTTCCAGACTGAAGCGCCTATAACTGCTCAGCCACTCCGGCCGGCAATAGACGAGTTCACTGGACAGAAAAGACTTCCGACAAAATCAATCACATAATGGCGTTTCCTCTTTCTTGTAGTCTTATTCGAACAGCCCTTCTATTCAATTAGCCCCGCTGTAAGCTACTAGAGGTGACCTAATTAGAGTTTGAATTGAGAACAGCTAGTAGAGGGTATATTTTCAGATAAAACGGTTCAAATCGAAATAAATAAATCCGAAACACTTCGAAAAAGAAAAACGAACAAATAAAATCCACCATGTTCTTGAATCATCCGAAATTAATACCTTTCCACTGAGACTCGTCTTGTGGTGCTCAGGTAAGGAAAGAATTTTCATCACCTTCCGAACCCTAATCATAACACCACAATGAAAGCGTACGGAATAAACCCGCACAGAGTGTAGCGCTGAGGGAAGATGAGCAGTCAAGCATGACTCCTAGAGCCAGCTGGGGTTGGGCACAGCTTGGCTTTAATGGGACTAGAGCAGCCTGCCTGTCCTGCTGACAACGTGCAGTAGCTTGCCAGCCTGGCTAAGCGGGAAGCATGGGCAGGTTAAAAGCGGAATGTGTACACCTCTGGTTATTCAAGTCGCCTCCGCGCGTTCATCTGTATATTTGATCCGGTTTTCATTAATAGATGCCCTGATTAACGAGGAAGATTTTTGTACGAAATTTATAAATATTTCGTAAAAATTGTCTGCTGTTATTCACACTATTAATTCACTGTAAATTCTTTAAACAGCGGACAGTGAGATACTCAACTTTGAAGTGTCATAATAAATATAACCAATAACGGAGAGATAGCCAATCATCATCAGCCTGTAATGGGAGTCAATTTGAAATAATCAAATGTTTCTTACCAACAGTTCTCGTGCAAAACAGCTTTATTTTGGTGCTTCAAGTAAATTGTTTTCTGATAAATTATTCCAGAAACTTTAATTCGTTTACATGTAGTACGTTCTTACAACAGCACTCCAGATGACTTAACTTTCACCTTTCTGCTTTCCTTGAGTCAAACCTAGAGTGGACACAATTCTTAAATGTTGCACGAAAAGAAGCCTGTCATAAAGAGACCACGACGAAGAACTGCGGCAATGAGTCTCAACAATGAATCACAGTACGTACTAAGCATTAGAAGAGGTGTGGCGTAACACGAGATCGTGCAGATCGTGTATGTTTTTCCTTATATTTTCTTTTATTTCTACCACCATAGACAGTCTCTAATGCATGCTGAGTAAAACACACACACACACACACACACACACACACACACACACACACACACACACTGAATCATTCACACACATATGCACACATGATTCGCAGATAATAATTACACCTACATCACGACGTGTTCCCGTCATTGTCATGAGACGTCACTCGAAACGCAAAATGCTTATCTTTCTTTGGAACACATAACATTCATGCCTCCACACAACTTTCCTGGCACACGCTGCTTGTCCGCAGCTCGTGGTCGTGCGGCAGCGTTCCCGCTTCCCGCGCCCTGGTTCCCGGGTTCGATTCCCGACGGGGTCAGGGATTTTCTCTGCCTCGTGATGATTGGGTGTTGTGTGCTGTCCTTAGGTTAGTTTGGTTTAAGTAGTTCTAAGTTCTAGGGGACTGATGACCATAGATGTTAAGTCCCATAGTGCTCAGAGCCATTTGAACCACACGCTGCTTACATCACATAAGTTATGTGACAGTGATGGTATTCGCTTACTTAACGTTGTTCTCCAAATTTTATTTCTGGCCCTCAGGCAAAATATGCTACGCCAATCAAGTCGTCTGACCATAGATACTACGCGCGTGAAACTGGGCCAGTCTACTAGTTGCAAAATGGTTCAAATGGCTCTGAACGCTATGTGACTTAATATCTCAGGTCATCAGTCCTATAGAACTTAGAACTACTTAAACCTAACTAACCTAAAGACATCACACACATCCCTGCCCGAGGCAGGATTCGAACCTGTGAACGTTGGGGTCGCGCGGTTCTAGACTGAAGCGCCTAGAACCGCTCGGCCACCAGCGGCCGGCTGCTAGTTGCAAATGAATATGTCCATATGCATCGAGCTGTTCGGCCAGGTGAAGTTATGTGTCTGCTATGTGTATAGCATGGTACAACCAATGCGGATTCTGTATCTACGTCCCACAGAGTGTATCTAGCATGTAGTGAAATGATGAAATAACAGTCACAATTACACAGTTTCCCCACCTCATCAGGGGTACATCCCGAGATATCATATCGGCTGCCAATGAGGTCGTGAAATGCAGCTCAGGCAGCTTAGTTTTTTTGTTCTTTTACGAGAATTTTTACAGGTTTTACTTTTACTCTTTGGTTTTACATATACAGCTTCGACTTTAAAAGACAACTAATTGGATTCTTTCGACACTGAACTGTGCACAAGTGTCGTTTGATTTAATCTGATCTTTTTCTGTAGTCCTACCATGTCATGTTGAAATAATATGCTCACATTTATTGAGCATGCTTTTTGTTTTGGACACTACTACATACACGATTCCGTACTTAGGAAAGTTAAACGCTGTTCTCGAGCAGGGGGCGTCGTAATAGAAGAAGAAGGCGCAGTGGCCCGGGGCACGGCTGCGTCGCTCTTACGCCTTGCGAGTGACACCGGCCTCGGGCATCTGTGGCATTCGTGCGCGACGGCCCCGCTGCCAGCGACAGGCTGAAGGGACAATGGCACGGCGCTCGCGAGCGCCACACACCCAGCCAGTTGTGGAACTGTCTGTGGGCGCAAGCAGCCGCCGAGCAATTCACTCCAAGTCTGCAACCCACAGCTTCACGTTACTCAGCACCGATGTAGGACTAGCCTCCATTTATATATGGGGTTCTCACGTAAAACTAATCTGCGCCTGAAATACCGGGTCATTATAATTAAAGTGCAGCTAGTCACAGAGATCCAGTGTGGCCTCTAATTACCGTACAACAGCGAAACTTGGTAGATATTGTGTTTCGGTAACGAGCAACCGATTTAATCCGGTAAATAAAAATTAGTTCCCATTCAGGTAACGAGGTGCAAATCTGGCGCTGTGAAAGGAGGAAAAACACATAGGACGGCCGAGTTGGCCGAGCGGTTCTAGGCGCTACAGTCTGGAACCGCGCGGTCGCTACGGTCGCAGGTTCGAATCCTGCCTCGGGCATGGATGTGTGTGATGTCCTTAGGTTACTTAGGTTTGAGTAGTTCTAAGTTCTAGGAAACTGATGACCTTACAAGATAAGTCCCATAGTGCTCAGAGCCATTTCAACCATTTTTGAAAAGACACATACATATGTTTTCATATGTAATGGATTAGGAACGGCACATGGGCACAAAAGGTCAAACAAGTGACAAAGACATAATTTTGATTTTATTATTAATCGCCACTTACACTTTTTGTCCAATATGATCACCGAAGAAGTCGATGAGGTGCTGTACACCGCCAGATGTGCATCTGGTGGCCAAAACTGGGACTGACTGTTTTCCAGCGTAAATCGGTTCCGCATTAAGGCGTCAGCATATCTAACAAGTCGCTCCCAAACGATAGTTGCAGCCTACCTTGGATTCATTCTAGTTATAACTATCCAATACGTTAACTGCGTCGCACAAAGAATCGAATACACTGGTGGAAATAACGCATTTCTCTTCTTTATTCCCACTTTAATTTACGTCTACATAATGAAGGTGATTCTTCTTAACGTTTAAAAACACCCGAGATGATGTAAACACCACTGCGACAAGTAATTTAATATAAGACACATGAGGCCGCAAATGTCGGGAAATACACCAGAAGCAGATCACAAATGTTGAACCTGTGACATCACTACGTGACATACTTCGCCGCATGTTCAGCGGTTGGACGTTTTAGATCCTAAACTCGCCAGTAGAGGGCACTGCTACGAATTACTGCACGACAAGAAATGGTTCAAATGGCTCTGAGCACTATGGGACCTAACTGCTGAGGTCATCAGTCCCCTAGAACTTAGAACTACTTACACCTAACTAATCTAAGGACATCACACACATCCATGCCCGAGGCAGGATTTGAACCTGCGATCATAGCGGTAGCGCGGTTCCAGACTATAGCGCCTAGAATCGCTCGGCCACAGCGGCCGGCGCTGCACAACAGTACAAATTTAAATAACTTTTTTCAATATGAGCTATTGTAAACATAGAAGTTTCAAAGTTACTGTCCTCCCTGTGAACCAAGTAAAAGCAGCTCATACTTTGTATTTATTTTCTTTTGTCCCTTCCTTTACTGTTTACTGACGTTATTTAATAAAGAAAACTTAGGTAATTTTTTTGTCAACAACGGAATTCGGTAGATTATAGTCATGTACCTGTGACATAGCACTGTAAATTTTTCCTGTATTTTACTTTGAAATACGAGCGTAGACTGCATGACTGGTAAACAAAATAATGAATGTTGCCTGAGTGCAAATACTTAACTGTCAAAGCAGTGAAAAAAAAATACTACCTGCCAGACGCATGTCTCAAAATCTAAGCCCGGCGCGCTAAAGTCTTGCACATTGGCCTGGAGCTACACTGATGTGTCAATGCGGGCTCGGGTTGCGATGACCAGGTGCGACATACGGATAGGTTTAACCGTTGCACGTGCGGCGACGTATGTCATCTGATGACGTCACATATTCAACATGTGTCAACTTCTTTGGGGTTATTCCCGGACATTTGCGGCTCCATGGCCTTATATTAAATTAGTTGTGTCATTGTCATCTGAGTCACTTCGGAAGTTTTTAAACACCAGTAAAAATCACTTCAGAACGTTCTGTGCAGTGAATTGCTGATTGCGAGTATATTTCGTCACCATTAGACTCTCATATCAGCTGTCCCGACGTGTTAGAAAGCCTCAGTAGTCTCAATCAATTCGAAAGTACATTAGGTCGGATTATTGTGTCTTATACGTTCACGCAGCAATCCCAAGAAAAGTAACAACATCAAATAAAAGCAAAATTTCTTATTTTTGTCATCGTAGTTATGTCTTGCGACCACTTGCAGCCCAACTACAATGTCTGCAGCAGAAGCATTTGGGTATGAGCCCTCAGAAAATTTCGGAAGGCCACTGCCTCTTTTATAAAACTAAAGTACTGTGTGACAGTGTAACCAGCCCTCTGGGAGCACATGGGTACGATGCATGTATTTACTGGTTCAGCATTACCGGCTTACAGAAACAAAGGCGTTAAGGGCGATTCGCGGGCCATTCCAGCGGTGCCGGTGTGCCGTACATGTCGGCTGCTCGGTATGCAGCGGGTCCTTTACAGCCGGAGATGTGCGGTCGCCGGCAGCCGCGCCGTGTTTATTCGCGGCGGCAGCGCGGGCCTAAGCAGCGGCGACAGCGCGCCCGCCGCCATTCGTATGTAAATGCCCGCCCAGCCCCTGACGGCGCCTCTTCCCGCCGGACACTGGCGCGCTGCTGAAAGCCGCCTCCGGCGAGCTGGCCCTCCAACGCGGCGGCCCGCGTGAAAGAACCTATAGTACCTTACTGAGTCTACGTACGAGTCGAACACGTGGAATAGATGCAGCCTGAGCCAATACAAAATGCCCGTGTGCTCTACACAGGGTGATGGAGAGAGGGTAAATGTATCAATTTGATGTAACGGGCCCCGGTCAAGACGGACGAGTCGAAAGTTATAAGCGAAAGTCGTTCTGATACCTCCGACAGTGGAATACTGGCCTGGTATCATTATTCCTGAGACTTTAAAGTAGGAAACTTTTTGACCAGAACATGGAATCAATTTCTAATAAACATGGGCTTTGAAATGAATACCTTAAGTGCTTCGATACTGCGAAACAAATCTGTTCTACTGCAGGCTCTCTGCTTGACGTATTTTTAGAGGATATACAATGTGTTGAATGGAATGAACAGTCTAATCAGTAGAGAATGTGGATTGAAAGTAACGCGAATAAAGACGAAAAGAGATGGGCAAGAATCAGCTTCATAATTGGTGATCACAAAGTAGATGAAGTTAAGAAACTATGCTACCTAGGCAGAAAAATAACCCATGGCAGTCGGAGCAAGGACTATCACTGGCAAAAATGGCAATCCTGGTCAAAGACATTTACTAGTATCAAACACAAGAACTAATTTGAGGAAGAAGTTTCTGGGAATGTACATTTGGAGCACAGCATTGTATGACAATGAGACATGGACTGTGGAAAACCGTAATTGAAGAGAATAGAAGCATTTTGATGTGGTGCTACTGAAGAATGTAGAAAAGTAGGTGGGTTGATAAGGAATGAAGAGGTTCTCTGCAGACCCGGCGATGAAACGAATGCACGGGAAACATTGACAAAAAGAAGAGACAGGACGATAAGACACCTGTTAAGACATCACGAAATAACTTCCGTGGTAATACGGGAACTGTTGAGGCTAAAAACTGGAGACTGTCTTCGTCTCAAAAAAATGATTGAGAACTTAGGTTGCAAATGTTACTATGAGCACAAGTGAGGAATTTGTGGCGGGTGTCACTGGCTACTTGCCAACAAAGTCACCGCCAGTGTTGAGGCATCTTCCGTAACGATACACCGTCCATTATATGCCTGTGTCAGAGGAGTCTGCCGCCTACACCTGGAGCCATGAAGTGACTTCAGTCTGCACCTCAGCGTCGTCGTGGAAACGTTCTTCTGCCAGAAAACAATCCAAGAGAAGGAAGAGATGACTTTCACTTGTTGGGAGGTCGGCCCTGTAGTGTGTATGGTCGGACATCCATTCAAGCTGCTCCAACATATTTCATGTGGGGTTGGTCGGGGTCTCGCATTGTTATGCACAAGCGTAATGCCTCTTGTTCTGGATCGTCCATCTCAGTTTCATTTTTCAATATCTGACAATAGCGATTAGGATTTATCTTCCTCTCTAACGAAAAAAACTCGAATCGGAGGATATCACGTCGATCCTAGAAGACACTGCACACGACGTTTTGACAGGGACTGTATGCTTCGCTATGGTCTTCGCAGGTGAATCACTATGCCGCCATTGCATGGTCCGTTGTCTGTTTCCGGTTTGGGATGCGACACCAATGTTTCATTCTCAGTGACAACATGGTCGAGGAATTTGTCATCTTTCTCTTCGTACCGTTGTAAGGGTGTCAATGCTGTGGCCAGACGTTTGGTTTTGTGCTCATCTGTCGCCTTGGCACAGATCTTTCTCACAAGTATGTTATAAACAAGCCAGCAGGAGACATTTTCGTGCAACCGCGATCGAGACACCTGGGGGGTTGACGAGAGAGTTCTGAAATTGTGAAGCACCGGTTCCGCAGAAGTGCAAGGCGCACACATTTCATCAGTTCTGGTGTTACAAGGGACGGTAGAAAACAACGGTCTTCATTCGTCTGTCAACTAATTGCCCACACCATCCTTTGACCATACTGTTGCTCATAATGTCGTGTCCACACACGTGGCACAGTTGGTGACGGATCTCTGCTGGAGACTGCTTCAGAGTGCGCAACAGTGGGATAACTGCACAAACCTCGAACTTGGCGGGGGACAGTATCAGAGCAGCTGTTTTAGCCTAGCACTGTGCGGTAACCACTGCCATCACAAGGCTGAAACTTGAGTGCACTATTCCCACATACCGCCTCTCTACTCTTGCACATGCGGATTCTTGTCTGGCTACTCATTCCATCTCCACGTAATCTGACCTTACTTTTTGGATGCAACTGGTAGTATGTACGAAAACAACAACAAAATATCAAGTAAAAATCAGCTCTAAAACGCGTACCTCAAGTGCTATGGTCACTTCTTCAGTAGAACTGATGATTGGCAGTTGCTAAATTTGAGTGTTCATAGTTCTTAAGGTTGCATTTTAGAGTCCATATTTATAGGACATCTGTATATTATTTTAGACCATATTATCACCTGTGAAAGTTTCCTACCCTACAACCTTAACATAAACAGTACCATTACAAGTATTCCACTGTCAGAGGTGTGAGAAAGATTTTTGCTTACAACTTTCGACTCGGTCATTTCTGGACCAGAATGCCTTACCTCCGATTGGCACACATTTACCCTTCTCCATCAGCCCTGAAAGTCTGTAGCATCATCACGGAATCGCTCTGTATGTTTGTATACGGAAATCTCGCTGACAAAGTATTTTCCACTGTCCCTGTTTCACTGGGGACCATTAACGATGGAGTTGTTATACGTAGGCCGGTTGTGGCCGAGCGATTCTAAGCGCTTCAGTCTGGAACCGCGTGACCGCTACGGTCGCAGGTTCAAATCCTGCCTTGAGCATGGATGTGTATGATGTCCTAGGGTTAGTTAGATTTAAGTAGTTCTAAGTTCTAAGGGACTGATGATCTCAGCTGTTAAATCCCATAGTGCTCAGAGCCATTTGAACCATTTCGACCTACTGATGCCGGCCGCGGTGGTCTCGCGGTTCTAGGCGCGCAGTGCGGAACCGTGCAACTGCTACGGTCGCAGGTTCGAATCCTGCTTCGGGCATAGATGTGCATGGTGTCCTTAGGTTAGTTAGGTTTAAGTAGTTCTAAGTTCTGGGGGGCTGATGACCACAGCAGTTGAGTCCCATAGTTCTCAGAGCCATTTGAACCATTTTTGAACCTACTGATATTACACAACAAGATATCGTATTTTGAAATTTCACACACACACTTGTACTATAGCTGTGGTAGCACGCACTAAAAAACAACGTAACTGCGTACACTAGTTATCTGTGTTCTGACCAGTAACGAGACAACCGAACATCACAGATTCTACTCAAAATGACCACCGGTAGCACCAATACACGCAAGTCCAGTAAGGACCGACTGCTGAACACCAGCTGGAATTTCAGAGAAGATATAAGAGCAGCTTGCACTGATATGTCGTTGCATACCATCACGTGTAGTTACTATGCTTCTGCAGACAACGTCTTTCAGCTTTCCTCACGGAGAAAAGACTATGGGCGTCAAATTCGGGGAACGGGACGGCCAAGGTCCAGGTCCTCCGCCACAAATCAGCGATTTGGAAACAGTTGATAAAGATATGCTGTAGTATTTCATGCACTATACGCTAAACAGCTATCACGTTAGTACCATGGGTTTCCCATAGTCTACAGAGGAATGTCTTGTAGCATCCATGAAAGATGACTGTTAGGTGGCTGCGTTCAGTGTTCCGTGTATGAGAAACCGGCCTATGACCTGATGGTTCATTGTCCCATACCATATGTTTGCACTCCATGAACGCTGACGTTTCACCTGACGAAGCAAACGAGGATTGTCAACACATCAGTAGTGCATGTGTCGGGGCTTTTACCTGGCCTTGATGATCACTGAACAGGATACATGATACATCTGGAGTATCGTGTCTTAATGCCCATGTACAGAAGTTAACACGATTCACATAATCGTTTCCATTCAGCTGTTGTTGGGGAAAGATGCCGATAGAGAAAGAGTAGTGCACTTGTCTGACTCATAGCAATTCCTCAACGACTTGCTGCAATAATTTTGTGTAATCCAACTTCAATCACGACAATTTTCCTAAAGGCTAACCTAAATTTGTAACAGGGCACGGTAGAATTGAATATTTGTATGTTTTCGTTCATCCCCAAGAGTTGCTTCTCTTTCATGTTCTTAGACACTCACAACCGCATTCAGATTTCTGTATCAGTTTGAGATAGCTTTTCCTTCCCTGCAGTTTATTCCTGCTATCTTCAGAATTTCAAAGAGTATATTCCATTCAGTATCGTTTAAAGATTTCCATAAACATTCAGTTGCTAGAAACGTAGTTTTGTCTTACTTTATCTTTTTATGGGCCTCAATTTTTCTGTGTGTCACAGGAATAAAAAAAGAAAAGCACACGACTGATTTAAAAAAAGAAGCTACCACCGAAAATAAGTTCTATTGGGTTATTCAGTTCCAGATTTTTCTTGATAAATCAAGTTAGTATATGTAACGAAGTACTGAGGTGTTACGTCATTGACTTCATTGTAATGTTTAAGACTAAATGAAAAATAAAGCAGTGACGAAGTATAGAGAATGATACTGTAGCTAAGAACAGCACAGCCGGAATGAAGATTAGATATTACTCAGCTGCAGCTGAAACACACGAACATGGAGAAAATATCCGTACAAAATTCGTAAGGATTAACATTACGTGTTCTATGCGGCTGAAGAAGAAGACGTGCACAAAGTAAAAACAATGCTCCACCAATCACATGTTTCAAAATCGCTACATCCTAAGAACAGACTATTGTTGAATCCATGGCTGATGACTGGGAAGAAATATCTAGTGAAAAGTATTCGCAAGGTAATAGACATGGCTGATGAAAGAGTACATGATAGAGCGTCTCATCAGAAGCCGTACACAAATCAAAGAAAAATTTCTGAGATGCATGTGGCGGCTACGATGATTATAAGAGTCTGTAATTCAGTGACAGCAGGAGAAATATTTTAAAGGAAGTATTAGCAATACAATTTCCGCATTGGTTCACAGAGCACGCGATCATTTCTTAACTGTCATTAGCACGTATTAAACTTTTACTACTTTATACGTGCTTTCACTTCGTTTATCGGATAGCACTTCAAGAAATTCAGAGACATGAAAGACAAAGAAAAAAATGTTACTGATATTTTTGAACATCGATGTGTCTGGTAAAGAGAACAGAAGATTATTTCCATTTTACGATTGGCACGTTTATATTGTGAATTTTAGATGTCTCGTGATCGTATGGTAATATGTACACATTATTCTTCTGTATATTTGGCAGCCTTGGGGCTATGTAGAATGCTTCTATGGGTCCAGAAAAATATAGACACTCTTTGATAGTCATTATCTTTGGCAGAAAATGTCATATCGTTGCATTTGGCGCGGCAGCGCTGTCCGTTGTTTCCTCAACAGATCTGGGCGCGGGCTCTCCAGCAGATTATAGCGCAGCATTCGATGAAGTAAGGTTTGTCGTCTGAGCACCGCAAGGCAGTACTGAAGTGGAACTGGAAGTACGAAAACGTGATGGAGGTACAACGGCAGTGGTGTAATGTGTACGGAGCTCAGCTACCAACACGTACAACAATTTATTGTGTTCGGGATAAATATGAAGCCGACGATACTGTTCCGGATGTGTTTAAGGAAAGGTCTGGTTGATCAAAAACATCATTCCAACTTCCAGCGCTGCGGTGTTGCAGCGTTTTATAAGATCACTTCAAAAATCTGTGAAGCAGCGTGCACGTGAAAGTGGGGTAAGCCGCTCAAGCGTACGGCGTATTCTAAAGGCTGTAATTTGGGAAGCATACATTCCGCTGCACGCTATGAAGGAGGACGACTCGGATCGAAGGATGGAGTACTGCGAGTGGTTTGAAGGCATGGTTCGGGAAAATGAACAATTTGCAGCGATAGTTATTTGGTCTGACGAGGTGGAACTGAAATTGAACGGTACTATAAACCGCCACAACTGCATGTACTGGGCTCCTGAAAATCCTCACGTTCTCGTGTACAAACGTATTAATTTAACACGTGTTAAGCTTTGGTGTGGTCTCTCATCGCCTAGTTTGATTGGCCCATTCTTCTTTGGAGGTACCATAACTTGCGAGGTGTATCTTCATATGCTGGAAACAACGAGTTTACCTGCAATTCCAGAGTTGTTTGGGAATGAAAGATCTCACCTACAACAAGCTGGCGCGCCGCCTCACTACTACAGAGGTGTCAGCGCCTAATTGCTTGAATATCTAGCTGGACGATGGATAGGTCGGAGAGGAGAGATGTTGAGTACCCACCAGGGTCTCCAGCCCTTACAACTTCAAAAATGAAGTTTATCAACAGAGGCCAGCTACAATGAAAGAGTTACGAAAAACCATCGAGGCGTCCTGTGTGGCTATTACACCGGCAACGCTGGTAGCCGTAATTCTGCGGCCTCGAGTTTGTTTGGATGCTAATGGAGATCACTTTGAACACATAGAATAATGTTCTTTCTGTGCAAGAACTGTAATGGTATGTCATTTTGTTCCATTAATATTGTCTGTCAAAGAGTGTCTATATTTTTCTGGACCCCTCTGCATACCTATTCTGTATTAATATCGTAGGTGCCTAAGGACGAAGTCTTGATAGCTTCGAAATCGGTAGTGGTCTATTAATAGTATTAAATAAGACTATTTGAAGTGGGTATCATATAGTAGAGAAAATATTCTCCGCAACAACAATTACCACATCCGTACCACATGATATGGTCAGTCATAACTACTTCGTGACCTGGAGTCTTAGATAGCTCCCTGCCATCCTGACTATAGGTATCTTTGGGACGAAATGGGGACTCAAACCTTACCAGCCCTCCCATTGCACCGTGTAAAATGGTATCCGTTGTATCTTATCAGATGTTACAGGCAACTTTTCGTAATGTAAGACGTAAAGGAGGCAATCCTGTTACCATACTGTGATAGACTAAGACGTCCCTCAAGAACTGATGCACGCGTGGCCACGTCAAAGCAATTTTAGTGGCGCCAACTTGCTGATCTGCTACCATTACGCTACCACACTTCTGAGGTTCGTCACTGTAGTCATTTTCAGTTGGCCTCTGCATCGTTGGCACACGACGACTTAAAGTACTGGGTCAATCTGCCGGAATATCGCTGCGTCATTAATTACTCAGACATACGTCTAGGCGATTCCCATTAACGACTTTACTATTTTTATTGGATTACCCTTCCTGCTTAGTCGTCTTGTAACCTTAAAATGAGTGATAAAGTATATCATCCTCAAAAAGTAAATCACCCTCAGAAACTAATTATTTCCATAATGTGTCATACCGTTTAATGAGGTTAATAGTGTTAATAACTTTTGGAGAAATCTTAGTGTCTCTGTGCATACTTTTAGGCATTATGTGCAGTTCTGTATGTTAAGTCATTGTAGCAAGGGCTTTCATGAGGTAAGTAAACTCACAGAGAAGTGCTTTGATGTAGGCTGCTCCTTGCACACGTTCTGTGCGGAGGTTCGCGATCACGTGTCCCACAGTGACAAGGGCGAGTGTCTTACAGCTGCACACATTACAAAGTTCCTCCTTTCTTAATTACTTTAGAAGATGCAAAACTTGACACTAGGTCATAAAATATTTTCGCGCTGCAGAACTGAAAGTCGATATACCTTTTCAAATTTTAATAACATGTCTAGCATTGCACTGACTTTTATGCACTGGAGTGTCTATCGTTTTGATAAAAGAATACCTATAAAGTGTCTGAGAACTATTCTGTAAGTAATAACATATACCCAACTTAAAATATAACTTGTTTTCTCCATCTTTCATTCATTTTATTCCACCATTTGAATTAATTGCGTCTGTGCCTCTCTGGGTGATATCTGAATTTATGTAGCAATTTTTTCGTTGATGTACTTTTTCTGATGGTTCCTCGTTGTCGTTGTGGTCTTCAGTCCAAAGACTGGTTAGATCTGGTTCTCTGCTCTGGTCTATCCTGTGCAGGTCGGCTCATCTCTGCATCACTACTGCAAACTACATCCATTTGAACCAACTTATTGGCCTGCCTCTACAATTTTTAACCACAGACTTTCTTCCGTTACCTAACAGACGATTTATTGAGGCCTCACGACGTTTCCCACTAACCAATGACTTCGTTTAGTCAAGCTGTGACTAAAAAATTTTATTTTTCGCAAATTCGATGGAGCACCACGTCTTTACTTGCGCCATATACCCATCTAATCTTCGACGTTGTTCTTCACACTACCTTTGAAAAGCTCCATTCTCTTCTCATCTGCACTGTTTTCATGCACGTTTCAATCAGTACAAGGATTCCTAATATTTCAATTGATATTTCAGGAACGCCTTTCTTACTAACAGTATCACCTGTTTTAATTCAACATTATTTCATTACAATCGTTTTCTTTTTAACCCTTTAATCCCTGAATAAATTTATAGATGAAAGATAAAAATCGAACGTTTTGGTGCCTTAGAGGTGCCCGAAACACTCAGGAGGATGTAGCACTCGTCAGAAGCGTTGGTAGCTTCACGAAGAATCAGCATCTACCGGCACCGACATTCAAAAACAAACTTACAGTTATTAGCACAGTGCTGGTGTGATGCCGATTTGAGAATCTCTTCATGAAGGGCTTAATGATGTTTTGTAACGCCTTTCTATGACATTATGATTTCCAATTGACATATCTTCGAAGATCATTCCTATATCTGACAGTATCATCAACAAAACTCAAAATTTTTGTTTTCTCCCTAAACGTTAGTTTCCTTTTCAAATTTCCCTCTCGATTCATTTACTGTTTGGTCAATACATGGATTAAATAATGTCGGGTGGAAGCTATAAGTTTTAAACAATTCGAAACTACTGCTTCCCTTTCACGTCCTTCGTCTCTTCTGATTACGGTCTGGTTCATGTACAACTAATAGGTAATAGGTAATATTTCACTCTTCAACCAGTTGTAAAATTGCAAAAAAAAAAAAAATTTCTTCTATTCTCAAAATGACAGATATGTTCATTCCACTCTTTTTATTTTACCCCTGCTATCTCCTTCATTTGCAAAACCGTGCTTCACTAAAAGGTGTCGATCGATTTCTCTAAATATGCCTAATCAATAGTAGTAGGTTTGCCTCTCTTCAGTGTAAGGTAAGTTGTGAGGGTCAGTATTGCCATCGTGTTCAGGAATCTTCATCTACGTCTGTTTCTAGTAGTTTTTCCATTTCCTGTAAATAACACATGTCAGTGATTTCCAGCCATGACGTACTAAACTGACGGATCGGTAATATTTACAGCTGTCGACTCTTACTTCCTTTGAAATAGAACTCACTACTGTTCCGGCTAACGACAAGTGCCGGCACGAAGGTCAAGAACAATAGAACAGAGAGGGCTGTGAGACGACGTCAGCCAATAGCACGCTGACTAGCACTTCACCACGACAGGAGCGGCCTCTACACGAAGAGAATAAATGCGACGCGACGCCTAGCCTCAGCCGCACAAGAAGAGCGGCTCTAGAAGACGAGCAGAAATATTAACGATAGCAATGAACTTGTGTGATTAGATTGCATGGAAACTGTATATTTCGTGCTACAGACGCGAAATTTGACCGACAGCATTCACACAAGCTTGGCGTCGGTGGCGACACCTAAAACGTGCTGACATGAGAAAGTTTATGACTAATTTATCATACACAAACAGCAGTTGACCGGCGTTTCCTGGTGAAACGTTGTTTTGATACCTCGTGTAAGGAGGAGAAATGCGTACCATCACGTTTCCGACTTTGATAAAGATCGGATTGTAGCCTATCGCGATTCCGGCTTATCGTATAGCGACATTGCTGCTCAAGTTGGTCGAGATCCAATGACTGTTAGCAGAATATGGAGTCTGTGGGATCAGGAGGGTAATACGGAACGCCGTGCTGAATCCCAACGGCCTCGCATCACTAGCAGTCGAGATGACAGGCATCTTATCCGCATGGCTGTAACGGATCGTGCAGCCACGTCTCGATACCTGAGTTAACAGATGGGACGTTTGCAAGACAACAACCATCTGCATGAACAATTAGACGACGTCTGTAGCAGCAGCATGGACTATCAGCTCGGAGACCATGGCTGCAGTTACTCTTGACGCTGCATCACAGACAGGAGCGCCCGCGAAGGTGTACTCAACGACGAACCTGGGTGCACTAATGGCAAAATGTGTTTTTTTAGGATGAATCAGCATCATGATAGTCGCATCCGTATTTGGCGACATCGCTGTGAACGCACATTGGAAGCGTGTATTCGTCATCCCTATACTGGCATATCACCTGGCGTAATGGTATAGGGTGCCATTGGTTACACGTCTTGGTCACCTCTTGTTCGCATTGACGATGCTTTGAACCGTGGACGTTACATTTCAGATGTGTTACGACCAGTGGCTCTACCCTTTATTCGATCCCTGTGAAACCCTACATTTCAGTAGAATAATGCACGACCGCATGTTGCAGGTCCTGTACGGGCCTTTCTGGATACAGAAAATGTTCGATTGCTGCGCTGGCCAGCACATTCTCCAGATCTCTCACCAACTGAAAACGTCTGGTCAATGGTGGCCGAGCAACTGGCTCGTCACAATACGCCAGTCACTACTCTTGATGAACTGTGGTATCGTGTTGAAGCTGCATGGGCAGCTGTACCTGTATACGCCATCCAAGCTCTGTTTCATTCAATGCCCAGGATTTTCAAGGCCGTTATTACGGCCAGAGGTGGCTGTTCTGGGTACTGATATCTCAGGACCTATGCACCCAAATTGCGTGAAAATGTAATCAAATGTCAGTTATAGTATAATATATTTGTCCAATGAATACCCGTTTATCATCTGCCTTTCTTCTTGATGTAGCAATTATAATGGGCAATTGTGTATTTACATGTCGCCAGTTGCTTGCGACACCACCCTGTACATGCGAATGTTAAGTATTGTTAATTAAATTACTGTAATAAACTTCATTAATATGATATGCTTGTCTATTGCCTAGGTATCCGGGAAAACAGCACCCTATAAGAGACGAGTGCGCAGGATCCCACAATTACATTTTTCTTGAAGTTTGAGGGTATATCACCGGTCCCACATGTCTTTCACACCAGGTAAAATGGCTTTGTCATACCTGGCCTTACCATTGATCTCAGAGAATATCGTATCCTGCAAAGACTAATTTTTACTTATCAGTGCGAATAACGAGCAAATCTGTCAACACTCTGATCTGCCCTTAACAGGAATTTGTTGAATCGAGCGGCTTAATATCAAAATAATTTTATTGAAGTTGACACTAGCCGTGAAAGCTTACGAATTTATAAAAAGAGGTTCTCAGTTACGATAGTTGGATCAGGAATGAGTCTCGTCTTTGAAAATAAAAGCCCATTGCCAGAGTAACGAGCCACCTTTTGCCGCATTCTTTGACAACGAGCGGGAGACTGTTAACAGGGTCCAGGGCAAGCTTCAGTCCCTCATTACTTCTTTCCCAGTGCCCCTGCAAAGAGCACTACACCGCGGCTGCAGTAATTCCTTCTGCCGTTTCTCCTCTGAAGCTCTGGGCTAGAATACATTTACCGCAGCGGTGTCGCTCCCTCCCTTTCATGTGGACCTCACTGACCCGTAACGAAGCCTACGGTCCTACATCGCTCCTTTAAGAATTCGTTATTCGTTTTCACAGTTAGTGCTCACTTCCGCAAGCGAAGTGTTAATGGCATATCTCCGTGTAATTAGGGTACGTAATTACTGTTGCGTTAGTACCTCAAGAATGGTTTCGAGAAAAGATTGATGGAAACAGAAATCGTTACTTTCTATGTTGTGTCACTCATTCTTCCCTCTTTCCTCAGCGAGTGGAACACTGCAGGGAGTAAGGGAGATTCAAATAAAAACGAGTCAGATAAGAAAGGAAGTAATTTTTTATTATTTCAAAATTACTTACCATAAGTGTTCATACTTTTATCCCATTGTCAGACCAGACAGTCAAAATGTATGTGGTTGCCTAAGGCACCGTGACAGTACCCAGGCGTGCGCCTCTTCATCCGAATGAAATCGACGGTCACTAGGTCTTCCTTCACAGCTTCAAAAATATGGAAATCGCGTGCGGAGGGATCGGGACTACATGGAGGATGTATAAGGGCTATCCAGCGAAGCTTCTGCTACGTAGAAGATTAAAACTGTGCGCGGGATCGAGACTCGAACTCTGGACCTTCGCAGGAGAGCTTCTGTGACGTTTGGAAGGCAGGAGAAGAGGGACTGACGGAAGTAGAGCTGTGAGGAGCGGTCGGCAGCCGTGCTTGGGTAGCTCAGTCGGTAGAGCAATTAGCCGTTAGAGGCAAAGATCCCGAGTTCGAGTCACGGTCCAGCATACAGTTTTAATCTGCCACGAAATTTCATATGAGCGCACACTCCACTGCAGAGTGAAAATTTCACTCTGCTATGTATTTGAAACAGCCTTGACCACATGTAAGTTTTTCATTTCCAGCTTCATCAGGCAGCAATAGCCTCGCATGTGACGCGTAGCTGCCAACCTTATTGTCGACAGCCTCCAATACAGCCCTCGTATTTTTTCGAGATTGGATGGAGGTATCGTCCTCCTTGCAAGAGTTAAAAAAACTTCGATGTATTAACTATATTTCGTTTGCAGGATATGTGAGTGCATTATTCCTTGAAAACGTTTCGAAATATGACCGGTAGTTTACTTATATGCTAAATACCGCATTAACTATCGCAAACAGCGAAAATAAAAGCATTTCATTATTAGTTTGTAACGTTGGATCATAATACGCGAAGAAAACTATGTACTTTACGAATAATTTCTTAGTCGAATGACAAAGCCTGCATAGTGGAGAACACATGTGAATTTAAAAAGTCGTGTTTTTTAAATTTTAATGCAAAAAAGTAGCTTTACTGAATAATCAAGTAGACAGATAGTTGTAGTTTTGCTTCAGTTACATAACACGATTTATTTAGGCACATTTGAAGACTTTAAATCATCGTATGATACAGCTGCGCGGTGCAATTAGCGCTCTCTCGTGTTCTGGGCGACAGGACAGACATACGTGTCCGTGTCGCATTGCCGTCATGCTAGTGTGAACCAGTTAAGTCGCTTCAGTTACTTTTCTGTGCGCTCCGGCAATCTTATAGGCTTCTGCATCGTACTGTGCGTTACATTGCATATACTATCGCCTCAGTGAGAACCGTGCCAAAGCTTGGGTTGCCTACATCTTCAGAAAAGCTTACTGGTCGAAAAGGTGAACAACATCCAACTCAGAACTGTCAAAGCAGTATACTATCTCCAATGATTCGGTGCAGTGCCATTTCACTCGGTTTAACCCAAATAATTAATAAAACGTCTTGTGACAATGTAAAGTTATCCGTAATATTAAATCACACTTTCTTGTCGGTTTCGTACCCTCATCAAAATTTCATCTTTAAACGAAACTTCAGCATTCCATCTGGCCGCCTTCTTCAGGTGAGAACGCTATTTGCTAAATAGCGACGCAGCTGATTCCTGCTGAGAACAGCAGTCGCTTTTCGACGTTTTTGTATTAACATAATAGACAAATATTGTAAATTTCGGCGTTATACCATCAATACCACTTCTCAATTTAAATGCGAGGTCTCTTACAGACTTCTCGTGGTTCTTAATAAGTATATCAAACTTTCGTACAGGTTCAATCATGTTCTATCATATATAGACATTTAGTGTGATTTCAAGACTATTACATTGTGTTAATTCATCGTGTTCTCGTCGAGTCTGGAGCCAGAAAAAGCAGTCATGTTGACCTTGCTTAATGTTGAGATGCCGTAATGGAAACATTATCCTTAAATTTGAGAGATTTATCCATGGAATATAATGCCAGGATGACTGTATGACCTACCGGCAGACGATGCAAAAAAGTAATATATTCAGTCACCATTTGATTATTCTCTAGCTTCAAATTCCTATTTTATACTTACCTCTAAACTTACTAGCTGTATACCTGGCGTTGCACTTGCTCGTATTTATTCCAATTTTTTATTAGTTTCTCTCCTAGTTCTTTTCACTCTGTCTCTCTCTCCATCACTGCAACCACTTTGTCAATTTTCTCCCACCCAGCTCTCTGTCGTTCTCCTCCTCCCCTTTTCCCTGTCCAACTCGTCCTCACCCTGTCCATCTCCTCCTCCCCCTTTCACTGTCCATCTCCTCCTCCCCCTTTCACTGTCCATCTACTCCTCCCCCTGTCCATTTCCTCCTCCCATTTCCCTGTCCATCTTCTCCTCCACCTGTTCATCTCCTCCTCCCCCTTTCCCTGTCCATCTGCTCCTCTCCCTGTCCATCTCCTCCTCCCACTATCCCTGACCAATTCCAACTCCCCCTGTCCATCTCCTCCTCCCCCTGTCCTTCTCCTACTACCCCTGTCTCCTACTCCCCCTTACCCTGTCCATCTCCTCCTCCCCCTTTCCCTGTCCATCTCTTCCTCCCCCTGTACATCTACTCCTCCTCCTTTCCCTGTCCATCTCCTCCTCCCCCTTTCCCTGTCCATCTCCTCCTCCCCCTGTCCATCATCTCCTTCCCCTTTCCCTGTCCATCCCCTACTCCCCTTTCTTTGTCCATTTCGCCCTCCCCCTCTCTCTGCTCCTCTTCTTCTCTTCCATCTCTCTAGCTCTCTCTCCCTGCCCCCTCCCACCACTCGTATCTGTCTATCTCCCCCTCCTCTTTCCTTTCTCTGTCCATTTCCTACTCGTCCCTCTTTCTGTTCATTTCCCCGTCTCTATCTATCTCCTGTCTTTGTCTATCTCCTCCTTCCTCCTCGCTGTCCATCTCCTTGTCCTTCTTTTCCTCTTCAGGGTATCACACTCATCATAATAGTAAGCTAGTGGTTCTTACCTCTACAATAGTTATTTCCATATTGTACAGAAATTAATATATAGAACAAATTTGATTTAAATCGTTCCAGGGGTTTAAAATGAACTTTCTGCCGCGGCTTTACTCAAATATGCACTTGCCAAATATACTTCACGCTTTGTTTAACACGTTTCACGTTTACTTGTACACACATTTCAACTGTATGTCTAGTGAATTTTGCCCTGCAGTTTCGTTACCACAGAGCTCAATGTTTAAGACGTCACATCCCCAAAACAACGTGTCGTACAATAATGTTCTAGGTACATTCAGCGGCGTATGTGGATACTTTGTGCGAAACGTGTTGCAAATAGTGTTAGTAGCAAAGACGCAATAAAGTAAAAGTTCGTGTTGGATACGGCATTTTTTACGCATTTCTTTATTGGACATCATATCTCCTGAACTAGTGTCGTACCATGATTTTTTTGGTACATTCAGTGGTATAAGTGAATACTGTCTGCAAAATGTGTGACCCATACAAATTAGTAGTTAAGAATTAATAAATTAAAACGTTATGCTTATGTGAAAGTTTTGTTACATGAACGGCGAGGGTGTACTAAGCCATAAACTTATTTTCGTTTCATCATTCTGTAGGAGTCGACAGCCAGAAATAATTTCGTATAGGTTTGTAATAATGTGTAAAGTTTATAGTAAGTCTGTAAGTGCTCTCAGTCTCAATTACTGGATGAGTGAAGTATAGGTATCGTCGCATAGTGGGATGCACTTCTTTTTCACCCCCACCACTTTGATAGTTGGGTGGTTCTTTCTCCCACAATGATACTTTGGAGAGAGTAAGTGTTTTTGTACCACGTTTTTATGAAATCGGACTACTGGTTTAAGAGGAGATGTGGAACGTATACTCATCAGCCAACAAGTTATAGGTACCTACCTAATAGTCGGTGTGTCCACTTTTGGCACGAATAAAAGCGACCACGCGTCGTGTCGTGGTGGCAGGGAGCTCTTGGTAGGTAGATGGTGGGAGTTGTCACCACTTCTGCACACATAAGTCACCTCATTCCCATAATTACGGGGAGGGTCCGATAAGCTCAGACGTCATGTTCAATCACATCCTTGATCGATCGGGTTCAGATCTGGCGAGTTGGGGAGCCAGCATATCATTTAGAACTGCCATTGTGTTTCTCGAACCATTCCATGGCACTCATAGCTGTGCGCCACGGCGCATTAACTTGTTTAAAAATGCAACCGCCGTCGTGAAACATGATTCTCATGACGGGGTATTCAAGGTCTGCAACCAGTTTACGATAGCCCTTGGCCGTCATGGTGCCTTGCACGTGCTCCACTGGACACATGAATGCCCGTGTGAATGGTTCCCATTAGTATAACGGAGCCGCCACCAGCTTGTCTCTGTCCCGCGGTGCACGTGTGTAGGAGGTGTTCCCGCAGAAGACGCCGCATTCGCGTATTCCCATCGACGTGATGAAGAAGGTATCAAGATTCATGAGGACATGCAACCCTCTGCCACTTCGCCTGCTTCCAATGCTAACGAGCCCATTTGAGTCGCAGTTGCCGATGCCGTGGTGTTAACATTGACTCATGCCTGGGTCACCGGCTGCAAAGGAATACTCGGCGCATTAAAGGCTGACGTTAGTTCTGCCACAGTTCGCCGTCAGTTCTGTTTTACCAGTCTGCCCAACGTATGACTTTCGACATCTGCAATGAGAGATGGCCACCCAATCCCACGACGTCTGGACGTGCTTTCACCTTGGTTTTGTCACTTGCCGAAGACACCACAAAACAAAATGGTTCAAATGGCTCTGAGCAATATGGGACTTAACTTCTAAGGTCATCAGTCCCCTAGAACTTAGAACTACTTACCCGGCCGATGAGGCCCTTCTCGAACACCCGACAAGTCGTACACTTTCCGAAATGTGCGTGCTGAGACCCCCCGGCCCTGACATCTGCCCTCGATCAAATTCGGATACATTGGGCGCTCTCCCCATTCTACACACGGCTAGCGCGCTCACCGATATTACATGCACGCTGCGTGTGTCTAACAGTCATTCCTCGCCAAGTGGCGCTGCTATCGTCTAGAATATCGACAGTAGATCGGCGGTTATAATGTTCTGTCTGAGTAGTGTACATACGTACACACATCTCTTTTTATAATTTGTGTGGATTATGTACTTCTCTAGTGGCAAACGTTGAAACAACGGCAACGGACGATGTGAAACAGAACATTTCTTCATACTGAATCAAGCTGAATGGCCCAAATAAGAGAGCAGGAATTCACAAATGAGGAAATGTCAGTAATATCCATAAACGCGAGCGAGCTTCAAGAAGAATATAGTAGGAGTTCTGATGACCACAATGCACAGCCTCGATGCGTCCTCTGGCGACACGCCGCTGCGGCCGCCACGGCGTTCATTTGGGCCGCCCGCCGCTGCGGCCCCATTACAAACAGCTTTCACTCAGCTTGAGGGCTGGCTCTCTCAGTAACGGAATCAATACCCGCGGCGATCGGCTCTCTGGAGCTGCCGGTGGAGCACAGAAATACGTCGATGAGTTTCGTCACTCCACGTGGAACTTTACGGAAGACTTGCAAGGTTTGGCATAATCAATTGACGAGACATGAAGAGGACGGTATATGGCTGTTTAGTGAACACTAGGGGAAGTCTTGAAAACTATGTCAGTTTTCTAAACAGTGTAGCTCAAAGAATTAGTTTGTTAAGCCTATGTGGTGCTTACAATGCTCTAACAGATCTTTTGGGAATAATTCGATGTATGAACCACAGCATTTGGCACACACTTTTTTATCAGTCCTATCTTGTGTTGAAAGTGAAATAATGCATGTTAATTATTTATTGGTACAAATATCGTGAAATAAAACTGAAGCACTTGCTTGATATTTTCTGGAAGTTATTTACACTACTATGTTTAAAGTAGACTGTAAAAAGACATTGTGCCGGCCGGAGTGGCCGTGCGGTTGTAGGCGCTACAGTCTGGAGCCGAGCGACCGCTACGGTGGCAGGTTCGAATCCTGCCTCGGGCATGGATGTGTGTAATGTCCTTAGGTTAGTTACGTTTAATTAGTTTTAAGTTCTAGGCGACTGATGACCTCAGAAGTTAAGTCGCATAGTGCTCAGAGCCATTTGAACCATTTTTTTAAAGACATTGTCATAAATTGTGGTAAAAAAGTTATTTAACAGTAACTCTCCAAAATTTCACTAATTAATTCAAAGTTTATCTTTAAAAAATTTTTTCCTTTTCCTTTTCAGTTACGAATGTTTTAAGAATATATATTTCAGTCATCTGTTCAAAAATGGTTCAAATGGCTCTGAGTACTATGGGACGTAACTTTTGAGGTCATCAGTCCCCTAGAACTTAGAACTACTTAAGCCTAAGTATCCTGAGGACATCACACACAATCGTGCCCGAGGCAGGATTCGAACCTGCGACCGTAGCAGTCGCGCAGTTCCAGACTGTAGCGCCCAGAACCGCTCCGCCATCCCGGCCGGCTCAGCCCTCTGTCTTTAACATTTTTTCACTAGTGTGTACTAAAACATCAAAAAAATGAACTTCGGTGAAATTCAAGTTAAAGTTAAAGCTTGTTTCTCTACCTACCCTGTATAACACTATCATATCCGAGGTCCACATTCATCATGTTTCTGTTGTTTTTCTTCCTCCATTTCCTTTTTCAGACTACTTCTTGTTCTTGCTTCTTTAGGGGTTTCCAATATCGATTTCTCTGCTTCCAAGCATCTCGTGGCTCAACAGCAGTTAAAGTTCTTTAGGTATTTAGTCCACGAGCCACTCCCATCAGTTCCCTAACCTTCAACCTCGACAATGCACCATCACTGAAACATAGTAAAGCATCCACCACACCTATTTTCTGAGTATTTAGTCCTACCGGAACAGTTTTTGGTATACATTCCCATATACAGCTGTTAAAATTCTCATTTGGGTTTTGAATCCTACCACGTAGTTACTTCTCTAATAATCTTGTCACTAAGACATTACAGACTAAAAAGTCATAGAAGCAAGCAAGTGACAAAAAAATTCCGTTTTTAACAGAGTTGCCTGTGTGATGTGATGGCGTCGTCATGTGCGCAGACACTTCTAAATTCTTCTAATTTTGGGGCTGTTTTCGGTACAATTACCTCGCAGTAAGCGTTTTCCTGTTGAGAAACCTACACAGAATTTCTCAAGACAAAAAATCGGTTCTTTTCCTCTTATTCACGTACTGCTCCCCTGTAGTGAAGAAGGTAAAACTGTCTCAGAAATGTTTACCATACGACAGTGCTCAAAATATGTAATTAGAAATGTTCTTTTTTTATAGATTTTGTAGCGTTCACACTGCCGTGAAGGTCTTAATTTTATTCAATGCGATGTTCACCGCTGTACGGGTGCTGTTATGGAGCAATAAGCACGTTTACCCACTCCACAATGAGACGTGTCCAGTACACGTGCAACCGGAACGTGGGAAAGCTTCAGTTGGTGGGAAAACCAGTGCGTGGGCTAGCGCAGACAACAGGAAATTATGTACGAACGGACAGTAGTAATATTAAACATTAATTATTAATACAATTACTTACTACACAGCTACGCCGAACGTACCGAAAGTTTTATCCGACCTGATATTCGTATCTATAACCTCAGCATATTACAAAAAGCAAATCAGAAACTAAAACTAGAATAAAACAGACGAGAGTACAGCTTAGAAAAAAATGTTCAAATGTGTGTGAAATCTTATGGGACTTAAATGCTAAGGTCATCAGTACCTAAGCTTACACATTATTTAACCTAAATTATCCTAAGGACAAACACACACACGCATGCCCGAGGGAAGAGTCGAACCTCCGCCGGGATCAGCCGCACAGTCCATGACTGCAGCGCCCTAGACCGCTCGGCTAATCCCGCGCAGCGTACAGCTTAGAAGCTGCGACTTACGGATAGGAAATACAATGAGACAACCTTTGAAATTCTGGCGTAAGCAAGCTTCTCTTCGAGTGCCACTTGCAGACTGTTAGATTTTAGTAGCGTTGTTTATCCAGTGTAGCCCACCATTTACAACTTCTCGTGAGGGACTTTTATTCCCAATTACAGAACACTCTGACTCAGTAGCAGCACGTATGGTATTTGGTTTTAATGAACCGACAAGCTATGTGCGCCGAATCTCAAACAGCTCGCTCTACTCTTTTGAGCAGAGAAATAAAGTATTAACAAAATCTCGTTCCACGACAATATAACTTATCAGGAGATGTTGTTACCTCAAGTTTCAATACATTCTAGTAATTAACAAGATATGAAGTTTGAATATTCGGGTTTAGTAATGTGTGGGGTTCTGAAGTAATAGAAAAGTAATAAGACTGGAATTCTCGTCCACAAAAATAAAACTCTTAATAGAGGATATCGTGACCTGTAGCTGTGTGGGAACGACGTGCAAAGTAACACCGCTGACAAGTTCTCTCTCTTCACACACTACAATCGTTGACTCTTCTGCACGAAGAGACAGTGCGATGTACGCCTCGTAACGCGGAAGCGACTTGCCATTGTGGAGTAGCTTCGTTATTCTGTCACACCGTGTCGTATCTCTATTATAATGGGCCCTGTACCGTATGGTACTGTAGCCGCAATACGCGTTAAGCATCTATCTGACATCTCTCCATCGAAATCTACATCTACTTCTACATCTACATCTACATCTACATCCGTACTCCGCAAGCCACCGGACGGTGTGTGGCGGAGCGCTATGTTCACCTGATTCCACCGCTGATATAGAGCTGTGCAGCGATTCACAACAGTCCACGGAAGCGTCTGAAGGCTTGGAGCTCGTCTCCCCAGCGCACCACACAAGTCTTTTAAAGGATTTATATACGGAGTCAATCATGCGCTATATACTCCGTCGCGCTCAAACTGCACCCAGCAGTTTGGTACTATGCAGGGTGTCCTCTGGCACTCTAGTCCTATTGAAAGACTTAAGACGGTAAAATACTACTTTCCGTTATATCTGAATCATCAAGTGGTTTTTCGAACCAGAGAGGATACCTTTTCTACAGAGACAGAAGAAATCTGGCGCTTACTTTAGTGAACGTTCATATTCTGCTGCCATTTTGATCTGTTCGTGGTTACGTTTCACTTTATGAATGTCCTCAGATACTAAGATGAAGTTCTCGTTCTTCCCGCGTACAACATCTGGCTTCTGTACTTCCCCTTACTCTTTGTGGATTTATTCTACACGGGGCAGTCACATAAATGTTACCATAGCCTATCTTTGGCGTACACGTTCAATGACCGCTCGCAGAAGGCAGGATGTGGAAGGTATATAAAATGTGTCGAGCTCACACGGAAAACATTGCAGCCGTTGGCATGATGCGGAAGCGGAGCATTTTATCTGATGTCCAAAAGGGCATGACCATTGGCTTTCACGCTAAGACTAGAAGTTTTTGCAAAATGGGTAAGGGTGTAAACAGTTCGCTTTCCTACACCGTGATTGGCGAAATGGTGCTGTCCTCAACTAGCGCCGAGACAGCTGTGGTAAACCACCAGGCATGGATGACTGGGGTGAACGACGGCTACGGAGGAGATTTTTACGGGTGAATAAACGTAAAATGTTTGAGCAACTGATTGCCTATTTGAACCAAGGAGCTACCAACAGTATCCCAGCCAATATTGCTGCATATAGGCTTCCGCAGCAGGCGCCTGGTTTGTGCACAAATGCTGATTGCTGTACATTGGCGACAAGTACTACAGTTTACACACCAGCACCGGAACTGGTTAAGTAGTGACAGGTAGCCTTTTCAGGTGAATCACGTTTTATGCTCCAGTGGGCGTGAAGCGCCTGAAAGCGAACACCCTGAAACAATCATTAGAAAGGTCCACCGCAGAGGAGGGAGCGTTATGGTCTACGGAATATATTCGTGATATTACCTTCGCGACTCGTCCTTCCGTAAGGCACATAGGATAAACATCAATATCCATCTATTCTTGGGTATCATCTTCAGCCCTACATGCCTTTTATTTTTTCTTGGCATAAAGACATGTATCAGCAGGACAATGCACCATGTCACACAGCTTGAATTGTATGTGTGTAGTTCGCTGATCACCAGGATGAGCTTTACCGTACACCCCAGACCACGAAACTCCCAGATTTAAACCTAATCGAGAACCTAAGAATAGTGGAAAAAATTTCGTTTTAAAGCAACTGATTAGTGCGGTTTGCCTACATCATGGGCAATTATCTACTCAGGGGCAAACCTATTGTTCTCCTTTGATTAACAGGCCGTTAACCTAATGTTATGCAGCGAGGATTATGACCCCATGGGCTTAATGCACACTTTTGATTGACAGGTTATGACCTCCTGGGGATAATCCATCCTTTTGATTGACAGGTCCTTAACCTAATGTTCTCTCACCCACCACCTCCTCCTCCTCCCCTTGAACATCCTTCAACATCCTCCTCTCCTCATCCCTCAGGGAACTCCCCTCGCCTATAGAAGGACACTTTGATATCAATTTGATTGATTAATTAACTAAAGCGATCAATTAATTAAATCCATTGGCTGGAAAACCCCCATCACTATCTCTTCCGGAAAACGGTGGGAAAAAGACTCAGTTGATCGATCATTTGGAGGGAATTTGATTTGTATATGGAATATTATTTTAGCAATTTCTTCAATGTTTGAAATATTTTTTATTTATGGCAGGCTATGGAATACAGTCTATATGTTTAGTTAAACAATTTTTCAGGAAACCGATTGCGGTGTATGTAATATTGTTTAAACAATTTAGACAATATCTGGAATGTTGTTTCTTTAAACAATTTACGTGATTCAAGACTGTATTTAGTTAAAGAATTTGTCAGGAAATTGACTGCAATGTATAAAATGCTGTTCTTTGAAACAATTTAGAGGATGCAAGATGATGTATGGAATTAGTTTACTCAAAGAAGTTGTCAGGAAATCGGCATCGAATATTTACACAACTGCAGCGGTTTTTTATTGGAAACGCTGAGTACCCATAGTTTATATCTGCTGCCGGAGCCAGGGATATTAATGTTTTTATTTTCCTCAGTTTTCGAAGCACATTGGTGTCCAAGCACAGACAGGAAAATTGGAAGAATTACAAATCTAGAAGTTCATGACATATTTCGAAACCCACCGTTACTTTCTGCAGACCGGCAAATTACTAGACTCTCAGGGCAAACTCTTTTGCACAAATCGATAAACATACAGCAGTCATATTGCAAAAGTGGTCTACAGATCATGAATGGAATGAAGTGCGGTATAATAGCCGCTGTTTGGGGTCTCCCGTTCGTGTCTCTGTGGTCAAGGCACCTCAACCAAGGTCGAAACCGCCCAATGTCCTGATTACAGTTCACGTTACTAAATACCACATATCGACCCCTTTGATCTCGCAGCTCCGCAACAATGCATCAGGTGGTGGCATTCTGTTGATCGGGAATTTCCAGACTCCCTTCCTGTCACTTTGTTTCTCCAGATTGTGAAACAGCGTCCCGAAATATGCAGACCGAGATTTCCATCTCTCCTCCGAATACAATGTTCCTATTGACTAACGCTGGAGACAAAGGGTGAGCCTATACAATTTTGATATAAAAATAGAGCGAAATAAGCCATTTGTACTACCATTTCAAATTAATTGCTTAACAATTTACTGCACTCAAACAGATCGCTTAAAACACTCACCTCCACATTACGATGATTATTCTTCGTAATAAAATGTATTTTCAATTTTTGAGTATCACACACAAACTTTATGCAAATCAAGTAATGAAATTTCCACCACAAATAGATTGTAGCGCTAAATGTATCCGAGGTCTTTTACGCACCAACGTTTGAAAGAATAAACACCCTCCACCACTTCAACGTTCCACTAAACATACCAGGTGAAACAAAAAGTCCTACCGATCACACAAACAAGCTATCGAGAGGCGCGCACCGCTCGCCTTCTACAGCGTAGCCCCCGTCCGCACAAGGCCGGGAGAGAGACCCATACTCGAACGCATGCGTGCACACATTAGAACTATCGGAAACGCGATGGGGTTTTCAAAAGTACTTAAGGATTCCTAAACTGGTTCTGTCCAATATATTCGGAAGGAGGGAGGAAGGTTCAACTTCGTGACAGAATAGAGAACAGCAAATACCACTCCAAGACGGAGTCTACTGAGTTGTGTTCACAAGCACTAAAAACGACACGCTTCAAGCACTATCCAGTCCGTAGCAATAGGCTGCCATGGCTAAAGGCCAGAGACAGCTGAACACACTCGCACATACCACGTGCAGATCCGAGGTAGCGATAATGTTGACCATACACCTCGAATTTCTAACGCGAAATGTAGATTCGTCCTGTTTATAAGAGTTATTTCCGAAGATACAAGAAATCGACAATAGACGCGTTTTACGTGGCTAAAATATGGTTACTTCTTGTGAAAATCCCGTGCAGGTCTATGGCATAGACTATATTCCCTCTAAATATAGTAAAGTTCGGTGGCAGGAGGATCAAGACTTTTGGTCAGGTAAATACAGGGTTATAAATACAAAATCAAATAGAGGTTTGCAGGAGTAGGTTTAATAATGAATAAAAAAATAGGAGTGCGGGTAAGCTACTACAAACAGCATAGTGAACGCATTATTGTGGCCAAGATAGACACGAAACCCACGCCTACTACAGTAGTACAAGTTTACATGCCAACTAGTTCTGCAGATGATGAAGAAATTGATGAAATGTATGATAGGATAAAAGAAATTATTCAGATAGTGAAGGGAGACGCAAATTTAATAGTCATGGGTGACTGGAATTCGAGTGTAGGAAAAGGGAGAGAAGGAAACATAGTAGGTGAATATGGATTGGGGCTAAGAAATGAAAGAGGAAGCCGTCTGGTAGAATTTTGCACAGAGCATAACTTAATCATAACTTAATCATAGTTCAAGAATCATAAAAGAAGGATGTATACATGGAAGAATCCCGGAGATACTAAAAGGTATCAGATAGATTATATAATGGTAAGATAGAGATTTAGGAACCAGGTTTTAAATTGTAAGACATTTCCAGGGGCAGATGTGGACTCTGACAATAATTTATTGGTTATGTACTGCAGATTAAAATTGAAGAAACTGCAAAAAGGTGGAAATTTAAGAAGATCGGACCTGCATAAGCTGACTAAACCAGAGGTTGTACAGAGTTTAAGGGAGAGCATAAGGGAACAATTGACAGCAGTAGGGGAAAGAAGTACAGTAGAAGAAGAATGGGTAGCTCTGAGGGATGAAGTAATGACCTTTAGAGAAAAGAGAACCTCTTGTATGAATATCAAGAGCTCAGATGGAAACCCAGTTCTAACCAAAGAATTGAAAGCAGATAGATGGAAGGAGTATATAGAGGGTCTATACAAGGGCGATGTACTTGAGGACAATATTATAGAAATGGAAGAGAATATAGATGAAGATGAAATGGGAGATGCGATACTGCGTGAAGAGTTTGACAGAGCACTGAAAGACCTGAAAGACCCCAGGAGTAGACAACATTCCATTAGAACTACTGACGGCCTTGGGAGAGCCAGTCCTGACAAAACTCTACCATCTGGTGAGGAAGATGTATGAGACAGGTGAAGTACCCTCAGACTACAAGAAGAATATAATAATTCCAATCCCAAAGAAAGCAGGTGTTAACAGATGTGAAAATTACCGAAATATCAGTTTAATAAGTCACAGCTGCAAAATACTAATGCGAATTCAGTACAGACGAATGGAAAAACTAGTAGAAGCGGACCTCGGGGAAGATAAATTTGGATTCCGTAGAAATATTGGAATACGTGAGGCAATACTGGCCTTACGTCTTACCTTAGAAGAAAGATTAAGGAAAGGCAAACCTACTTTTCTAGCATTTGTAGACTTAGAGAAAGTTTTTGACTGGAATACTCTCTTCCAAATTTTGAAGGTGGCAGGGGTAAAATACAGGGAGTGAAAGGCTATTTACAATTTGTACAGAAACCAGATGGCAGTTGTGAGAGTTGAGGGACATGAAAGGGAAGCAGTGGTTGGGAAGGGAGTGAGACAGGGTTGTAGCCTCTCCCCAATGTTATTCAATCTGTATATTGAGCAAGCAGTAAAGGAAACAAAAGAAAAATTCGGAGTAGGTTTTAACATCCATGGAGAAGAAATCAAAACTTTGAGGTTCGCCGATGACATTGTAATTTTGTCAGAGGCAGCAAAGGACTTGGAAGAGCAGTTGAACGGAATGGACATTGTCTTGAAAGGAGGATGTAGGATGAACATCAACAAAAGCAAAACTACGATAATGGAATGTAGTCGAATTAAGTTGGGTGATGCTGAGGGAATTAGATTAGGGAATGAGACACTTATAGTAGTAAAGGAGTTTTGCTATTTGGGGAGCAAAATAACTGATGATAGTCGAAGTAGAGAAGATATAAAATGTAGACTGGCAATGACAAGGAAAGCGTTTTTGAAGAAGAGAAATTTGTTAACATCGAGTATAGATTTAAGTATTAGGAAGTAGTTTCTGAAGGTATTTGTATGGAGTGTAGCCATGTATGGATGTGAAACATGGACGATAAATAGCTTGGACAGGAAGAGAATAGAAGCTTTAGAAATGTGGGGCTACAGAAGGATGCTGAAGCTTACATGGGTAGATCACATAACTAATGGTGAGGTATTGAATAGAATTGGGGAGAAGAGGAGTTTGTGGCACAACTTGAAGAGAAGAAGGCACCGGTCGGAAGGACATGTTCTGAGGCATCAAGGGATCACAAATTTAGCATTGAAGGGCAGCGTGGAGGGTAGAAATCGTAGAGGGAGACCAAGAGGTGAATACACTAAGCAAATTCAGATGGATGTAGGATGCAGTAGGTACTGGGAGATGAAGAAACTTGCACAGGATAGGGTAGCATGGAGAGCTGCATCAAACCAGTCTCAGGACTGAAGACCACAACAACAACAACCACAACAAATATTCTTTCATCAAGTAGAAAAACATAATTCCATATCTGTCACATCATGTATCACATGACTAGAATATTAAACTATTTTTGGCTCATGACAGAGTGCTATGATGTACCACTGTCACAGGACGCCCCATCACTTTCGAGCACTCTCTTAAGGTAACCAAATGTCTCACCACATATACGAAGTCTCTTAAGCTAACAGCACAGAGATGTTGTAAATGTAAGTTTTATACTACGTATCACTTTATAAATTCAGCAACATATCCGATTTTAGTACGATGGTTGTCTCTCCCTGAATATGTGAACGATTGGAATATAGTTAAAAAGATATCGCCGCAAGGAAAAGAACACCAAGTGAAAAATCATGTCTATGGTGCCTTAGAGTATACCCAAGTTAGTGTTCGAGTGTGGATCTTCCATGCGTTATATCCAGAATGATGTTGGGATGCGGATACACAATATGCCATGTCTGGGATAGGGTTTGAAGATGGATCCACAACGCATATCTGGAGCGATGTTGGGATGCAGCTCCACAGTATACCACATCTGGGATAGGGTTTTAGGGTGGCTCTGCCACCCGTTACGTTCTGAGAGGTGTTCCATGTTCGAAGTTGGATCCACCAGTGGGAATACCAGATCATGGGAGCCTCCCATGGCACACAGAAAACAGAGCACATACACTGCAGTTGTAGAATATGTGCCGCTGGTCCCGGTGGAGGTTCGAGTCCTTCCTCGGGCATGGGTGTGTGTATTTGTCCTTAGGATAATTTGGGTTAAGTAGTGTGTAAGCTTAGAGACTGATGACCTTAGCAGTTAAGTCCGATAAGATTTCACACACATCTGAACATTTTTTAGAATATGTGGAGGTGACTGGATGCATTCGAGTACAGTGCTATACAATGTTGCCCGTTCAGAAAAATAGTGCGCTAGCTGTTGGGAACCATACTAGAGCAATTTTAAAATGCGGAATGAGAAGTTATGCCATGATCGCGTGGGTAGAAGTGACATAAAAACGATAAACTTAGGAAAATGACGGAAAATACGTATAAATTGAGGGAAATGTGGGGCAATTGAGGGAGTACTTGCATTTCGTCTGCTTGGTGCAGAACAATTCTTCTACAAGGAAACGAGTCTGCAACATCAAGAGAAATACGAGAAAATGTTGACATGGAAGCACCGGAAAGCAAGGAAGCATCCATTTTTTTTCGTGGAGGGAACATTCTGCTACATGTATTTTGAGGTTATAGTGATACACAGGAGTTGAATGCTGTCTTTGATGCTTCCCTGGAAAAAATTAAGCCATCTGTCTCTGAACTTACTTGAATCTGCGTTACAGTGTGACAGAGCGGATGGAGTGGTCGGTTGAGATTGAGTTGTATCGAGGTATGAAAATTGAAGAGTGATGATGCATTCTAGAGAGAGACAGATATGTTTTTTCAGGTCATTTGACCACTTTTTTCCGTTGTTGTATCTGGATGCATCAGATGTGTAACAGAACCTGCACTCCACTTGCATACAACTGCGTGTTCTGTGTGTGACTTAGAGCACTGTCTACTTGCGATTGTTAACAGCAAGCCTCAGTCATCAGAGGACTTCCATCTCAAGACGGATAATAGGTCTGTTTAAAAAACAGTCGTTGCTGGTTGTGTCTCCAAAGACATTACGTCAACGTATGCACTGTATTTCGCGTTTCAGATATTTAATGTTATGTTCCAGCCGTACGTCCATAACGACATGAATGAAAATGACATCGGTGGATTACGTGGTTATTTCTCTTTCATTTCCCGTTTTCTTCCAGTTCAATGTAATACTCACGGATCTCATAGGCAGTTAGTCCGCTCTCGAATGAAAGGTAAGTCGTTCTTTCACAAATAATACAGTGCTTTGCAAAACTGATGGACGAGAGAGATAAAGTAACTTGACATGTTAACTTCTAGGTGAAAATGAAGGAAAGTACAGGAGCGTGTTAACAGAGGTCCCTCACACATGTACAGAAAGAAGTCACGTGGCTTGACGCCAGCGTTACTACAGTGCCAAATGCGGCGGATTCTGCAACACGAGGCAGTTGGAGGTATATGTTAAGACAGCTTGTGTCAATCAGCGAGCATTACCGTGCACTGTGGTGGTGGTCTTCATTGCGACATGGTTCAGAGACAACACATGGATGACTGCACACGGGAAAGAACCATCAGAAAATTGGAAGAATGGCGAAGTGTGACGAGTATAGTGTAAGGCGCCACTGAGATAAGGCTCTAGTCACTGACAAGCGCTGAGTATATCCTCTCAAGGTGCAACACCCCAACTACGGTCCAGGTGCATGTAAAGAAATTGTGCACCCAGGAACGGAAGAAAAGATTTGACCCTAATAAGTGGACTGTAGTTGTGTACCCCATTTATAAACTAGGAAGTGACGGGGACCATCAGCTACTGTAGTGAAACAAGGATTACAAAATGGTTGAAATGGCCCTGAACACTTTGGGGCCTAACTTCTAAGGTCATCAGTCCTCTAGAACTTAGAACTAATTAAACCTAACTAACCTAAGGACATCACACACATCCATGCCCGAGGCAGGATTCGAACCTGCGAGCGTAGCGGTCGCGCATTTGCAGACTGTTGCGCCTAGGACCCCTCGGCCGCCCCGGCCGGCAAGGATTACAAATAACGTACATTAATTGATTGTGTATTCAGTGACTGTTAAGAAAAAACTAGGATCAAATACTCTTCACAGGAGAATGAGTACACATACACGTATAAAAAAGTGCTGATTGTGGATCTACAGAGAGAAAAGACTGGATAAGTTCTCATAAAATAATCCGAAAGAACAAGAAACCGTAATAACTGACTGACACCACGGACTGTATTTTGCAATTCAGAAACCTCCCATCACTCTAGTTATTGAAGGTTCAGTGTCGATTTTTGGAACATTCTGAACGCCCACCTTTCCGACCTTCTCTTTCCAGCAACTTGCATGTGTCGCACTATGTCACGTCGCCGTTAAGATACCGAGTACCGACTTTTCGAACGACGTCCCCCCAAAAACTTTCCAAAACTTCCATTTTTAATGTTTTTCGTCAAGGTGTGAGCAGACCGTGGTGCTAGACAAAAGAATCGCTTATGGAGGCGCCCTATGACTCCTGCACAAAACTGCGATGTTATGGCACGAGACGTGACATTTGCGTAGGTGGTCTGTCGTTTGGAGAAACCTCTGTATTCATGTTCGCCAGCTGGCGACGACAAGGAGAGTTCACTGAAGTCAGCATACAACTGCACTCTTACTGTGCGTAGCTGATTTTTTTAAAGATGTCGCGCACCAGAATCATGTGGCCGGAGCTACCCAGCAGTGTGTGGTCAGTCATCTGCTTCGTCTGCTGAATGCAAGCTAGGTGAGAGGATACAAGGGCCGTTTTCACTCTCAAGGAACTACCAGTAAGAATTCAGCATGCACTCTTGAATTTAAAGCAGTTAAATAAATGCTCTACAATCAGTTCCTACTGCCACGGATAATACCACTTCTTTGTTCATGCATCGTAATTTATGATTTATTAGACCTCTGTTATCGACGGATTAAGCTTACTGAGTAAAAAGGTGAATGAAACACGGGCTTTTCTACAGCCTGACGTATTTCAGAAATCCAGGAGTTTGCTACGTCTCACAACATTGTTTCATGTGCAAGGGGGAGCATTCTGAAAGACGGGCACTGCTGCCCGAAGAGGTTGAGGTGGTCTAGTAATGTCAGCTACAGCAGCACATGACCGATACGTTGTGCAATATGTAAATAGAGACCAACGTCAAACAACAGGTCAACTGCAACCATATTTAACAGTAATGCAATGCACGCAATCTCACATTCCTCTGTGGCATGGCGACGGCACGGTGGGGTTCTCTTTTCCCAGTGATCAATATGTTGTGTCCCATTTACACCGCCGGCCGCTGTGGCCGAGCGGTTGTAGGCGGTTCAGTCCGGAGCCGCGCTGCTGCAACGGTCGACGGTTCGAATCCTGCCTCGGGTATGGATGTGTTTGATGTCCTTAGGTTAGTTAGCTTTAAGTAGGTCTAAGTCTAAGGGACTGATGGCCTCACATGTTAAGTCCCATAGTGCTCACAGTCATTTGCACCATTTGAATTCATGTACACCACAGGCACTTGGTAGAGATGGTGGCCAGAGCAAATGGACTGGAGCAAGGATGATAAGGGTCTCATATGACAGTAGATTCAACCTGCGTAGTGATCTTCATATGGCGAGAGATGGAAACAGGTAATGCACCCAGGATCATTGACGGACTTGATCGTTATGATGGCCCAGGTGTTTTGGTATGAGGAGGTATAATTACGCAAGGTCCTCCAAATCTCTGAGCATGGTACACTCACCAGTCAGCATCACTGTGACACTGTTCTCCTACCCCACGGCAATCCTTTCAAGGCAGCATTCAGCCCTCCATGACTTCATTTTTTTTGATAAAAATGGCAGACCGCATCGAACAACGCCGGTAGAGGAGCTCTTGGAACGAGAGGATGTTCGGCGCATGGACTGGCCTACTAGTTTCCCCCACCTACATCCTGTTGAGCACATTTGGGATGCGTTGCTGCACGTCGACATGGACAAAGGGTCATCAAACAGTTGTCAACCACGCCGTTGGAGGAATGAAATGCCCCGCTAAAAGAACTCCTTTACTGCAAGAACTCCTTTTCCAATCTTGTGGCCAGCATGGCGGAGTGTTTCAGAGCACGCATTGCTGTCCATGTCGATCACACACCCTATTAAAAGTATCCAGGGAACCATCACCAATCATGTCCTTGAACAAAAGTACCACTTCTGTTCGTCTGTTTCAGTTATATTCTGTACTATATTGGAGCAGGTCTTTCTATTTTTGGTCAAAGATTCATCGAGCTATATTACTTGGCAGTAATACATCAAGCGGTAGTTACTTTCGGTCTTAACTTTAGCACACCAACGTAAATCGTTGACACTCCAAAATCATCGTCAGACGTCATGCAGCAACTCGGTGTCGGTTACATGTACGAATCGAAGTAAATGAATGACACAACAGTGTGATTAACTCTGGGAGTTCAGGACACAAGGCACTCGTCGTGGTTTATGGAACGGCAAGGAAGAATCTGCGGATGTCCCGCATCCTCCCCTCAACGGCTGCCCAACTGGGTAGGCGATATAAGCAGTTCTGCCGAGACCGCGGCAGCCGCCGAGTGCTGAATCGCGCCTAATTGTAAATAACGGTAAATACGAGCTGCGACTAGTGTGCCGCTCTGCTGCCAATGCCCAGGGGAAATCAGGAGAGCCGCCTATTACCTGACGAGACTGGGGGCAGGCCAGCCGTGCCGGCGCCGTGCAGCCCATCCCAAACCGCAGATAGGCGCGTGTGAATTCCAGCATATTTGCGAATCACTGCAAGTAAAAAGGAAAGCGTGTGCGTGCTCTAATAACAAAAGCAACGGGAGATGCAGCTTTATTTCCCCCTGACTAAATTATTTTACCCGTGGCCAAAATTTGCGCGTCCCGTAAACTGAGTGTTCCAAAACTTTTAGGCTCAGAATTATACAGCGGATAGAGGATCATAAACTGAAATTCTGAAGTAAGGAAGTAATGGTCAGAAATGAGTGTCTGCAGTCCTTTCATTTGCATGAACGATGTACACCTTGTAGTTGAAGCTTAGCCTCATAGGCACTGTTCAAAGAGGCGACGGGCAGTTTCAATACACGCACTGCAATGGAGTGTAAAATATTTCCACATTTCATCTTCCCTGAGGTCTGCCCCACAATGGGACAGGCAGTTAGGACCCTACCAACTAGTTCCTCTTGGCGGTTCTGGGTTCTCGTCCCTCTAGAACCTTATATAACACCACCAGCAAGACTGACTGTGGACACACTACAGACAACTTCATATTGTTTTTCCAGGTAGCGCTACCAGCGTTGGTATTACATACTAGCACTGTAAACTGTATAAGTTATGTATAATATCTATGAGTTTCCACACGGGACGACTATAAGGAAACTGTAAGCAAGAGTTTCTTCCAAATCCGCTTTAACTGTTTATATTAAAAGCAATGGAGTAATACAGCAGCTCAAACGTAGAAAATATCACGTATGAACATAACACACAAAAACCGCACTTGAGAATGGGAATTATTTCCCAAAACGCGCTGTGGCGGTAATGAATAAAAGAAAATCACGACTGCCAGTCGTAAAATTTATTTTATAACAAATAAAAACCATTTTTTACAATAGTGGGCTTTCACCAACCATTCCTAACGGATAAAGTAAAAGATAACTTTTCCCATCTATTTATTCACTCACATATTTCGTAAAGTACAGTTATGTCTTCAGTGTAACTGCGTGTTGTAGTTGAACGGTCGTAGGTAGGTACTGCCACATATATAAATAGAACTCCTCTTCTTCTTCTTACGTTACAGGTTCTCTAGACAACGGGTAGTTCTTTTATAAACTGCGTTTTCTTCTTCTCTTTCCAGAATCTCATCATCTTTCTTCTCTTTCTTCTCTCCCGCTTTTCATCCGACTTTCACTAACCTATTCTCTTGTCTGCTCCTTGGCTGCTTCTCTATTCTGTTACTGCTCTGAGGTGACGAAACCCATAGGACAGCCATCTTCACATATACAGATGGTGGTAGTATCGCGTACCCAAGGTATATTGTAAAAGGGCAATACATTGGCGGAACTCTGATTTGTACTCAGATGATTCATGTGGAAAGGTTCCCGACGTGATTATGACGGGAATTAATAGACTTCGAACGCATAGTGGTAGTTGGAGCTGTACGCACATACATTCCGTTTCGGAAATCGTTAGGGAATTAAATATTTCGATCTCCATAGTTTTAAGAGTTTGCTGAAAATACAAAGTTCCAGGCAGTACCTCTCACCACATCAACTCAGTGGCCGACAATCGTTACTTGATGACCGTAAGCAGCGGCGTTTCCACAGATTTGTCAGTGCTAACGGATAAACAAAATTGCGTGAAATAACCGCAGAAACCAATGTGGGACGTACGACGAACCTATCCAATAGACAGTATGGAGATTTTTGGTGTTAATGGGCTATGGCAGTAGGCGACCGACAGCAGTGCCTTTGCTAACAGCATGACATCGCCTGCAGCGCCTCTCCTGGGCCCTAGACGACTGGAAAATCGTGTCCGGGCCAGATTAGTTCCTTTTTTAGGTGGTAAGAGCTGGTGATAGAGTTCGAGCGTGGCGCGTGCTCTAAGAAGCCATGGACCCAGGATGTCAATAACCCACTGTGCAGCTTTGTGGTGCCTCCATAATTGTGTGGACCGTGTTTACAAGGAATGGACTGGATCCTCGGCTATTTCCGGCTACTCGGCGATCAATTGCAGCTATTCACGTGCTTCACGTTTCCAAACAACGTTGGTATTTTTATAGATGACATACCACCGGGCTACAATTGTTCTTGATTGTTTTGAAGAACAGAATGTCTAGTTAAAACACCTTTCAGCCCTCTAAATTTCCAGTTATTATTTTATTGAGCAACCAGTTTCCGTGATGTATTAGGCCTTCTTCAGGCCGCTATGGTTCAGTCAAAATTGGATTCAGCATTCAGTGACTGGTATCAGTATATTTTCGACACAGCTATCCCGCAACCATCTGTATAGAGATGAACATACAGAGGTTTGAAGAACGTTGCTGACAATTCGATAAAATGATTTGGTCATCCAGATCACCCTACGTGAATCACGTCGAACATTTATGGGACATAATCGATAAGTCAGTCCCTGCACGAAGCTTCTGCACCGGTGACACATTCAAAATTATGGACGGCCGCAGAGGTAGCATGCGTCAATATTTCTGCAAGATACTTCCAACGACTTCGTGAGTCCATACCACGTCGAGTTGCTGCATTATGGCCGGCAAAAGGAGGTCTGACACGATATTGGGAGGTATCCCACAACTTTTGCCATCTACTTGTATATCCAGTTCTTTGATCTCTGGTATATTCGTCGGAGTATAGTTGTTTGTCTAGTAACCCGTTTCTCCAACCTTAAGTCTCATTTCCGACCAATCATTCCTGAGTTCAACAGTCTACTTGGCTTCTGTCTTCCTTCTTGTCTTCCCCCATGTTTCCCCATCTCATTTCATCATTCAATATTCATTCATTCAGGTGGCACGTCCCACAAATGTTTCCATCTTCAGCCTGATTTGTCCTGATACTTCCATCACTCTTTAGTGTAGTTCTTCGCATCCCTCTCTTATCGCTTCTTTTGGGGCCCAGTATTTTCCTCAATATTTTTCTCTCGACTTTCTCTAATTGTTCTGCACTATAGCTTTCCAATCTTATCGTCTCAGTTGCATATAGTACCGCATTCTCCAACATTTCCTTGTAGTGTCTGATTTTTGTGTCTGCAAATATATCTCTCGACACAGAACGCTGATCTCGTCTTCTTAGACCACTCTTTTGATCCATCATTGCTGCTGTTTTTTTTTTCTTTTATAGTATTTTGAAGTGATTTAAATCCATCCGCCTTTTCCCTCGTGCCTCATACTGCTTTCCAATCTCAACTGATATTCAGTTTCTGTCTTGTAGGAGATGTTCAGTCTGTTCTTAGGCAATGTTAATTAGGTGATTGTACCTTTTCCTGTCTCGCTTCCTGCATTTACGTCTTCCACGAAGGCTAGGCAGTACACTTGGATCCTCTTGTCTTTTTTGATGCAACTTGCGTCTTTGGTATTCTCAGTCAATATAATTTATTCGTATTGACCGCTATTTTTAGTTTTTAAAAGTTATACACCTTCACTTGTTCCGGTTACAGCCATGACCCGAATCACATTTTAAACCTAAATACAATGTTCACATCAGTTATCATGTACACTTGTACCTTAGACTAGTTATTGGTATTGCCATTTCATCATTTCCTACTCTGCACCACCTGATCACTTCGTCCAGCCCTCTGTTGAACAAAACTGCTTGATCTCAAACTCTTCGGACATTGTTCCTCTGAATCTTATCCCTGCCTTTGTCAGACTCCAGTTTATCAGTCTCCATAATGCCTTATAGTCCACTGTTCGAGATCTACATCTACATCTACATTTATACTCCGCAAGCCACCCAACGGTGTGTGGCGGAGGGCAGTTTTAGTGCCACTGTCATTACCTCATTTTTCCTGTTCCAGTCACGTACGGTTCGCGGGGAGAACGACTGCTAGAGAGCCTCCGTGAGCGTTTGAATCTTTCTAATTTTATATTCGTGATCTCCTCGGGAGGTATAAGTAGGGGGAAGCAATATATTCGATATCTCATCCAGAAACGCACCCTCTCGAAGCCTGGACAGCAAGCTACACCGCGATGCAGAGCGCCTCTCTTGCAGAGTCTGCCACTTCAGTTTGCTAAACATCTTCGTAATGCTATCACGCGTTGATAGACTTACATTTACGTAATGTGTTTTTAAGTATTTTATAATATCACATTGGATGTATTATCACATTTTAATACTAACACTTATAGAATACTTAAAATAATACACCATCACTTGGTAGGAGTTGCCTAATATGAGCTGTTTAATCGCCAAGAAAATATCCTACCTCAAAATTGTCTTATTTTAAGAAACTCGAAGCAGGAAGGCGCAAATGCAAAAGTCAGCGAACAGCTTTTAATTAATTCAAATATACATTTTTAGTACATACATAAATTTATGAGGGGAGCAAGAAGGTAAGACATCAGTATTTTTTACGTGAAAGCTCTTAAATCTGTTTAAATAAATTCAACATTCTACACGTCTGTTCAGTTCGAGACTTACTGGAAGTCACACACAGTCATCTTACACGGTACAGATCGGAGCCCTCTAGTGACACAGGGTAGCAAATACGTCGACGTGAAGAACAAATGTTTAGAGTGTTAACAACATTTATTTTATGTAAACAGTTCTAAGAGATTCCACGTTAAAAAATTCGAAATAGTTGCCTTTCAGCGCGCCGTCGCATTTGTGTTACACTTCAAAATAATACGTTCTGTTTTGTTGAACACGATATCCCAAAGAGGTAAAAAGTGTACTACGTGTTCTAATCCTCACAAACGTTGGTGACAGCACGAATTATCAGCAACCAGGCGTGTGTGTGTGTGTGTGTGTGTGTGTGTGTGTGTGTGTGTGTGTGTGTGTGTGGTGGAGGGGAAGCCTGGGACTAGGAGGTGGGGGGAGGGGACGGCTGGTTTCATATAAGCTTGCGCATATGTGCGGAGAGGGGGAGAAATAGCTTCGCTCATCGAAAATATGAACAGAGAAAGAGTAGCGAAACCTCATCGAAAGAATTTAACACAAATTTGACCTTCATAATCACCCCACACGTGCAAACATAGCCGACGGGCTTCACACACGGTATCCCGTTGTCAAACAATTTTTGCCAGCGATACGGTGGCCGTCATAACGAAGCCATGCGAAACGTTAATGAATTGCTCAGTGGAGCCAATTACGCTCCATCATTATCGGAACGCTCCCTGTCAGTCCTCGTTACTGCGCGAGAACATGGTGTGGCACATTTCTCTTTGTATAATGACATTTCCAAATTACGGGCGAAAGTGGAGGCTAGTTTTTCAATACAACGCTGGACACAGTTGTGACGTTTATTTCAAACAATAAAAAGTACACTTTAATGTATCAAAAACGGATTGAAGTAAAAGGTGTTTTATAGCTTCGCCAAAGATGAACAAATGTTTCCATACGGTCACCAACAACAACCCAATAAAATAAACTTTTCGCAATACATTTCTCTGGTCTTAAGCTGAAGGACAGTTTAAAATCTACACTACTGGCCATTGAAATTGCTACACCACGAAAATGACGTGCTACAGACGCGAAATTTAACCGACACGAAGAAGATGCTGTGATAAATGATTAGCTTTTCAGAGCACTCACACAAGGTTGTCGCCGGTGGTGACACCTACCACCTGCTGACATGACGAAAGTTTCCAACCGATTTCTCATATACGAACAGTTGACAGGCGTTGCCTGGTAAAACGTTGTTCTGACGCCTCGTGTAAGGAGAGGAAATTCGTACCATCACGTTTCCAACTTTGACAAAGGTCGGATTGTAGCCTATCGCGATTGCGGTTTCTCCTATTGCGACACTGATGCTCGCGTTGGTCGAGATACAATGACTGTTAGCAGAATATGGAATCGGTGGTTTCAGGAGGGTAATAGGGAACGCCGTGCTGTACTCCAACGGCCTCGTATCACTAGCAGTCGAGATGATAGGCATCTTATCCGCATGGCTGTAACGGATCGTGAAGTCTCGTCTCAATCCCTGAGTCAACAGATGGGGACGTTTGCAAGACGACAACCGTCTGTACGAACAGTTCGACGACGTCATTGTTTCTGATGAATCCAGGTTCTGTTTGCAGCATCCTGATGGTGGCACCCGTCTTTGGCGACATCGCGGTGAACGCATATTGGAAGTGTGTAATAGTCATCGCCATACTGGCGTATCTCCCGGCATGATGGTGTGGTGTGCCATTGGTTACACGTCTCGGTCACCTCTTGTTCGCACGGACGGCACTTTGAACAGTGGACATTACATTTCAGATGTGTTACGACCCTTGGCTCTACCCTTGATTCGATCCCTGCGAAACCCTACATTTCAGAACGATAATGCACGACCGCATGTTGCAGGTCCTGTACGGGCCTTTCTGGATACAGAAAATTTTCGACTGCGGCCCTGGCCAGCACATTCTCCAGATCTCTCACTAATTGAAAACGTCTGGTCAATGGTGACCGAGCAACTGGCTCGTCACAATACGCCAGTCACTACTCTTGATGAACTGTGGTATCGTGTTGAAGCTGCATGGGCAGCTGTACCTGTATACGCCTACCAAGCTCTGTTTCACTCAATGCCCAGGATTGTCAAGGCCGTTATTACGGCCAGAGCTGGTTGTTCTGGGTACTTATTTCTCAGGATCTACGCACCCAAATTGCGTGAAAATGTAATAACATGACAGTTCTAGTATAATATATTTGTCTAATGAATACCCGTTTATCATTTGCATTTCTTCTTGGTGTATCAATTTTAATGGCCAGTATTGTTAGATGGTAAAATAGTATATTAAACTGAGTGCAAGTCCAAATCCCGCATTAGATATTTATTATGTTTTTTTCCATATATGACGACTGGTTTCATACCTATGAGGTATATCTTCAGGTCATCTAAAACAGAACTTCATGTGCCACGTTTCCAAGGCGCAAGTGCGCGTAAAAACATGTCACTCCTCGGTAAAACTTTAGATGAGCTGCCAGATGGGCATCCGATCTGGACCTTGGATAGTCAGTAAAAAATCTCCAAAACTCTGACAAAAGAGTATTTTGGTTTTGTGCGTGGCTAGCGCTGAAACGTGCAGTTCTCTTTAACGGCTGCCGATATACACTCCTGGAAATTGAAATAAGAACACCGTGAATTCATTGTCCCAGGAAGGGGAAACTTTATTGACACATTCCTGGGGTCAGATACATCACATGATCACACTGACAGAACCACAGGCACATAGACACAGGCAACAGAGCATGCACAATGTCGGTACTAGTACAGTGTATATCTACCTTTCGCAGCAATGCAGGCTGCTATTCTCCCATGGAGACGATCGTAGAGATGCTGGATGTAGTCCTGTGGAAAGGCTTGCCATGCCATTTCCACCTGGCGCCTCAGTTGGACCAGCGTTCGTGCTGGACGTGCAGACCGCGTGAGACGACGCTTCATCCAGTCCCAAACATGTTCTATGGGGGACAGATCCAGAGATCTTGCTAGCCAGGATAGTTGACTTACACCTTCTAGAGCACGTTGGGTGGCACGGGATACACTCGGACGTGCATTGTCCTGTTGGAACAGCAAGTTCCCTTGCCGGTCTAGGAATGGTAGAACGATGGGTTCGATGACGGTTTGGATGTACCGTGCACTATTCAGTGTCCCCTCGACGATCACCAGAGGTGTACGGCCAGTGTAGGAGATCGCTCCCCACACCATGATGCCGGGTGTTGGCCCTGTGTGCCTCGGTCGTATGCAGTCCTGATTGTGGCGCTCACCTGCACGGCGCCAAACACGCATACGACCATCATTGGCAGCAAGGCAGAAGCGACTCTCATCGCTGAAGACGACACGTCTCCATTCGTCCCTCCATTCACGCCTGTCGCGACACCACTGGAGGCGGGCTGCACGATGTTGGGGCGTGAGCGGAAGACGGCCTAACGGTGTGATGGACCGTAGCCCAGCTTCATGGAGACGGTTGCGAATGGTCCTCGCCGATACCCCAGGAGCAACAGTGTCCCTAATTTGCTGGGAAGTGGTGGTGCGGTCCCCTACGGCACTGCGTAGGATCCTACGGTCTTGGCGTGCATCCGTGCGTCGCTGCGGTCCGGTCCCAGATCGACGGGCACGTGCACCTTCCGCCGACCACTGGCGACAACATCGATGTACTGTGGAGACCTCACGCCCCACGTGTTGAGCAATTCGGCGGTACGTCCACCCGGCCTCCCGCATGCCCACTATACGCCCTCGCTCAAAGTCCGTCAACTGCACATACGGTTCACGTCCACGCTGTCGCGGCATGCTACCAGTGTTAAAGACTGCGATGGAGCTCCGTATGCCACGGCAAACTGGCTGACACTGACGGCGGCGGTGCACAAATGCTGCGCATCTAGCGCCATTCGACGGCCAACACCGCGGTTCCTGGTGTGTCCGCTGTGCCGTGCGTGTGATCATTGCTTGTACAGCCCTCTCGCAGTGTCCGGAGCAAGTATGGTGGGTCTGACACACCGGTGTCAATGTGTTCTTTTTTCCATTTCCAGGAGTGTATTTTAGTATGTTGACAACCCACAGGGATTGTGTATCTTTTAATTCTTTATTTCCCCGTGGATTTTCACTGAGGTTTTATCCTATCAGACGTGGGTTGTCATGTGCTGTCTGGGCTCGTCTTTCGATAGAGTTTTGCAGATGTTTTACTGATCATGCACGTTTCTGATCGGATGCCTTTTGCTGGCTCATCCATAGTGTTACCGAGGAGTGACATGTGTCTACGGGCACTTGCACCTTGGAAATCGTGGCACATGAAATAATGTTCTGTATGACCTGAAGATATCTCTCCAGGTTATGAAACCGGTCGTCAAACAGGCAAAACCGTAGTGAACAGCTAATGCGGATTTGGACTTTCCGTCAGTTTAATATCGACTTTTTACCGTATTAGATTTTGAATAGTTCTTCACATGATGTGCAAGTTCTTTAGCTGTGTTGGCCCGACCTATAAGATTATTTCTCTGACGACCTTTCAGCGTTGCGCAAGAGTGAAATTATAATATTGGAAAAAAAGAGTACATCGTTTTTTACTAAAGAAATTTGTTCATTAGGGCTCTTTGTGTTGCCTGCAGATTCTACAGAATTAAAATCAGCAACTGATTTCTTTCTTTACGATGTAATACGATTATCACAAATGGCTTCTTCATACTTGCATAGTGCCACTAATGTAACTGAAATTGTTAAAATGATAATTAAAATCCAAAATAAGTGTGTGTGTGTGTGTGTGTGTGTGTGTGTGTGTGTGTGTGTGCGTGCGTGCGTGCGTGCGTGTATTTGCGTAAATATTTCAGAGAGGATGGAGCTGTAAAGAAAAAAACCTGTCTAACGAGAAAGAGGAACAGTAAGACCAAAGAAATTTATTTCCATATTTCTGTTAGGAAAGGGAACAATAGCACAAAAGATGGACACAGTTACAGAAATCAAGCACAGACATCTGACGTCGTTACACTTTGACGAACAAATTGGAAACATAAATACAAAATAGTCAATAACCAAACTAATTACGTGTAGGAGATAGAAAATTTTAAAATATTTCCGACAGTTAATGGTTAATAAGCGAGAGTGAGGAATGAGTTTGTTTTCTTTACTTGCAATTAAAATACATATGACAACCAACATGATGGGAGTTACAAGAGAACACAAATTGTGAAACTTTATCAAGAAAGACGAAAGACTTCAAGTTTAGCGTCCCGTCAAGGTGAGATATTTAGAGGTGGAGAACAATTCTAGTGGGGAGGGATATGGAAGGAAATCAGCTGTGACAATATGGAAAGAACAGCCCAAGGTTTCGCCGTAATAGATTCTTTTGAAATAACTATGTATGGTTTGGTAGGAAACAGAACTGAATCTGAGGCTAACCATCAACCAATAAACCACCAACTTTATTGATGCCTGATAAAGAACTAAATAAAAACGAGTTTTAAAATTCAGCATAAATCAAACATCAACACCCACCATAGTTCTGACAAACAAACTTCGGAGAAGTAAAGAAGATAAATCAAAAATCTCTATATTCAAATTAATCGCAGAATGTTTGGCATTGATCAGAAAAGACATATAGAATCTTTGTAAATGACTTTGTGTTTTGAAACGATATGAAATATCAGATGGCAAACAATTAATGAAATACTGAATACCGTAGAACTGTTTATCAAAATACCCGATGTGTTTTACATCGCACTACCTTCATAGTCCGGCACCAAGAATAAACCACATATTCCGTGTACCCTGTGATAACGGTATCATCTGCTGTGCAAGGTAGACTGTACAATCCACGTCACAAGGAACGTTGTTACAATGCTCGTCTGACCATCCAGTTTTAATTTCACCATAGCTCCCTAAATAAATTCAGGTGAATGAGGTTAAGTTTCGTTTAAATATCCCAACACCGAAATCCTCCCCTTTCTAGCCCAAAGGAGCTAATTCTCTCTGTTACGATGGCGGAAGCAACAGGATGAGAAATACCTCCTGCCTGTACCATTCCTTTGTGGTAGAACCAATTTATTAACTGACAGCATACGAGGGGCATTCAATAAGCAATGCAACACTTTTTTCTGGAAGCGGGTTGGTTTTATTCAGGATTCCAATACACCGTATTATTCCCAATTCTTTTGGCTAAAAAACACTGTTTTTCAAAATAATCTCTATTTCGGCAGCCCTACACCACCTTACTGGGAGGTCGGTCCTATACCCCCGCATGGTATCACTCTATTAGTCGACGTCGGAGTCAACGTCTTTCTGCATCAGTAGCCTCCCTATCATCCACGTACTGCATCTTTCATTATTCCAAACAGATGGAAGTCAGAAGATGCATGATCCGGGCTGTAGGGTGGATGAAGAAGAACAGTCTAATGAGTTTTGTGAGCTTCTCTCGGGTGCGCAGCCTTGTTTGGGGCGTTGTGTTGTCATGAAGAAGTAGTCCATCTGCATTTTTGTGGCGACGAACACGCTGAAGTCGTTTCCTCAATTTCCGGAGGATTGTACAGTAAGTGTGTAACCGGTTGGCATGCGGGAGATTGGAGAGGTCTGCGCGACCTTGTGATATTAACAGACGCAGCGCCCAGCGACTCAGCGTAGACACTCTGCAAGCGCCTATGAAAGTCTGCGATACTCTGGTTTTCCGCAAAACTCATTGATAGCTCTCTACTCGACAAGCACATCCTTTGCATACACCACTTTGAGGGCTACACATATCACCCCCATCTACCGGTATTTCATGAAATTGTTGGGCTGAATCGGCAACATTCTACAATGTCCCACAACAAATTCAACATTTTTGCTACCGAAATTTACTTTGGAAAAATATGTCGTATTACGTATAAAACGTTCCTCATGTAACTACTGCGGAACAGCAGCCGGTTCTATGTAAACCGCGTTCAGGATAGAAGTCATTGGTGCTTCACGAACTTTATCACAAAGTTACGTGGTAGACTGTTATGTATATAACTACTACATCACACATTTAAGGCGGAACCTTTAAATCATTACTATTGTGTGTCTAGAGAGATACGTGAAATTGGTAAAATGTGATGTGCCAGGAACAGCAACGATATCAGGGGAAGTGAGGCATTATTCAAAAAATGGCTCTGAGCACTATGGGACTCAACTGCTATGGTCATTAGTCCCCTAGAACTTAGAACTACTTAAACCTAACTAACCTAAGGACATCACACACATCCATGCCCGAGGCAGGATTCGAACCTGCGACCGTAGCAGTCGCACGGTTCCGGACTGCGCGCCTAGAACCGCGAGACCACCGCGGCCGGCAAGAGGCATTATTATTTACGAAACTGCGAGCTGAGAGAATCTAATTGCACCAGTACAGTGAAGACTAAAAATTTGGAAATTTGTGGTAAGTTCCTATGGGACCGAACTGCTGATGTCATGGATCCCTAGGCTCACAGACTACTTAATCTAACTTAAACTAACTTACGCTAAGGATAACACACAGACGTGCCCGAGGGAGGACTTGAATCTTCGACGGGGGGAGCCACGCGATCTGTGGCTAGGCGCCTAGACCGCACGGCTACCCCGCGGGGCTGAGGGCTAACACTTTACGGTGTATATTACATTATAAAATAACGATAGTGCGTGTATTGTGTGCAGTGACTAGTGAGAAATGTTAAGTATAGCACTACCCTTCTCATTATCAATAAACTCCTTGGCAAAACAATATTATATCCTAGGTACAAACCGAATGAGATAGCACTATTTCAAACTGTCGTTGTATTTGGAAGAATAGAGGCTACAGTCTTCATCCAGATTTTCGTTTATGGTTGTTTGGCCCGTGGAAATGCGGTATGGTCCATACATTTAGGTTACTGCCGGCTAGCTGTCTGGCCCTCGTCAAACTAGATCTGACAGCATGTTAATGCTTGCATATATGAAGTATGTTGTTCCCAGATTGTAATAGCAAGAGAAGATCTAAATGATTCTAAAAGCGATCTACGGCTCAATAAAACTACTACTGCTATTGTTACATGGTCTTCTACATTGTGTATGACCCAGACTTTTCCTTGCCTGCGACAATGGCCTCCACAAAGTAATGTTGAACAGATGTGCAGTTTGTCGGCTTAACGATCGGAAAGTTGAACAATAGCTTCATAACAAACCATACGACATATCTGCATGGCTGGAAATGTTAGGGCGTTGCGTGTGAAGTGTGGGAGGCTGGTTAAGCCATTCTCTTGTATTTATTATTTGACACACTTGTGTTTATACTTGGCAGTTTCTAATAAATCGAAAAATAACTTAGACGTGCGCACGCGCGTGCGTATGTATGTGTGTGTGTGTGTGTGTGTGTGTGTGTGAGAGAGAGAGAGAGAGAGAAAGAGAGAGAGAATATTTTATGTACCTGGGGACTCTGAAGATGGGCGAGACACACCAGATTCGTAAAAAGGCATCTCAGAATGTTGATGCTGGCTGATCACTTCTTAAAACATTGGATAGGATGCGGTACTAAATGCTAGCCTTATGCAACACGAACGCAGTATCGATTATCAGTGAGTAACTATTGTCTGTCATTGGAGACATGCCAGTGAGAATTTGCGACTTAGTGCCCCTACGTCGCTCCTAGAGTGGTTAACGGCAAGTAGCCTCACACTGAGCTGAATATTAAGTGTACTGCAACAGACGTACATTTGTGCTCCAACAGCAGTTCCCTATAGTAACGACTGTGGCCGAACAGTGTCGCTACCGTGAAATCCTAAGCCAACAAAAGACGGTAGAGCACTTGCCCGCGAAAGGCAACAGTCCCGTGTTCGAGTTTCGGTCCGGCACACAGTTTCATATCAACGCACACTCCACTGCAGAGTGAAAATATAATTCTGGAAACATATCTGCAATATCCTTTATTCCAGGAGTGTTAGTTCTGCAAGGTTCGCACGAGAGCTTCTGTGAAGTTGGGAAAGTGGGAGACGAGGTACTCTCAGAACTCCAGCTGCGAAGATGGGGCGTGAGTCGTGCTCGGATAGCTCAGACGGTAGAGCACTTGCCCGCGAAAGGCAGAGGTCCCGAGTTCGAGCTTCGTTTTCCGGCATACACTTTTAATGTGCCAGTAAGTTTTAAAATAACGTATTTTGTATATGAAACTATCTTCAGTGAATATTGTGACTTCTACTAATTATTCATGTTTTAAAATTTTAGTTATTATTGCAAATGAAGCTGTGAAAGGAAAGTAATATAATAAATGAATATTGTCATGTCTGTTAGCTGAGTATACTTTAGCGTTAGAGATGTACTTATGCTAGAAACTTTCACAAACAGCGATCTGCACAACACTACTATTCCGCCTGAGGTGAATGGAAGCCCGACGAAAAACTATTATAACATGGCGGATTTCTTTCAACATCTTGTCGATACCAATAATGTTTCTAAAGCTTTACTGTGATTTCTGTATTATTAGCTATGATTTAAAACTGAAGTAATTACTGAATAAAACATGTTTTCTCATATTTTTTAAAAAAATTATTAACATTCGAAATAGACAAAGTGTTCCACCAAAGCACCAGGATCGTCAAAGTGTTCCGTCAGAGGAAAAGTTTGGAACCTCTGATGTAGAGAGCATGAATGAGTCGTATGTTCACGGGAAATTTTGTTAAGTGGTTCTGGAGAAAAAAGAAACATATTACGATAATTCAGTTATTTAAGGAAGGAGTTATTTTTATGTTTGTAGGTTTTACATTTTTTTATAAATAGCTCTTAAAAGGTATTAAGCTTGATGGGTCCAACGTAAAAGACACGGGGTAGTGCGGGTTTGTACTGGCAGATTATTGGCTGTAATGTTCCTGAGCCAATGCGGAGAGAGTACGTTTGCACATATTTGGTGGGCTAGAAGAATCGTGTTGGAAATTGGCAATTTGCAGTAAGGTCTTATAGGACCAAACTGCTGAGGTCATCGGTCCCTAAGCCTACACACTACTTAAGCTAACTTAAACTAAGGGAGGACTCGAACCTCCGACGGGGGGACCCGCACGGATTGTGACAAGACGGCTAAGACCCCGCGGTTACCCCGCACGGCTGAATCGTGCTACGGAGTAAGTAAGTTTCGGTTCTCACCCATTATGACGGTAGGACGTGTGTACCAAAAGTTCTGAATACATATAATAGTTTTCCGAAGTTATGAGTGAAACTTGAGGGTGGAGTGCCGCAAAGTAATTGCAAAAGAATGAAAAAGATGTACGCTCGAATTGCTGTTTTTTCTGTGTAAACTGTGACTTTTTAATTAATCAAAATCCCCGCTGCATATTAAAGTTAGAACAGAGAACTGAACGTTCACAGGGCACAGACAATCCATTTTGTAATCTTTCTGGTAACAGATTCGATTAAATACCATAAGCTGACTATATAAGAATATGACTGCGTGTGAATGACGAAACTGCGACTTTTGATTAGCGCAGACATGGCGGTTGTATTGTAGCAAAGACTGGAGAATATAGTTTCATTTTCATTTTGAAATATTACTTTCACTCATTAGCCAGTTAAACGGATCTTAAATAAACATTTCATATAACCTGTAGAGACATGTAGTTCAGCTGATTTCCACTGCACCTTTCTCCAGCTGACGGACATTTTCATTTTTAATAGATCAGGCGTGAATCAGACTGCAAAAGAAAAGTTCACCGAAGGGTGAGTGGAACTGTCTTCACACGTCTAGTTCCGTAGGTCCTAATTAAGGAGCAAATCTCTATGGTCATGGAACGTGTCAGTACATGAAATTACAACAGAAAAGAAATATTAGATAAAATAAAATGTTCATGAATCCTAAAATGACGACAATCTGTAAGTTTATAGAAACAATGTAATGCAGGAATTATCTTAACTTTTCAAGGAACTCCTCGACAGCTTTGAAGTGACCCATGAGAAAATTCTTCAGTTTAGATTTGAAAGCGCGTAGACTATTGCACGGCTTTCTGCGGAAGAGTCAAGGAGGGGCGATCAAATTGCAGACTGGATTTCTGTATAGTATTAACTGAGTGAAAGCTCCTAATTCTTGGGGATAAGCCGATATTGTTAACAAGAAATGACATTAAGAAAACTCAGACTAATGAACAGGGGTTGACAAGAGGTTCGCGGCTTACACCTCTTGTTGCCCGAAGCACCCGTTTCTGATCCAAAAATACCCTTTGAGAATGTGAAGAGTTACCCCAAAATATAACAGCATACGTCATAAGCGAATGAAAGTAAGCAAAGTAAATTACTTTTCGTGTCGAACTATCACTTATTTCAGACACTGTTCTAACAGCAGAAATGGCAGCATTGCGTCTGTTAACGAGATGCAGAACATGGGCTTCCCACAACAATTTACTGCCTATCTGAACACTTAGAAATTGGAACTTATGGTCATTCTGTGTACTTTGAACGTCAGGTTTTGTTGAATTGAGTGTAAGAAACAGTAAAAATTGAGGCTTACTGTTATTTAGATTTTGTTTATTTTCTACAAGCCATGAACGTATGCCTTGAACTGCACTATCTGAAACAGTGCCAACGTTTCTTTAAGTAAAACATGTTGACCGCGTTGCAGCAACTTCTTCCATCCCGTAATGTGACAGTATTGTTAACATGGATCCCTTATACAGCAGGGACATAGGTCTTGTCTGCTCCAGTTTTACAGAGCGTTTGTGCGATCTCGGCTCGATTATGGGTGCATGGTGTATGGGTCTGCGAGGCGTTCGTACTTAAACATGTTGGACGTTGTGCACCAAGAAGGGCTTCGGTTGGCCACTGGGGCATTCCGAACTAGCCCCATGCGGAGCCTCTACATCTACATCTACATCTACATCCATACTCCGCAAGCCACCTGACGGTGTGTGGCGGAGGGTACCCTGAGTACCTCTATCGGTTCTCCCTTCTATTCCAGTCTCGTATTGTACGTGGAAAGAAGGATTGTCGGTATGCCTCTGTGTGGGCTCTAATCTCTCTGATTTTATCCTCTTGGTCTCTTCGCGAGATATACGTAGGAGGGAGTAATATACTGCTTGACTCTTCGGTGAAGGTATGTTCTCGAAACTTTAACAAAAGCCCGTACCGAGCTACTGAGCGTCTCTCCTGCAGAGTCTTCCACTGGAGTTTATCTATCATCTCCGTAACGCTTTCGCGATTACTAAATGATCCTGTAACGAAGCGCGCTGCTCTCCGTTGGATCTTCTCTATCTCTTCTATCAACCATATCTGGTACGGATCCCACACTGCTGAGCAGTATTCAAGCAGTGGGCGAACAAGCGTACTGTAACCTACTTCCTTTGTTGTCGGATTGCATTTCCTTAGGATTCTTCCAATGAATCTCAGTCTGGCATCTGCTTTACCGACGATCAACTTTATATGATCATTCCATTTTAAATCACTCCTAATGCGTACTCCCAGATAATTTATGGAATTAACTGCTTCCAGTTGCTGACCTGCTATTTTGTACCTAAATGATAAGGGACCTATCTTTCTATGTATTCGCATCACATTAAACTTGTCTACATTGAAATTCAATTGACATTCCGTGCACCATGCGTCAATTCGCTGCAGATCCTCCTGCATTTCAGTACAATTATCCATTGTTGCAACCTCTCGATACACCACAGCATCATCTGCAAAAAGCCTCAGTGAACTTCCGATGTCATCCACCAGGTCATTTATGTATATTGTGAATAGCAACGGTCCTATGACACTCCCCTGCGGCACACCTGATATCACTCTTACTTCGGAAGACTTCTCTCCATTGAGAATGACATGCTGCGTTCTGTTATCTAGGAACTCCTCAATCCAATCACACAATTGATCTGATAGTCCGTATGCTCTTACTTTGTTCATTAAACGACTGTGGGGAACTGTGTCAAAAGCCTTGCAGAAGTCAAGAAACACGGCATCTACCTGTGAACCCGTGTCTAAGGCCCTCTGAGTCTCGTGGACGAATAGCGCGAGCTGGGTTTCACACGACCGTCTTTTTCGAAACCCATGCTGATTCCTACAGAGTAGATTTCTAGTCTCCAGAAAAGATATTATACTCGAACATAATACGTGTTCCAAAATTCTACAACTGATCGACGTTAGAGATATAGGTCTATAGTTCTGCACATCTGTTCGACGTCCCTTCTTGAAAACGGGGATGACCTGTGCCCTTTTCCAATCCTTTGAAACGCTTCGCTCTTCTAGAGACCTACGGTACACCGCTGCAAGAAGGGGGGGGGGGGGGGGCAAGTTCCTTCGCGTACTCTGTGTAAAATCGAACTGGTATCCCGTCAGGACCAGCGGCCTTTCCTCTTTTGAGCGATTTTAATTGTTTCTCTATCCCTCTGTCGTCTACTTCCATATCTACCATTTTGTCAACTGTGCGACAATCTAGAGAAAGAAGCACAGTGCAGTCTTCCTCTGTGAAACAGCTTTGGAAGAAGACATTAAGTATTTCGGCCTTTAGTCTGTCATCCTCTGTTTCAGTACCATTTTGGTCACAGAGTGTCTGGACATTTTGTTTTGATCCACCTACCGCTTTGACACAGGACCAAAATTTCTTACGATTTTCTGCCAAGTCAGTACATAGAACTTTACTTTCGAATTCATTGAAAGCCTCTCGCATAGCCCTCCTCACACTACATTTCGCTTCACGTAATTTTTGTTTGTCTGCAAGGCTTTGGCTACGTTTATGTTTGCTGTGAAGTTCCCTTTGCTTCGCAGCAGTTTTCTAACTTGGTTGTTGTACCACGGTGGCTCTTTTCCATCTCTTACGAACTTGCTAGGCACATACTCATCTAACGCATATTGTACGATGGTTTTGAACTTTGTCCACTCATCCTCAACACTATCTGTACTTGAGACAAAATTTTGTGTTGAGCCGTCAGGTACTCTGTAATCTGCTTTTTGTCACTTTTGCTAAACAGAAAAATCTTCCTACCTTTTTTAATATTTCTATTTACGGCTGAAATCATCGATGCAGTAACCGCTTTATGATCGCTGATTCCCTGTTCTGCATTAACTGATTCAAATAGTTCGGGTCTGTTTGTCACCAGAATGTCTAATATGTTTCGCCACGAGTCGGTTCTCTGTTTAACTGCTGAAGGTAGTTTTCAGAAAGAACACTTAAAAATATTTCACTGGATTGTTTGTCCCTGCCACCCGTTATGAACGTTTGAGTCTCCCAGTCTATATCCGGCATATTAAAATCTCCACCCAGAACTATAACATGATGGGGAAATCTACTCGAAATATTTTCCAAATTATTCTTCAGGTGCTGAGCCAGAACATCTGCTGAGCCCTGGGGCCTATAGAGACATCCAATTACCATGTCTGAGCCTGCTTTAACCGTGACCTTCACCCAAATCATTTCACAATTCGAATCTCCGTCAATTTCCTTCGATACTATTGCACTTCTTATCGTTATAAACACGCCTCCCCCTTCACTGTCCAGCCTGTCTCTGCGGTATACATTTAAATTTGAGTTTAGGATTTCATTACTGTTTACATGTGGTTTCAGCCATCTTTCTGTCCCTAGTACTATATGGGCGTTGTGACCGTTTATTAATGAGAGCAGTTCTGGGACCTTTCTATAGACGCTCCTGCAGTTTACTATTAGCACATTAATATTGTTATTCCCTGTTGCATTTTGCCTACTCCTGCCTTGCCGCGTCTCAGGAGGCGTCTTGTCGGGCCTAGGGAGGGAATTCTCTAACCTAAAAAAAAACCATGTGCACTCCACACGTACTCCGCTACCCTCGTAGCCGCTTCCGGCGTGTAGTGCACGCCTGACCTATTCAGGGGGACCCTACATTTCTTCACCCGATAGCGGAGGTCGAGAAATTTGCACCCCAGCTCTCCGCAGAATCGTCTGAGCCTCTGGTTTAAGCCTTCCACTCGGCTCCAAACCAGAGAACCGCGATCGGTTCTGGGAACGATACTACAAATAGCTCTGATTCCACCCCGCGAGCGAGGCTTTCCGCCTTCACCAACTCCGCCAACCGCCTGTACGAACTGAGGATGACCTCTGAACCCAGACGGCAGGAGTCATTGATGCCGACATGAGCAACAATTTGCAGTCGGGTGCACCCAGTGCTCTCTATCGCTGCCGGTAGGGCCTCCTTCACATCTCGGATGAGACCCCCGGCAAGCAGACAGAGTGAACACTGGCCTTCTTTCCCGACCTTTCCGCTATTTCCCTAAGGGGCTCCATCACCCGCCTAACGTTGGAGCTCCCAATAACTAATATACCCCTTCCCCGTGTGCCTGCTCGGACCTTGCTGAAGGAGCAGAGGCTGGTGAACCGTCATTTCATATGCGGCGGCGGCTACTTACGGTGCACCAGGCGTGTAAAACTTTGTCCACACCATACACACCTGCATACTATAACGTTTCTCAGCTTCCTCTTGCACGGCTATTTCATAACCGGCAACGAGCGACGAGGCCCTATGGAAGAAGTGACCTTCACGGGTCTTCGGATAGGGCACTGACCTCTCACACATAGCTTTCTATTACGGCGGGAGGATCCCCCGATTTATGATGCTTGTGGTGTGCACTGCATTTTATACCGTGATGCAAGAGCAGAAGCACAAGTTGACGGGGATCTGCCCTGTGTTTTAGTTAACGATGAGACGTGTATGTCTAGCGTTTTAAAGTTTTGTGATGTGTCTGGAGTCCGGCCTAAACTTTTAGGCTGGAAGTTTTAGTGTACTGCCAACTGACTGGCTCCTCCCTTTTTCCTTGCGGTCAGCCAGCCACTACCATCTGCTATATTGTTTTAGCTCCCTCTACCACTTCCTTCCTAGGTTGTGCATGTTTTACTGCTGGCGGCATGATTCGTCTCACGCTTCGGTGTGGGTAGGCACATATTTTTCGTAGCTAGTTTCCTGTGTCTTACGTTCTGCTTTATCTTATTCTTCTGAGTCTTTTCTTGAGACCCATCTCAATCCGTTACTGAGCGGGCACTAAAGACCTTACCGTCGTGCGCCCTTAAAAACCCTCTCCATCATCATCATCATCATCATCATCATCATCATCATATCACTTGTGAAAAAGATGCTGAGACTGTGCTGTTGAAGGGAACAGTACGCTAAATGAACCACATACTTATAACGGTAAATGAGGGCAAAGGGGAAAGCTGGTGCGAAGAAGTCGTTTCCTCCATTTTACACATGAGAATGACGTACCCCATATTCTCCAAGCGCTCGGCTAAACAAGCCCCCAGCTACACATACCTTGAACTCGACGAGAGCAGCAGAAGCTGATTTTAAAGCCCTTACAGACTGGCAGAACGATGCACCTATAGAAGGCCGCGTCGGATTTAGGAGGAGAATAACACGCAGGGACTCGGCGGGGCAGCACAGCGATGGGCGGGAGAGCTGTCAGAAGCATTTGCGGTACCAGGCGAGCTGCTCTGGCTCGCAATCACCGCGGGAATCTGCCTTGACTTGCGGGGTGAACAGGGGGGTGGAGGGGTAGAGGGGAGGGGCCCCCACCCGCGAAAGGCGGGCCTGCGTATAATTACGCAGAACGGCGAGCCACTCCGAGTCCGTCCGAAATAAACAGCTCTCACAGACTGCGGAGCTGGACGCCTCCGTGAAATGAACACCCGGCATTCTTTCTCAAACACGCAGCTTAATTAATGTCGAAAACTGAGAAAGAAACAGCCATTACAAAGGCGCACAACGCTCTCTAAGGAAAGCAGATTTCTTTCTCGCCCCCTTTCTTCTTCTCTTCGTGCTTTCCACCGTCCTTCAATTTTCCCCTAACCCCCGAAAATCTCATTGCGTCACTCACACACACACACGCACACACACACACACACACACACACACACACACACACACACACAGAGAGAGAGAGAGAGAGAGAGAGAGAGAGAGAGAGAGAGAGAGGGGGAGAGACAATTTGTCTGCAGTAGAAATATCTCGAAAACCCCATCGGATCCAAACAATTTTTAATTAAAATTTGTTCGTTTCGGAGGGATACATCCAGCGATACCAAAATCGAACTCCCACTCCAATCCATGTGTGTGTTTGGGTTGGGGTGGGGAAGGGGGGTGGAGGGAGGAGGGGACAACTCTTAAATCTTAATGGGAACACCCATATTTTATTTCAGATTCGGGTTATACGGAAAAGTTTTGACTGCAGCAAGGTTTTCGTTTTTCTACAGGAGTTGTTGTTGTGGTGGTCTTCAGTCTGAAGACTGGTTTGATGCAGCTCTCCAAGCTGTTCTACCCTGAGCAAGTCTCTTCGTCTCAGAATAACTGCTGAATCCGCTTACTGTATTCCTATCTTGGTCTCAAATGGTTCAAATGTCTCTGAGCACTATGGGACTTAACTTCTGAGGTCATCAGTCCCCTAGAACATAGAACTACTTAAACCTAACTAACCTAAGGACACATCCATGCCCGAGGCAGGATTCGAACGTGCGACCGTAGCGGTCGCGCGGTGCCAGACTGTAGCGCCTAGAACCGCTCTGCCACTCCGGCCGGCTATCTTGGTCTCCCTGTATGAGTTTTACTCCCAACCTTTCTCTCCAGTACTAAATTCGTGATTTCTTGTTGTCTCAGTATGTCTCCTGTCAATCGATTCCCTCTTTTACTCATGTTGTGCCACAAATTTCTTGTCTCCCCAGTTCGGTTCAATACATGCTCGTTAGTTACATAATCCACCTGTCTTGTCTTTAGCATTCTTTTGTGACACCACCTTTCAAAAGCTTCTATTCTCTTCTTGTCTAAAATCTTTATCGTCCATGTTCCACTTCCATACATGCCTACACTCTACACATATACTTTTAGAAAAGGCTCCCGAATACTTCCGTCTGCGTTCTATATAAGCAAATTTCTTTTCTTGAAAAACGCATTTGCTTACCATTACGTCTACATTTCATATGCTCTCTGCTTCAGCCATTACCAGTTACTTTGCTGCCCAAGTAGCAAAATTCATTTAGTACTTCAGATGTCTTATTTCCTAATCTAATTCCCTCAGCGTCACCTGGTTTAATTCGACTGCATTCCATTATCCTTGTTTTGCTTTTGTTGATATCCATCTTATATCCTCATTTCAAGACACTGTCCACGCTATGCAACTCATCTTCCAAGTCCTTTTCTCTCTCTGACGAATTACAATGTCGCGATAGATGGCGCTGTAACAGGAAAAATCAAAATAGGTAGAAAATCGCACATTCCAAATCCCCCACCTCCACTCCGCAATGGTAGGACAGCCACTTATTTCATAAATTTTAGTGGAAAACCCCATTCTCGACGTTGTATTCGTCCTGTAAAACGAATAGGTGTTCGTTGGAGGGGCTACTGTGGCCATGTACCGAACAACGACGTGTCGTAACAGGCGGTGCAGTGCGATCAGAGCTCACTTTTATTTCAGAGGGAGAAGTCAAACTATCGCTAAACATCTCATTACGTGAGTGTTTTTTATTGCCTGCACATCTGCCCTTCATTTCTAGCACAGAATTGCAAGTGGACTGACTGCTGCATTCGTATAAGCTAAAGCTGAAATGATTCTCATACATGGTGATCGTAGAAGAAATGCCTTTTATGCTGAGCGTTTTCCAGGTAATGTTCGTTTTTTTTCTTTTTTGCGTAAACTCAGAGCAAAGGAGAAGGTAATAAAATAACTGTACCAGGAGCTTTCCACCAAACGCAAATATACGCTCTCGGGAGTTACAGCAGGATTCCACAATTTCCCTTGGTAGTATTGTTAACATATTGCGTAGTTATAAGTATCACCCTTATGATATTTCGTTGCATCAAGTACTTCACGGCTAAAATTTTCATTATCGAGTAGTGTTTTGTGAATGAGGGCTTCAACAGGTTGAAGCTAATCCCAATTTCTTTTCTAAAATACTATTTTCATATGATACTGCATTCAAAAAAAACATGGCAGAATTAAGCGGCATAGCATTCTTACCTGGAGTATAAAACCCCCATTGCCTTGGACGTTCGACAAAGTAATTGGTTTCAACATGACGGTTGTCTACCGCATTATTCAATTGAAGCACGGGAGGTATTAGACCGTGCTTACAATAGTCGGTGAATTGGAAGAGGTGCCCCTATTAATTGGCCTCCTCGGTCGCGTCATTTGACTTCGCCTGATTTCTTTCTGCGGGTTACCTAAGAGATAAGGTTTATCAGTAAGTGCCAACAGACTGTGAAATCATGGTATAACGCGTAACAAAACCCTTGTACTAAAATTCCCGCAGTTATTCCTCTATCCTGTGCACAGTCATCTGAAGAATTAATCGCCGCGCGGGGTTAGCCGAGCGGTCTGGGGCGCTGCAGTCATGGACTGCGCGGCTGGTCCCGGCGGAGGTTCGATTCTTCCCTCGGGCATGGGAGTGTGTGTTTGTCCTTAGGGTAATTTAGGTTAAGTACTGTGTAAGCTTTGGGATTGATGACCTTAGCAGTTGAATCCCATAAGATTTCACACACATTTGACATTTTTTTGAAGAATTAATCAATAAATGTATTGCTCGAACAGTACACCCGTGGACTGTTCGAGTAAGAAATACACCGGGAGAAACTGAAGAATCACAATAAATGTATTGAAATGAAGGTCACTCACTATTTGAAAAAGAAGAAAAACCATCCGATGTGCGAGAGGCGACGAGATTCACAACAGCAAAGCACTCCGAAGTGAACAGGAAACTGCTACGTCCACATCGTTGTTCATCGTTAACGCTAAACGTAGTTTTTGACTATTAAACGAATCAATGAACCTTTTTCTGATCGTACTGCGCTGCCTTTTATGATAAGTCGTAGTTCGTTACTCGGCCACAGTAGCGCGTCGGAACAGCCCCTTTTCGTTTTATCGGAGTCATAAAACTTTGAGAACGGAGTTTCCCATTAAAAGTTATGAAATAAACGCCTTTCCTACCCTCGCAGCTCAAAGACGGTGGGGGAGGAGACTAAATTCAAGTATCATTTTTAGCACTTTGAAACATAAGATTTTCTACCTATTTTGAATTTTCTCACTACAGCGCCATCTGTGGCGAAGGTAAAAAGTTATTTCAGGCAAAACTTATGCATTTTTCCCGTAAAATACAATTAAAAAATACAATTAGAAAAATGAGTGTTCTCATTTATGGTTTCAAAGTCCCCCCTTCCCCCACTCCCCCCACCTCCCCACCTCCCCACCCCCGAAACACAGACACGGGTTGGGGATCGGGTTTCGTATCACTGGATGTCCCCCTCCGAGAGGAACAAATTTTAATTACAAAACAGTTTGGATCCGATGCGAATTTTTCGAAACATTTCAATGTCGTCATATAAATTGAACTCCCTGTGTATGTATATTACTCCACAAGCCACCTTACAGCTGTACTTCAGATACCACTGTGATATCCTCACTTCCCTATATCAGTAGCGAAAAGTGCGCAGGATGAACGATTGTTTGTAATCATGCGCAACTGCTGTAATCCTTATAATTTTCATTTACCCTCGTGTGGCGTTTGCCTCAGGACTTGGTTAAGCATCATCGTGACGCTTTCGCAGGTTCTCGACGAACTTATGACAAACCACCCAATTCTTCCTCATACCTCTGTCTTCTTATTTGGTAGCGGCCCTATACTGACAATTAGTATTCAACTATCCGTTGCAAGTCTACATACAAAACATCACGAACAGGTATTTAAGCGATAAATCCATAACTGTTCTTCAGTTCGTTTACATATCGGTACCCTCGCGGCCGCCAAAAATGACATTAGACTAATTACAGGAAGCACAGGAGTATTTAAGCACTCATTCTCCCTATGTTATACTCAAGAAGAAACCCTAGGTTATGATGCCATGGTAAGTACAGCCTGATATGCACTTCACAGTGGTTTTGTGGTAATAGTTTTGTTTCTTAGTTCTATTTTAAACCGTTATGTATGCGTATTCTCGTGTATTTAATCCATGTGATTGCTTCCAGTGACTGCCCGGCGATCGTGTAAATCACACAATAACAGGTCTTTCACAGTAGTCATGCGCAATACTGTACATCTGTGTACGCCAGCACTACACCAAGCCTTGACCTACTGAAGGTCGTCCTGCATTTTGCTACAATTTTCTAGCGTTGCAACTTCTTTGCATACATCATCATCCGTGGATGATATTTTACATGTACGAGGGAAGACCGGAAAGTAAAGCACAAAAATTGTATTACCAAATGTTTAATAGGCAATATAGCAAAAAATTGGCAAGTCAGTTTACATCTCTTACCCACTTTCCTACCTAATCAGCAACGACCTCGACACAGATCACCCGTCATGGTAGCAGTTTCAATATGCCCTGTCAGTAGAAGTCCTTTGGTCGGAGGATAGCCATTTTTGTGGACTGCTAATTTCACTTCCGCATCTGTCGCAAGGCAGATGAAAGTTCGACAGTGCAGGATCGGGACTGTGTGGCGAATGTACTTAACATTTTAACGTGACAGCTGTTGGTAATCTTAAGGGGTTACGGACGTGTTGCTGCAATGGCTCGCCAATATATACTCTGACTCGCTAGAAAAGAGCAGGCGTCAAGGGGTTGGCCTGTAACGTCATCATAGAGGAATCATAGAACACGGCGACATCCAGTGCCGCTGCCGGACAAACGGGCCACGGTCCTCATTCGCGACGAGAGAAGAGCGCGGCCGCAGATAGCGACCCAGCCCGCGCGCGCGTACAGTGTTGGCGCCCAGTGTAACTGTGCGGACTTTGATTCTCCGACGGTGTTGACCCGGATTCGTTCGTCTGCGGCCGAAGATGCTTGGTACTGGCAATTCTGGTTGCCATACCTTGCTGAATTGAGATCCCCTGTCTCTGCTGATCATATCAAGCGGCTGACACTTGGCGCCTGCGCTTTTCTAGTGGGTAACGGTATATATTGGCGCGCCATTGCAGAAAAATGTCAGTAAACATCTGAAGATGGTGAGCACCTGTCTGGAAGAAATATTGTGCAGCTTCCGCAACGTTATCCAGCGCGACGTGCGTGATCCAATGGAGCTGTATGGTGGATGCTGGAGAACTTTCAATCCAAATTTGGCGATTTTCTCACGAGTAGGTGCAGCAAGATGGGGGCGAGCATTGTCATGAAGAGGTTAGACACCGTCAGTATTAATGTCGTCGCGTTTGTCAAGGAGCGCACGATGCAACTTAGCCAATGTTTTAATATAGGCTGTAGCATTCACAGTGGTTCAGTGTTCAGCAGAGTCCACCAATAACACTCCAGGCACATCCCAGAACACTGGCAGAAGCAGTTTCCTAGCAGATTGAATCACTCTGATTTCTTTTTCGTCCTGGGCAACTAGCGTGTTTACACTCCACAGAGTAGTACAGGGCCCATGACTCCTCACCAGTGGCGGCTACTTTCAGCAAGTCATACCGCTCTGCGGCGTAACGCGTTAAGTGATCGAAGCTTGTCATCATTTTTTGGCTCTTGTGGTTGGCTATCTTTCAACGTGTCATGAATAATAGCGCACATGTACCATAGAAACGCTAACTGCTACTATAATGTTCGCAGTAGCACACGCCAGTCGTTCAAAAGTGCTCCTCAATGACTACGGCATTCTGCGGTGTTGCAAGCTTTACCGGCGGCCCAGAGCCACTGAGGTTCTGACGGACCCTTTCTGAAGAATGCACACCACATGGAGACATTGCTGGAGTCCATATATTTGTCCCCATGCACGTCACGTTCATCCCTATCAATTTCACTCAGTTTATGCCCTTTGGCACACAAATATCGAACTACACTTTGCTATTCTTCACGAGACAGCGACGGTAACATTCTCGCCATTTTTGTTTCGCTCATGAAAGCCGATTACCCTTTGTAGCGCAGACTTCAAACCATGTTGTTGTGAAGTTTCATCATTAAAGCTTGAATATCAGGGGAGAAAAAAATTATTGTGCGTTACTTTTCAATCCCTCATCGTATATGCAAGGGAGAGAGACTGTGGTGTAGCCTAACCAAACGTTACTCAGTCTGTACACTAAGCAATCAGAAAATGAAACCTAAGAAAAATTTGCAATAGGAATTAAAGGTCAAGTAAAAGAAATAAAATCTATGAAGTTTTTCGGTGACATGGAATTCTATCAGAGATAGCAAATGACTTGGAAGGGCGGTTGAACGGAATAGACTGGGTCCTGAAAGAGGAGTTTTGTTATTTAGGCAGTAAAATAACTGATGATGACCGATGTAGAGAGGATATTAAATATAGACAGGCAATGGCTAGGACAATGTTTCTGCAGAAGAGAAAGTTCTTAACATTGTATGTGGATTTAAGTGTTAGAGAGTATTTTCTGAAATATTTTTATGGAGTGCAGCCATGTACGAAAGTGAAACGCGGACGATAAAAAGTTTAGGCAAGAGCAGAATACAAGCTTTTCAAATAAGGTAGTATAAAGGAATGCTAAAGATCATGTAACTACAATAATGAGGAGGTAAAGAGCAGAATTGGGAAGAAAAGTAATTTTTGGTAGCCTGACTAGGATCTGTTGATAGGATGCATTCTGAGACATGAAGGTATCATCAGTTTAATACTGCAGGGAAGTGTGAAAGAGGAAAATCGTAGAGGGGACCAGGAAATGAATACTGTAACCAGATTTAGAAGGATATAGGTTGCAGAGTTATTCGGAGATGAAGGGGCTTGCACAGGATAGAATAGCATGGGGTTTGGGCCCACAGTAACCCATCTTTTTTGTTTATTTAATTGGCCTTTGAGTGTGTACTCAATTTAGCCATCGGCAACACATAGTGACAATGTACACACAATTGAATAAACAAATACAGAAATGCATATTTACAAGAATAAAAAGCTTAACTGTTACAGTTTTCTACGTAATGTTTTAAAAATTGAATTGAATTGAATGGGAAAATAATTAAAAGTGTCTTGGCTTACAATTCACACCAATTCTGAAATATCTTCACCAGCAAGACATATTTATAATTTACGTACACCATTAAAACCTACAGATTGTAACCAGTACTCTTGATGAAGTTAACTATCACTTTATATAGACGAACGTCTTTAGTTCACAAAAGAGAAGAAGCTGACTGCGGAAGATGGTAGCCCATACTCAGCAATGTCTTCAGAAAGACCAACCGTTCACGGTCAAATTTGGGGAACATAAATAAGATGTTGTTGACATCCGCTTCCGACTCAGGATCACACTCACATGCTGGTGAACTGTAAACGTTGATCCGATGTAGATGTTGTGGGAAAGAGTCATGATTGAAGCGGAGTCTTATGACGGTAGAAATCGTGGATCGGTCCAGATGTGTCCTCATGAACCATGGGTGTGAAGAAATCCGAGGTTGTAGCACTGCGTAATAACCGCCTTTTTTCTGTTGAGAAACGTTCCACGTTTCCTGCCATTGTTGTCTTGCGTTATCCTTGACTTCACGTAAGTAGTCTGTATAAGGAAGGTGCAGATCCAGGACGGTGCCTAAGGTTGCCGCTTGTTTGGCTAATGCATCAACTTCATCATTATAGAGGAAACCAGAGTGGGAAGGTACACACAACAAATGGATCGTCCTGCCCGTGCGTGTGCTGCGAATATATTCAGATATCCAAGATATAACTGTTGGTTGTTGTGTTCCATCGACTGTACTGAATGTTTTTAAGAACGCTTTGCGAGTTAGATACTATCAATATCTTGGGGAAGAAAGTGCTAGAGACAAACTTAAGTGCTTCCAAAATTGCCACTGTCTCCGCCGTAAAAACAGAAGTGCTCGTAGGCAGTTTGAAGGTTTTGCGGATCTGGATCTGAGGGCAGAAAAAAGCGCATCCTGTACACACTTCTTGCGGAATTTTGGAGCCATCGGTATATACACAGAGAAAAGCTGGCCATTGTGCTTGAACGAGACGATTGAAGCCAACGTTGACATTTGTACTGTCCAGCCAGGTCGTACTTAAATAAAGGACTGGGATCTGGGAGCAGAGCGTTTGAAGATCATATTCAAAAACAGGTAGATGCGCTGAACGCCGTATAGAACGTATGACAGGTGGCCAAGTGCCAAAGCTGGCACAAACGGCTGGCACTTTATTCCTTCTGTGGGATACAATCCACAGTCGATAAATGCAGTCTCTACTTTGATAGACGTAACTGTCAATAATGGCCACGCCTTGAATGTAGAATTTGTCCGATAATATTTGGCGCCTGATGCTCAAGGGCACCTCCCCTGTTTCTATTAAAAGGGTGTTGGTGGGCGTCGATAGCATGGCTCCAAGACAGGTACGAATGGCTGTATATTGAAGAGTATATAATTTGGAGAGATGATTCTTTGACGTAGTGTGGTAGAATTGACAGCCATAGTCTAATCGAGATCGAATTATCCGTCGATACATGGTGAGTAAAACACTCTGTTGCGCTCCCCACCAGACACCAGTGAGTGATCTGATTACATTTAAACCTTCTTCACACTTGGTAACGGTGGATCGGATGTGGGACGCCCAGCTTAACTGAGAGTCAAAAAACCGTCCCCAGAAATGGAACGTGAGATTTTATTTGGAAGGTGTACTTGCCAGATGTAATGTGAACTTCAGTGCGAGCTGTCGTCGACGTGGAGAAGGGAACGACTGCTGATTTCTCAGCCGAGATCTCCAGCCCATTGATAGAGAGCCACTCATCGATGTGTGCGATGGTTGTGGTTAATGCCGTTTTGGCAGAATAAACACATATAACATCAGCATACTGTAGGATTTTTGTGCGGGTGAGTAAGTATGCGTTCTAGGTCGTGCGTATATATACAGGAGAGGACTAAAAATTGCACCTTGCGGCAAGCCCTGGGAGACATAAAAAGGTCAGATCATGGTACCTTTGAAACGGACCTAGATCGTTCTTTGAGTAATCAGGGTACTGATACCGTAGACCATCCGTGAAGGAATTCCGAATCCTGCCAGCTTGTCCAAGAGTATCGGTATTTGTACGTGATCATATGCACCCTTAACGTCAAGAAAAGCTGCCACTACTGTCTCTTTCGTTTGAAAGGCTGACGTGATATCCATATTAAGCAAAAACAGGTTATCTATGGTCCCTTTGCCTTTTCTGAACCCGTATTGACTCCGAGGCAACAAATTAGTGTTTTCAAGCCACCTTTCTAGTCTCCTTTTTATCATACGTTCCAGTGTATTTGCAACACTCGACGACAAGGCAAAAGGTCTATAATTAGTACCGACATTTGGATCTTTACCACTTTTGAGAATTGGAATTATTACTTGCATCTTCCATGTTGATATGAGGTCTTTCTTCATCCAGTAATGATTAAAAATGTTATGCCAGCTGCTTGCCATACTGGTTTCATTATTTAGGGACAGGCAAAATTGTTTCCAACTGTCCTTCTTGGTTTTCTTCAGGAATTTGTTAACTCGCCCATTCACTTTTTGCACAACCAAGAAGTTGTCCAATGAAGGATTCTGACGATAGGTTTTCAAGGCGAGTCGTCGCTTCGCAACTTCCCGAGAGCATTCAGAATTCCACCAAGAAGCATAACGGTGCTTCATTACTGTAAGCTCTTTTTTCTTAGGGATGCTAATGCCAGCTGCGACGTTCATAGCATTGAGTAAAACTGGGAATACATCTTCGTCCCGTAAGTCACGTCTCGTATTTGCGAGTGCCCGCCGAACCGTTTCCTTATAAGAGGCCCAATTGTCTTCCTTGATTTTCCACGTACTATTAGAGTAACAGATGTGCGTAGTATCGGCGTTGATGTTAATGTGAAACTCTATTAGGAGATAATCGGATCCCATTGAATCCTTTTTAACGCACCAATGAGATATTTCAGTAAAGCAGGGGGTGCAAAGAGTTCATCAACTGCGGAGGGTCTACGGAGGGGTGAAGTTATCATAGTAGGAGAGCCATCGTTCAGTATCACTAGGTTATTATCTTCGATAACGCTTATCAAGGTCCTGCCGTTCCTGTCTGTCACGTCTCCTCCCCACGGTACATGATGGGCATTCACGCCTCCAGTTACGATAAAGGGAAGACGAAGCTGACTTATTAATTGTCTCCAGTCAACTTCCACGATACTGTGGTGGGGAGCGTTATACAACAAGACGACTGTAAAGGTTTTGTGGGCAGTTCGTATCTCACAGCAGCTAATTCAAGGTTAGTGACAGGTACGTGTAACAGGTGTGATCGATGTGGCAGCGAAGTTTTTACCAGTATAGCTACGCCGCTCCAACCATCGAGACGGGCTTCCCTTACTATAGAATAATTCTGAAAGCGAACAGTTCGTTAGAATTTGAATCAAGGTTCACATAACAGGACGATATCAGGCTGGCTAACGAACAGTTCTCGTTTGCAAGCTTTCTCTATTACAATTAGCCGATCTCGCATTCCACTGCAATACTTTTAAAGCAGCCATAATTTAGGGAGAGAGAGACTGAAATATGCCAGTAACGAGGTGCTGGATATCGGAATTGTTCATAGCACTATTTTGTCTCATGTTTTGCATGACAATATCAATCACATTTATTATCTTATCTATAAGTTCAGCGTGACCTTGAGGCTGTCGTGGATTCGGCGTTTGTGGAGTTGTTAATCTGTGAGCAGCAGGCTGGTAGGGATTTTGGCTGATAGGAGTGAATGAGTGTTGCATGGGATATAACAGGCTGCGTTACTGACACCACTCACAAACGTTACTTTGGTTGTTTTCTTGTGCCTGCCGCCGGGGAGGCCGGTAAGCGACATGTGTCTGCTGGGGCACAGTTTCACACATCCGCGTTGTTGACTCTGCATGCTTGCGGCGGGCAGCGGCGGGAAGAGTTGTGGGTTTTGAAAGTCCGGAGAGCTCAAATTTGTTGGAGCAGGAATGATCGGAGCCGGCAAGTGATGTTGTTGAACCCCGGTGACGGATGCATAGGTTGGCATACGAACAATAGACAGCGCATCCCTGAAGTCAATGTTGTTGAACGTAGCTAATTCTTGAGCTCGTCGCCGTATATGGTATTCCGGGCAGGAACGGTCCGTGGATGCGTGTTGTCCCCCGCAATGAGCCCAAATAGTGATAGGTGAGACACAGGATTCAACATTATGTGGACCACTACATCTGAGATCGACATTGTTTGCTGATGTGCCCGTAAAGAAGACAATTAAAGCACTGCCTGACAGTTCGTACATACAGGTCTACGGGACATCTTGTTTCGTGAATAGACACGGCTTCCGGTAAGGTTTGAGAGGCGAAAGTTAACAAACAGGTCTGCAATTTAACGATTTGATCTTTACCATATCTCTTCGTAAACCTCCGAACACCTACAACAAGGAAGGGAGATTGCACGACTTCCAAAATCTCCGCTTCTTCAAGGTTGGTGTCTACTTTCCTTATTACTCCCAGCTTATGGACAACAAACGAAGGAATGTAAGCTCCTACATTTTTTGACTTTAATACCTCACTGGTAGCTAGGAAATTAGCCTTGTCTGGGGTTTTCAGTTCCACCTTAACTTTTGTTTTTCCTGCAGAAGAGATGTTAAGTATAGAATTGTTCACTTCTGGCAAGGAAATAGTCAATAATTTCCCTAGTGCCATAGGGTGCAATCGGCCTAAGTTTTTGTCGAAACATTCCATGTAAGCCGGTCGCTGTGGTCTAGCGGTTCTAGGCGCTCAGTCCGGAACCGCGCGACTGCTACGGTCGCAGATTCGAATCCTGCCTCGGTCATGGATGTGTGTGATGTCCTTGGGTTAGTTAGGTTTGAGTAGTTCTAAGTTCTAGGGGACCGATGACCACAGATGTTAAGTCCCATAGTGCTCAGAGCCATTTGAACCATTCCATGTAAACTACGAATGGTCCCCTATCTGTACGTTTGTAAGTTGAGAGACCTCTTATCAGGTTACACCAACAGACTGAATGGGACGGATTATAGATGAAATATCAGGCAGGTTTCGGAAACACCTACAACAGCAACCTCAATATCAGTGACGTGCTTTCAGTGTGCGCAAGGTAACCACTACTAACCTAGTATAAAGTGTAAACAAAGTAGTAACTAATGGAAATACATAAATTACGAAATGCGAATTATATTGACGCCACCTATATTAGGCATAGAAATTATCACCTGTTGGTGGTACACGACAGTTTGTGCCGGACCGGGACTCGAATCATGATTTCCCGCTTGTGGTGAGTGAATGGTCACCTTAACCATCTTGGCTATCCCTGCAAGCTTACCGGCCTGATTCAAACCTCCATACGCCACACTGTCTACACCCCTTCTGCCCGCAACATTACTTGGATTCCCTCAACAAGGTTACTGAGACACACATGTTTACGTTACTATTATAATCGTCGTTAGCAATAGGGGAGTGGAGAATTGGCGTATGGAGGTTTGGGTGGGCCCGGGAAGCGTACACGGATAGCCGAAGTGATTAAGGTGACCGCTCGCACCGTGAAATTCGAGTTCGAGTCCCGGTCCGACACAGATTTTCATGTGTGACTAATAGGTACAGATTTATCAAATGCGAATAAATTTTGTGGTATTAATACAGCTACATACAGATCGTCACCACTGTCTCTACCCTCAGACACCAACGCTTGTCTGAAAGAACAGACACTGTAAAGTAAGAGATATTAAAGTTTAACAACATGGATTGAAAAAAATTATTGTACAATATTTTCAGACCAGCGGTGCTGATTGTTCACGGTTCTCAGCTAAATTAGTAAATTAGTGCTCATTTTAAGTTATGATTTCGGCAGACACGGATTGTGTCTCAACAGGTGTACAAGCGGCGGCCGGGGTCTGGGAAGCGCGATTACCAGCCAACCCCAGCCATCGGGTTCCCACTTTGTGTGAGGTTCGCTGGTCATCGGGTCACTTCCAGTCAGTGAGATTCCGAGCCGAAGACATGTCTGGAGACGCTCTGGACAGTGGTGGGATGCCAACTTGTGAGTCGCCCGCCATACAGCCCGACAACCAAGAGTGGTAGGCTGGCCTGCCATTTCTTTTGTAACAGGTCCCTTTTGGTTGTCATCCGTAGTACCTTCATAGCACAGAGATACGCCAACGATTACCTACACTCCTTTTTTGCTGCCTTTCATGGTCAGTTATGCAGACCTGAAGAGGATGGCAGAAGACCGGACAGCCTGGAGAACTACCATGTGAAAACTAGCCTTTTGGCAGAACACTGATGATGATGATGATGATGATGGCAAGCCACCTTGGGCTTACATTTCAGAAAATTAAGTCCCTCCCGCGCACAACGGGAGTTTCATACTACTTGTTTTCGTGCTTGCAAAGCTCTGCCTTGCTCAGTAAGATCGCTGTATCTCTGGCCAATAGATGACGTGTAGTGCGTTATGGACAGAGCCCTATCACGGTATTTTGTCGATCTAACGGGCTGATTTGGCACTAAGGTCCTCAGGAGGGCATCCAACAACTCTATCAATTAATGCCAAGGCGATCAGCTGTTTGCATCAGGGTCAGAGGTGGGCCAACGCGTTATTGACTTGCTCAATTTCTGAAGCTCTTTCTCTTGAATAAATATTCCGATTTTTCTGAAATTGCACTCGTTTGTTTGTCTGTATGTGCGCATTACATCTACCTATTTGCGGCCCATTCGGATAATTCCTTCGTGGTGCGCACTTTTTTTTGTCTTAGACGGTATGCGGCAACATTACTCAAGTTAAATATTTCGAGTGCTTAGATGGCATTCTTGGGAGCACTGTCCACAGAATCCAGAAAAACAGCCTAGTCAACTGTTTGAAACGTCTGTATCGAGCAAGTCACTTCCACCAGTGACATACTTCACCAGACAGTCGCACCTCTAGTTGTCATCATTAAGTACCAGTGTTAATAACATGCAGAAAACGAAATGACATTGAGGAACATATTCAGACCCAAGATCCTTGACGTTATCTGGATATACAAAAGCGTAGAACTGTATGTCTTCACGGAGCGATTTAATTCTACTACACGGAAAAGACATTTGAAATTTTTTGGATATATAGCACCAGTGAGCGACACGTCTAACCATTACTTTTTTCCGCAAAATAAATGAGATTCGAAGAATCAAAGTACGATAGCAAGGATACAACCGAAAGGATCTAACGCACATTGTTGTTGGCCCATTGGGAACAATACGAACTACATGTACAAGGGTCACTCCAAAAGAATTGCACACTCTTTTTTTTTAAATCCATCTTTTATTCTACATGTTTGAAAGTCTTACAGTGTGTATATACATCCTTTAGGAATAATATTTTCATTTCTCCACATAATTTCCATCCCTCTCAACTGACTTACGAAATCGTGACACCAGCGCCTGTATACCCGCATGGTAAAATTCTGGACCAACCTGTTGGAGCCATTGTTTGGTGGTTTGCACAAGGGAGTCATCATCTTCAAACCTTGTTCCACGAAGAGAATCTTTCAGTTTCCCAAAGAGATGATAGTCACATGGAGCCAGGTCAGGACTGTAAGGTGGGTGTTTCAGTGTTGTCCATCCGAGTTTTGTGATCGCTTCTATGGTTTTTTGACTGACATCGGTTGTGCATTTTCGTGCGACAGCAAAACATCCTGCTTTTGCCGATGTGGTCGAACACGACTCAGTTGAGCTTGAAGTTTCTTCAGTGTCGTCACATATGCATCAGAATTTATGGTAGTTCGACTTGGCATGATGTCCACAAGCAAGGGTCCTTCAGAATCGAAAAACACCGTAGCCATAACTTTTCCAGCACAAGGTGTGGTTTTGAATTTTCTTTCTTGGGTGAATTTGCGTGATGCCACTGCATTGATTGCCTCTTCGTCTCTGTTGAAAAATGATGGAGCCATGTTTCTTCACCTGTCACAATTCTTCTAAGAAATTCATCTCCACCATTCTTGTACTGTTCCAAAAGTTCGCTGCATACCGTTTTTCTTGTTTCTTTGTGAGCCATTGCTAACATCCTGGGAACCCAATTGGCACAAACCTTTTTTAACATCAACACTTGCAGAATTCTGCATACACTTTCTTCCTCTATCACAACGTAGCGTGACAATTCGTTCACTATGATGCGTCTGTCAGCAGTCACCAATTCGTTAACTCTCTGCACATTGTCAGGAGTGTGTGCAGTACAAGGCCTGCCACTGCGAGGACAATCCTCAATATTGCTGTGCCCGCTTTCATCACGTAACCTGCTTGCCCGCCGACTAACTGTACTGCGATCGACAGCATCACCTCCATACACCTTTTCCAACCGCTTGTGGATGTTTCCCACTGTCTCGTTTCCACAGCACAGGAATTCTATGACAGCACGTTGCTTCTGACGAATGTCAAGTGTAGTAGCCATCTTGAAGACATGCTGTGACGGCGCCACTCACGGGAACAGGTTGAACTAAGTTTGAAAACAAGCGCGAAAGATGTATCTACACACTGTATAACTTTCACACATGCTGAATGAAAACTGTATTTTTAAAAAATTTGTGTTCATTTCTTTTGGAGTGATCCTCGTAGACAGAACACCAACTTTCGTAAGTTCACCTCCAAGCAGCTACGTGAAAGGAAACTAAAACTTTCCAGGAAGATAACAGACCCACAGCGATAGGGTGAAGAGGATTTGGGAGGATTTAAGCTAACTTGTGGGTACACTTGCACTGTAAAGAGCAGACGTTAGCAATACTATTACCACTGCTACTTCTACTACCAATAGTAATAATAATAATAATAATAATAATAGTCATAGTAACAATAATAACATGACATATACGAAAATATGTGTGACCCTTTGAAATGATTATACCTTCGACACATTCAAAAATTGCGATCACAGCTACAAATGCCACAGACAGGTAACACCTGATAGCTGCATCTTTGCTACAGAAAGCAGTGTTGATTGATCGATTATATTTGTCGTAGATACAAAATGCTAGTGGTCTCAAGATTTTTGATTTCTAGTGATTCAGAATTAAGTAGCTGAAAGCTCAAGAATATATTCACAGGTACTTTAGAGTCGGTGAGTATGTTGTTGGCGTGCAATATGTGTTCCCCCTTTATTGTTATTTGGATGTCGACATATCACATCTACATTCTGTGCTTCATGACACAAAACTCAATTTTTTCTTTTTTTTTGCATTCTTCTTATTACAAATTTTTATACTTAGAATGTGAAATATGGACGATTATGAATTTTGTGTTTAAACTGAAGCGATGTTACGCGTAAAACTTCAAGTGACGGGTTATTTTAATATTGAGAAGTTAAGGAAGTTGATGGCTGCTAAAGATGTGTAACGCAGTGGTGGAGAACAGAATGGAAATATGAAAATTTACAGGATATGCTGCGAAGCTGCTGTGGATTTAAGGAATGGGAATGGACGTAACCCTACTATGTGATGAAGTTTTCTGGAAAGGAGAGCAATGTGGATATTTAGAAGAAAATTCGGATACATATTTCAACAGATCTGGAAAGGTTGTATTATGTCAATGTGAACTCAGTGTAATAAGGTGTTTCCGTCACAGATGTGGATATTACGTAGATGTCAGATTGGCTAGATTAGTTGATGCAGGCAGAGTTATGGGATAGGAGAAAGTCCAGCAAAATCGACAAGGATGAATATTACTCGGATCAATGATTTGTTTTCGTGGCGGTTGTCACACCATCTAAACTTGATTGTTTTTCGGAGTCGAAAGATCATGTTGAAAACTTAAAACCACTGAAGTATATCGTTACACTTTAGATTGTTTACGAAGCACAGCAGAAATCAATCAGAACTAATTACGGTTATTGGATGCTGCACGTAATAAATATTCTGTGTCACATAACAACCAAGGTAATGTCATTAATTGGCAAAACGCCATTATTTCGATTTACTGCGCTGTCTGTGTTAATTGGCTCTACTTACTTGGATCCATGTTGCACCGTTATCCCTTGATTTTGTAGAGGACTTCCATTACAAGAAGTGTGTGGAGTGGTATGTTATCCACGGTAACGTACCTGTAACAACAGAACCGACCAATTAGTGGCATGTTATTCGGTAAATTAAATCATTTCACTATACAGGGTGTATCATAATCAATGGCGTAAGCGCATGCAGTTGAAAGTACACGATACTTGAACCGAAAAAATTTCACTAAACATGTGCTCTAAAATGCATACCTTAAGAACTATGAGCCCATGTTCATCAGCGGTAATTTGGAACACAACTTTTCTAATGAACAGGTTCAAAAATTGCTCAAATGGCTCTGAGCACTATGGGACTTAACATCTGTGGTCATCAGTCCCCTAGAACTTAGAACTACTGTAACGTAACTAACCTAACGACATCATACACATCCGTGCCCGAGGCAGGACTCGAACCTGCGACCGTAGCGGTTGCGCGGTTCCACACTGAAGCGCCTAGAACCGCTCGGCCACTCTGGCCGGCCAATGAACAGGTGCTCATAACTTTTAAGGTATGCATTTTAGAGCTCATGTTTACCGGACATTTTTTCTTGTTTTGGTCAATATTATGACTACCCAAAACATGGAAAGCAAAGAGCTTTCAGTAGAAGAGATTTGCTTCACAGTATCGAAGATGAAAAATGCATTTTCGACTTTTTCTTCTAGTATCGTGTACTTTCAGCTGTACGCGTTTACGCCATAATTATGATACACGCTGTATTACTGAGCTACAGCAGGTAGAGCGTTATTTGTTCACTTATTCTTGTACGTAAATGACTGAATTAAGTTAATTTATCAATGCAGAAAAAATTGGTTTAATATGACATTCAGAACATAAAATTGGAAACCCCAATTAGTCACTTCCAAATAAATTCGCTGAACGCAAATGACTTGGATTCAATTTTGTTAGGCTTAGATGTACTACCTATTGGTGATAAGAAAATTGTTGCTGTGCCATATATAAGCAACGTTATGACTTTCATATTGTTACTCTTAAGGCTGTTGGGAGCCACCAAGGACACTCCAAAGTAGGAAATCAGACTCACAGTGCAGAGAGCAGGTAAAAGTTGTAGCATTTAGGTTAGTGGAGCTAAACAAGTATACTGCAAATTGCAGACGTTCTGGGCAGCTGTCCCAGGGGAGATGTTTAACTTCAGAGAATTAACTGGTGCCGGCCGGTGTGGCCGAGCGATTCTAGGCGCTTCAGTTTGGAACCGCACGACCGCTACGGTCGCAGGTTCGAATCCTGCCTCCAGCATGAATGTGTGTGATGTCCTTGGGTTACTTAGGATTAAGTACACTCCTGGAAATTGAAATAAGAACACCGTGAATTCATTGTCACAGGAAGGGGAAACTTTATTGACACATTCCTGGGGTCAGATACATCACATGATCACACTGACAGAACCACAGGCACATAGACACAGGCAACAGAGCATGCACAATGTTGGCACTAGTACAGTGTATATCCACATTTCGCAGCAATGCAGGCTGCTATTCTCCCATGGAGATGATCGTAGAGATGCTGGATGTAGTCTTGTGGAACGGCTTGCCATGCCATTTCCACTTGGCGCCTCAGTTGGACCAGCGTTCGTGCTGGACGTGCAGACCGCGTGAGACGACGCTTCATCCAGTCCCAAACATGCTCAATGGGGGACAGATCCGGAGATCTTGCTGGCCAGGGTAGTTGACTTACACCTTCTAGAGCACGTTGGGTGCCACGGGATACATGCATACGTGCATTGTCCTGTTGGAACAGCACGTTCCCTTGCCGGTCTAGGAATGGTAGAACGATGGGTTCGATGACGGTTTGGATGTATCGTGCACTGTTCAGTGTCCCCTCGACAATCACCAGAGGTGTACGGCCAGTGTAGGAGAGTGTCCTGATTGTGGCGCTCACCTGCACGGCGCCAAACACGCATACGACCATCATTGGCACCAATGCAGAAGCGACTCTCATCGCTGAAGACGACACGTCTCCATTCGTCCCTCCATTCACGCCTGTCGCGACACCACTGGAGGCGGGCTGCACGATGTTGGGGCGTGAGCGGAAGACGGCCTGACGGTGTGCGGGACCGTAGCCCAGCTTCATGGAGACGGTTGCGAATGGTCCTCGCCGATATCCCAGGAGCAACAGCGTCCCTAATTTGCTGGGAAGTGGCGGTGCGGTCCCCTACGGCACTGCGTAGGATCCTACGGTCTTGGCGTGCATCCGTGCGTCGCTGCGGTCCGGTCCCAGGTCGACGGGCACGTGCACCTTCCTCCGACCACTGGCGACAACATCGATGTACTGTGGAGACCTCACGCCCCACGTGTTGAGCAATTCGGCGGTACGTCCACCCGGCCTCCCGCATGCCCACTATACGCCCTCGCTCAAAGTCCGTCAACTGCACATACGGTTCACGTCCACGCTGTCGCGGCATGCTACCAGTGTTGAAGACTGCGATGGAGCTCCGTATGCCACGGCAAACTGGCTGACACTGACGGCGGCGGTGCACAAATGCTGCGCAGCTAGCGCCATTCGACGGCCAACACCGCGGTTCCTGGTGTGTCCGCTGTGCCGTGCGTGTGATCATTGCTTGTACAGACAGCCCTCTCGCAGTGTCCGGAGCAAGTATGGTGGGTCTGACACACCGGTGTCAATGTGTTCTTTTTTCCATTTCCAGGAGTGTAGTTCTAAGTTCTAGGGGAATGATGACCTCAGATGTTGGTCCCTTAGTGCTGAGAGCCATTTGAACCAATAACTGGTAACACCATCCACCACCCAGACGCTGTTATAAGGCGTGACAGTGGAACACGGCCACGAAAAGCCACGTCTCAGAAGAGCAGGAAGCTTCGTACTTGCTCCTGAGAACTGCATCGTCAGTGGGCTTCCACGGGTTAGAGTGCTACTACAGCAGTCCCATCCACAGAAGGGCCGAGGGGGGAGTCAAGTGACGTAAAATGCTGTTGTTGCTGGGCATAATACGAGTGGCAGCGAGGTTTTTCTTCCAGCTGAACGCTGTTGCTACCAAACTTGGACTTTGCTAATGTAGAGTCCAGTATTATCCCCACCTGCCAATTAGGAGAAGAGGAGGAATCTAAATGTGGTTGGCCAGAGGCGCCCTGTAGGTCCAGAGCCACAGATTGGCCAAAGCTAGTTAAGTGCCGGTGGACTGGTGGATCGACTGAAGGAAGCGAGAAATAGTGCGCCGTCACGATTCTTTTAAAAACCATGTTTTTGTATTCAGAGGAGTTCTTAGTCAGGTCGTTGGTGGCCAGCCTCGGTAGTCTCTGACATGTCTTTTTCACACGTACAGTGCTGACAGTGTTCTTACTTCTGTTAGTGCTCAACCCTCTGGATTCAGACTAGTTGTGCAACCAGTTGCTTCCTCTGCTTTTTCTAATGTTTGAAATTAGCCTTCAGTGTAGTAGTTAGCCAGATCACTAATAAATAGAGATAAGCAGACCCCTGAATGCCACGAGTCTCCTGCTGCAACCATAGTGTCGAGCCCCAAAATCCCCGCCTCTCGTAGGTGCTCTCTGACAGTCTTTGGCGCTGATCCAAGTCACAAGCTGCCTTCGCTGGGAATTTGTCTTTCTGTATTTACTTATCACAGCTCGGAAATTGCAGACTGAACCCCCACCTCCCCCTCCCGCGGTCTTCCCTCTATCTTGAGGTAGGATACGACAGCCGGACCGGGGCTCGAACTCGGATTTCCCGCTTATCGCCAGCAGTCATCTTAACCTTGAGGTTTTCCGTGTACGCTACCTGGAGCTACCCAAGCTGTCATATGTCAACCATATGTCAAACTGTTCACTGTTCTACGCCATAGTATAATTAATCACTAAATGCTCACAGCTATACTCTATTCCCGCACTAGAGAGAAAGAGATTATGAGGAATCGAAACCTATGATGTTTTCATCATTTAACCGCCTTGGCAACGTTTTCATAACAAAACTCATCAAATCGGTGAAAGCCAGGCTTTTGACGATACCTTTAGCAGCTGTACAACGACTTTAAGAAAATATCAGCACAGTAAGTCTGCATCGTAAGACTGAGTCTCCCCTACTCTGCGTTTACTTGCAACACTGTATGTCCTCCACACATAGCTAACACTTCTATAATCTCCTGCTTAAAACTACGTAATCATTCCACACTAAAAGGTATTTGCAAAAGCTTTTAGAATAATTATGTAAAATATCTATTTCAGCAAGCCCAAAAACTACGATAATCAAGAAAGGGCCTCTCTGTGTGCCAGAATATGAAATAAGGCTTATTCGCAGTGCATGACAAAAACAAATGTGTGTCACTTTACATCCAAGTTTGGAAAATCTATTATAAGACTCCACGAATCTTTCTTGTTGGCTCAGGTAATCAACGTTAATCGTTATGCCGCTAAAACGAATATTTTCTAAACGAAACCGAACCTTGGCACCCTACCCACCTACAAATTCCACGCTTTGCGCGTGGCGTTCTTATGAAGGGGAGGCAAGCCCCATAAATATGCGAGGAGAACGTGCACAATTTAAGCAGGGCGTGCGCCAGAAAACAAGCAGAAACAAGGAGGAGCCCCACGAAAGCCTCTGCTTTAGCACGTCTTCACCCAGCCTTACGATCGTCGCATGTCGCCTGCACGCCGCGAGCTCCTGCGGTAGGGTTAGCATCTTCTCGGAGGGGATTCCCGCAACTGAGTTATAAGCCAGCGCCGCATGCTGTTCTGTACCAAGCGGCAAAGACCAAAGTTTCTGCGTGACAAAACACACACGCACACACACACACACACACACACACACACACACACAAAGGTTGTTGCGCGCACTCACGCATTATGGCAGCAGGCTGTTAATGAGCGATTCTGAATGGCAGTTCTCTGTGTATGCCTCTCTCGTTCACTTCAGAGCACAAAGGTGCACTCACTTCTTGTCGCACTGCTATTGAAAAGGCGTTGGCAAATTTATGACAATTAGATTGTTCCACGTAATTTCTCTTCCTCTCTCCCTTCTCTGTAGTATTTAACAAATAATCAGAACTTTCGTAACATAGTACCTCGAAAGTGATAGGATAAACCGAAAACACGCTTTCATTAACGTTTTTATTTACGTTTTATTTACCAAGATATTTACGCAACGTTTTTGTTTCCTCTTCATTGCAGAAAACATTGAGAATCTGATGAGGAATCCAAAGATATTAAATGCGATCAAAAAGTTTCCGTTTGCGGCCGATGCAGCAGGAAACGTGCAACCCAGCTCGTCTCCGATGGTGATATACACGGTCCAGTCACATTATGTGACAAACGTCAAAGTTTCTAAACGAGCCATAGATGAGAGGCGTAACGTGCAATAACCACTCACAGACGCCTGGCGTTGCGCAAAAATTTTTTAGATTACCAACGAGTGATGGGGTAAGGAGCAATAGAGAAGATGGAAAGAGAGGCGTTAATTAAGTTCCTGAAGTGCAAGCATTTATACACATTTGAACATGTACAAAGATTCTCAATGATCAATAAAGAGTCGTTATTTCGCTGAAAGTACTTCACCGGCATATTCGCAATTCTGTATTAGAAATGGCTCTCCAATTTACCACATTACATTCATGCATCACTGCGGAATTATGAAAAGTACTGGAAAAAGCTACGGCTGTCGGATACCTGCTGTCATCTAAGAAAGTATTTTTTACTTTTAAATAACACTTTGTTATACCATGGTTCCGTGTTATTTCATTCCGTATTCGCGAAGGATATTTCCAGGACTGGGAAACATGAGCTTGTTACGTGGCCGACATACACCATATATCACTTCAAAAAAATTTTCACTGATAGTAAAAATATGCTTTCGTGTTTGGTCAGTATTGACATCCTATAGAAACCGGGACCCAGGAATTTGGCATTTTCTGCGACTCACATTCTCGGCACTCCCTCGTTTTTTCAAAAGGTTTCCATTGTTTCTCTTCACAGCAGTAGACAATAGCTCATCTCGGTTCAGCGTACAGTCCTGGACAGCCCCATTACGAACTTCTGTGTTTATGCCAGTCTAAACTGGTTTTTCTGTCTATTGAAATGTGTGTTGACATTTCCCTAGTCATTACAATGCAGACCGGGCGGCAGCAGAGCGAGATTTTGTAGCAGCCTGCTGTGTGTAGCGATGGCTGTTTATCTTGTTCTTAAGTTAGGAAGTTTAAGTTTTATTACAGTGTATACTCAGTTCTTATTCTCTATTTATCCAGACGTTTTGCAGCGTGGCCCATTACAGGTCAGACTTGAGAGTGGACGTTCAGGGAACTTCTGGCAATTATGAAGAAGTTTTCATCGGAGGACGAAGTTGAAAAGGAAGAATAAACACAAACAACGAACTTTTTCAGTAAACGCAGCTCAAGAGAGCAACTAATCTCTTAAGATGGTCGGCGCAAATCCAGGTGAAATATTGTGGGAAGAGACGCAGTGGAGGTGGACCACCGCTTTCAGGGCCAGTAAGTATATTCTACGTTACTGATGTCGTTGAGGAAGCATTAAGCACAAAGATTAAACGGAAAACCGTGCCTGCTGTACTAATGTCTGCCTTGGTGTGCTTAACCATTTCACAATGAAAATTCAGTGACTTTCTGTGAATCATTTTGTAATGTGTTTGGCTGTGGGGTCCACAAGCCCTCTGAGTCCACAGACAACCTAGAAAAACAGCCAGGTTGTTTAACCTCACAAGCTGCATTGGCTACCATTGGAGATGCAGAACACAGTGCAGTCGTTGTCGTAATGCGTAAACGGATCAATTTATGTGACGTACAGAAGGGTATGATGATTGGCTTTTAGGGCCAATGGTGGAAGCATTTCTAAAACATCTGTCGTTACAGTATGTGGTGCATAGCATAATGGCTCTATACAAAACCAGCGCCGAGGAAACTGGTGCACCACGAGCCGTAAATGACAGGCGTAAACAACAGCTGCGGAGGTGTGTAAGGGCGAATAGGCGTGCAACAGTTGAGAAGCTGGACGCCCAGATGAACCGAGGGGTACCAACAGTGGCTCCTCAACAGCTGTTCAGCGACTGTTGCTGGATATGGATCTCTGCAGCAGGCAGGCCGGATTCGTGCATCCATGCTTATTCCTCTTCGTCGGCGACAAAGATTGAAATTTGCACGTCATAACCTCAACTGACCTTCCACTGCGTAACGACAGGAGGCCTCTTCAAATGTTTCTCATTTTATGCTCCATCTGACATGTAGTCTTGGCGCTTATGGCGTGAAACGTCTCAAAGCAACCGGTCCAGGCCGGAGGAGGAAGCGTTACGAGCAGTGGTGTGATTTCGCGCCATTCCCTGGGTGATCTCATTCTGGAAGGCAAAAAGGATCAACATAAGGATGGATGTATCTTTGGGGACTACGTTCACCTCTGCATGCAGGCTTTTTTTCGCAGCACATTCACATGTATCAGCAGGACAGTGCATCATATTACACAGCTCGCACTGTACTTGCACACTTCGAAGACCAGCAGGATGAATTTACATTCCCCTGGCCACCAATCGCCCCGGATTAAAACTCAGTCGAGAGTCCGTGGGACGACCTCGATCGGACTGTTCGTGCGATTGAACCTCAATCGAGAATCCTAGCGCAGGAGCCGGCATGGCTGCACAGTCAGTACCTTCCAGAGTCATACTGCCTATCTTTCTGCACGCCTCAGCGTTGCGCGCTCCAAAAGCTGTTTGTTCACGCTTTTGACAGATGGTCCCATTAATGTGACGAGACAGTGTGTAATCACCGACGCGTAAGTAAAGGGTTAGTGCGGCCTTCGAACGGAAACTTTTTGATCGCCACTTATACAATGGTGACTGAAATTAACTGGGACTACAAACAGAGATGGTGCACTCACTCACACGCAGAGTAGGTTGTACAGCTAGGGTATAGTGTACGCAATAAATCCACCCATAATATTTATACATGGATCAAAGTATTCACACTCAAGCCTCGAGGACAAGGTGATACACAGGACACACATTCAAAAACTAAACTAAACCTAAACTCCGTCCGAACAAGCCTCGGAAGTCCCAACGGTCTCTTCCCAAAATATTTCACCTGGATTTGCGCCGAACATCTTAAGAGATTAGTTGCTCTCTTGAGCTGCGTTTACTGAAAAAGTTCGTTGTTTGTGTTTATTCTTCCTTTTCAACTTCGTCCTCCGATGAAAACTTCTTCATAATTGTTAGAAGTTCCCTGAACGTCCACTCTCAAGTCTGACCTGTAATGGGCCACGCTGAAGAACGTCTGGATAAATAGAGAATAAGAACTGAGTATACACTGTAATAAAACTTAAACTTCCTAACTTAAGAACAAGATAAACAGCCATCGCTACACACAGCAGGCTGCTACAAAATCTCGCTCAGCTGCCGCCCGGTCTGCATTGTAATGAGCTTGGGAAGTGTCAACACACATTTCAATAGACAGAAAAACCAGTTTAGACTGGCATTAACACAGAAGTTCGTAATGGGGCTGTCCAGGACTGTACGCTGAACCGAGATGAGCTATTGTCTACTGCTGTGAAGAGAAACAATAGAAACCTTTTGAAAAAACGAGAGTGAGCGGAACCACCGCTTTCAGGGCCAGTAAGTATATTCTACGTTAACGATGTCGTTGAGGAAGCATAAAGCACAAAGATTAAACGGAAAACCGTGCCAACTGTACTAATGTCTGCCTTGGTGTGCTTAACCATTTCACAATGAAAATTCAGTGACTTTCTGTGAATCATTTTGTAATGTGTTTGGCTGTGGGGTCCACAAGCCCTCTGAGTCCACAGACAACCTAGAAAAACAGCCAGGTTGTTTAACCTCACCAGCTGTATTGGCTACCATTGGAGATGCAGAACACAGTGCAGCCGTTGTCGTAATGCGTAAACGGATCAATTTAGCTGGCGTCCAGAAGGGTGTGATGATTGGCTTTTAGGGCCAATGGTGGAAGCATTTCTAAAACATCTAAGTCTGTAAACAGACTGTCGTTACAGTATGTGGTGCATAGCATAATGGCTCTATACAAAACCAGCGCCGAGGAAACTGGTGCACCACGAGCCATAAATGACAGGCGTAAACAACAGCTGCGGAAGTGTGTAAGGGCGAATAGAAAAAAGAATAATTATATGGCTGTTTTTTCTTAGGTGGGAAATGATTTTTTAAAATTTTTTGAAATTGTGACACTTCGTGAAATAAAAGCATTCTTCCTCTCACCAGACAAAATGGTAGATCTGATGGAGACTGTGAAGAACAGTCTGCTATTATCAATGTTGGTAATCAATAAAATTCTATGCTAGTGGATAAAATATTCTATAGGCATAAGAACATTGAGTCGAACAACAGAGCTACACTCATCTCCTTTACCTGAAAAAATTCGATTAATTACGCGACGTTAAAGCACTGAAAATACCGTTAATCGTTTGGGAATCGGTGGTCGAGGAAAAAGAAGAAGTACAGTTGGCTGGCAACCATGGAGTTCTAATTGTTTAGGGCACATCTATTTTTTCACAGCAACGTGCGCTATGAGTCTTCTCTGCGTCGTTTTGAGTCACGAACCATCGAAAGAAACCCATTTGGTTTTGTACATTTAGTCTTCCACCTCCGTGTTTATACACAGTACTTGCAACATTGTATCTCTGAAGGATAGGTTTTATTACTGACTGGCTACATTGCTACAAGTGCGTGATGCATGACGTTCGTAGCTAGACTTTTACAGTTTGTGGGCTAAATATTGCTATGTAAGTTGTTTTAAATGGCGTATGTGAATGCGTGGCACCGTATTACGTGAAGTTTCACGAGCATGTACACCAAGTAGTGTTGTATTGACAGATAAACATGGAATGCATTTCACGTATTACCTCCTTTGAAATACAATACACCGGATTATGATTTGAAGCTGCAAAATAAATATTTACTGTCACATCTTGGCAGCGAACTACACCATTAAAAAATATTTACGAGCTGTGGGACATCACTTACACTGAAAATTGTTTTGATCTGCCTAGTCAGGCCAAACGTGCCACCACAGAATACCAACGGAAGAAACTGAAATTGGTAATATGTATCGAAAGTGTGAAATTTTAATAAACAAACATTTTAACAAGCAAATAAATTCACAATATGTATTTTACAGTTTAATTTTAAACGCATGGTTTTGATTTCGCAATGGATGATCAACCATCTTTCCACACTCAGAGATCAGCCACTCGCTTTGACAACGGCAGTCAAGTTTACAGTCCAAATGTCGCAAAAAAGTAATTACTTTGTAGGTATACTCTGGAAAAACGTCAGAATACTTCGTTCATTAGGATACGTTTGAAGATTTCTATATAGATTGCACCCGTAACCTCCGATTCCTTTTCCTCACATTTTAAGTTAATGGTGATTATCGGGAAGTGCGGTTGCTGTAGTGTGGTCGTTCGCAGAGTTCGCTCTGTAGGCAAGGCAGAGACAATGGACCTGCTCAACGGGCGGGCCGACTCGATTTCTCTGCGGATACTGTCAGTACATGCGTTCTAGCGGTCATTATGTGTACGACGTGTGGCCAAAGATTCACCTTTTTAGTGGTAAGTGTCTCCAGGAAGACAGAAACTAATAGTGAACTAAGGAAAGGTTTGCGCGATGTGCTTGTGATTGACTGGTATTAATGACTGAGACCTCTTAATGATATGATTACAGTGACTAAATTTGTGCAGTCACCATTGGAAAGTACGAGCAATTCACGCCAATTTTCGTTTCGTGTACACACAGGTATTGTTAAGCAATGCTGTGCGCTTGTCCTTGAGTCATCCTATTCGAATTTTGTCTTGTTTTAGACCTAAGTAGGCCACAGTGAACTAAACTTAAGGAACGGTTTTCATCACATATTTTCCTATACTCTATGTTTTGCTGATCAGTCAAATGCTATCCTTTTACCTTCGAAGACGCAATTTCTACTATTAGCCTCCTTGGTTCAGAATATATTTTGTTGGTTATAGATGCCAAAAGAACCTTCTAAAAAGAAAAAAAAGAAATATATTGATAATTATTTATAAGAGTTAGCGTGTAACAGCTATCACACTCTGGGCCATTCACAGAAACTGCCTGGTCCAGCGAACGAAACCAGTCACCTTGATTAGGCCGATGAAACATGTTTTTATTTTTCAAATTTTAGGAACCGCGAATGTTTATGACTTTTGTGTCTAATAAAATGCAATGAAAAAAATTATTAAAATATATGAGAATTTTATTACAAATGGTTCAAATGGCTCTGAGCACTATGGGACTTAACTGCTGAGGTCATAAGTCCCCTAGAACTTAGAACAACTTAAACATAACTAATCTAAGGACTTCACAGACATCCATGCCCGAGGCAGGATTCGAACCTGCGACCATAGCAGTCGCGTGGTTCCAAACTGAAGCGCCTAGAACCGCTCGGCCACCGCGGGCGGTAGTTTTATTACACATTTTGTTTAGATGGCCTCTACCCCTATTGGATGCAACATGTAAGTTCTCAGGCGGGAGAGGAAGACTGTGGTGACTTAAGAAGCCCATTCTTGGCTTTGCTGATTGTGCAGCAACAGCGGGCTGACAGGAGAGTACCAAGTGAAGAGCTATGACGTTCAGGCAGAACTATCGGTTTTCATTAAAAATAGGGTTGGGAATAGTAACAAGAGTTGACAGAAGAGCAGGTGGAAATATTACATACGATCAATTGGTTCCAGCGGCTATTATCGTTGAGAAGAAGAGAGTTGGAAAGAAAAATACGTATAGAAAAACTGCAGCAGCCTGAAACACGAGGGATACAGTATGATACTTGGAGTAAAAAGGTTCTGCCGGTACATTGCGTTCATGGAGGCGTCGTTTGCCGTTATGTTTGCCGTGCCTAGATGTTTAGAGATGTGTACTAAATTACTAGTATACCGACACTTAGAGTACAGAATATTATGACATCGTGCTAATGCTGTTAAAAGGAGTCCCATTTCGTGACATATGATCAGGTAGATAGTCGTGGTGGAGGTGATGTATACGATATTAACAGTTTGGAATTCGTAGCAGGAATGTGCGCTTTGTCAAGTTGTTCCAATGCATCTACGGTACAGCATTGTCGGTACTGTGAAATGAGTTGATGTGCAGCTGGAAAAGACTGTACTGATTGCTAGCATAACCTTCTCTTGAGTTTGCACTTGTCCTGACTACATGTAGCTGATAGTTGGTGCAAGCATGGCCTGCATCTAAGTCGCTCTGGCGGCCAGAGGCTGCCTGTGTTTATTTCGTCGAATGTGACCTATGAGACTATGCTTAAACTACTAAGATCCCTTTTAGATCGATACAGTTTGTCATCTTTTACCTGTATGACAGTTGTATTTTTAGCTACTAGATATGTTCCGGAAATATAACCCATTTTCAGTCGCCGGATCATCAGAAAAATAAAAACGTTGACTTAAAAAAAGTATCGGATCAGCTTCCAATTGTCTTGGATAGGAAACCTCTGCTTACGTATTCTGTAATTACAGAAATCCGTACAGTAATTACATAATAAGTAGGTTCTAGAACATTGCAGATGTTTTACCAAAACATGTAGGGACTACAGTGAAACATCACATGTAGATGTCAACTCTTAAATGATGAGGTGCACCTTAATCAACTACTTATTCAGTATATATTTCCTGCGCTGGGACTCATTGCCATTTACATGAAACTACTCATATATATATATATATATATATATGGTCATCAGTCTACTGACTGGTTTGATGCGGCCCGCCACGAATTCCTTTCCTGTGCGCTAACCTCTTCATCTCAGAGTAGCACTTGCAACCTACGTCTTCAATTATTTGCTTGACGTATTCCAATCTCTGTTTTCCTCTACAGTTTTTGCCCTCTACAGTTCCCTCAAGTACCATGGAAGTCATTCCCTCATGTTTTAGCAGATGTCCTATCATCCTGTCACTTCTCCTGATCAGTGTTTTCCACATATTCCTTTCCTCTCCGATTCTGCGTAGAACCTCCTCTTTCCTTACCTTATCAGTCCACCTAATTTTCAACATTCGTCTATAGCACCACATCTCAAATCCTTCTATTTTCTTCTGTTCCGGTTTTCCCACAGTCCATGTTTCACTACCATACAATGCTGTACTCCAGACGTACATCCTCAGAAATTTCTTCCTCAAATTAAGCCGGTATTTGATATTAGTAGACCTCTCTTGGCCAGAAATGCCGTTTTTGCCATAGCGAGTCTGCTTTTGATGTCCTCCTTGCTCCGTCCGTCATTGGTTATTTTACTGCCTAGGTAGCAGAATTCCTTAACTTCATTGACTTCGTGACCATCAATCCTGATGTTAAGTTTCTCGGTGTTCTCATTTCTACCATTTCTCATTACCCTCGTCTTCCTCCGATTTACTCTCAAACCATACTGTGTACTCATTAGACTGTTCATTCCGTTCAGCAGATCATTTAATTCTTCTTCACTTTCACTCAGGATAGCAATGTCATCAGCGAATCGTATCATTGATATCCTTTCACCTTGTATTTTAATTCCACTCCTGAACCTTTATTTTATTTCCACGATTGCTTCCTCGATGTACAGGTTGAAGAGTAGGGGCGAAAGACTACAGCCTTGTCTTACACCCTTCTTAATACGAGCACTTCGTTCTTGATCGTCCACTCTTATTATTCCCTCTTGGTTGTTTGGTTGTTGTACATATTGTATATGACCCGTCTCTCCCTATAGCTTACCCCTACTTTTTTTTCAGAATCTCGAACAGCTTGTACCATTTTATATCGTCGAACGCTTTTTCCAGGTCGACAAATCCTATGATATATATATTTTATTAAAACAGGCGTTTGAAAATTGGCAGGGACCGACTTGTAGAATGATGTCCAACAAAGTTTGAATTATTGCCATCAAATTAGTCTCAATAATTTAGCAGCCCCCTAATTTTAGTTATATTCTGATCAAACCTAAAAATGTGTTAACTTCTGATGAAATCTTCTCGGGCTTCCATCCCGGTAGCTGCATCGAAAATCAGCGACTTTTCTATAAGTGTCATTCTCATCATCTTCGCCAGAAGATTTCGATTTTTTTTCCCACGCAGCTACCTGAATGGAAGCCCGAGAAGATTTCATCAGCAGTATACGCAGCATTAGCGTACATTCACATGTGTTAACTTCTGTTACCAAGGGAAGTATTCGTACAATACGAAGAATTAAGTGTTAACTTGTGCGACATTCTGCAGAGTAGACTGAAGAAGAAGATGCCCGTTTTAATTTAATTTTCTCTTAAGACAGTATTCATCTTTGAATATTTCAGAAAAACTGAAGCTTTGAGTGGCGTGTTTGCTTTATTGTACTGTTCTTCCCAAGTTAGCCACAAACTACGTTATCGAGTTAGAGGGCGATTTGTGAAAAAGGTGTCTCCGAAAACCATTCACAGCGTGGAAAAAAATGGTTGACATAGCTGGCAATGCGACAGCATTTAATTTTAATGTCAGCCTAACAGGCATTATGGAAATTATGTACGTGCTTGAACTCGAGATCGGACCAGACTGTTAAAAGTCCTGCACTAAAACTTCGAAAAGCGTATCGGGCGAACAGAGCAGCGGATGACAGAAGCTGCCAAAGAGGCCCGCGGGACCACCATGTCCACGAAGAAGATGGAAGAGGACCTCCCTTTGGATGTGGAGGGATTACTGTATGATCCAAAGATTGCTGAGTAGAGGTATGTTTAATTCGATTATAAAAATTGGACACGAGACTTTACATGCGTTTTTCTCGAAAACATACTCTCCAAATTGTCGGTAAACATAACTTGGGAACGGTAGACATGATTTTGATCGGAATTTGATGACCGCCATTCTAAACCGAGTTCCCTGTCAGCGCACGTAGTTGTTTTGCAATATCTTCAGAAGTCTGTGTTCGGTGCATGCTTTTGCCTCTATTTTGCGGCGAAGAAATTAAGTTTAGTCTCTTAATTTTGCTAGAACTTAATTTTTTCAGTTATGCTACATATCTGATAGAAAATATGTTGAAAATGGCATATACGACGTTATTTTGTTACAGGTCCAATAGGAGAACTTCGGGTATTCCCGCCGATGACTAAAGTTCATGTTGCAAGTGGTCCCTCCACCTGCTGCAGCGATTACAGAAAGCGTCCTATGTGACCAAAAGTGACCTCCTAAAGACAGATAGGTGAGGAATAAAACTGTTGTGTAGTTGCTGTGGTCTTCAGTCCCGAAACTGGTTTGATGCAGCTCTCCATGCTACTCTATCCTGTGAAAGCTTCTCCCAGTACCTACTGCAACCTACATCCTTCTGAATCTGCTTAGTGTAGTCATCTCTTGGTCTCCCTCTACGATTTTTACCCTCCACACTGCCCTCCAATACTAAATTGGTGATCCCTTGATGCCTCAGAACATGTCCTACCAACCGATCCCTTCTTCTGGTCAAGTTGTGCCACAAATTTCTCTTCTCTCCAATCCGATTCAATACTTCCTCATTAGTTATGTGATCTACCCATCTAATCTTCAGCATTCTTCTGTAGCACCACATTCCGAAAGCTTCTATTCTCTTCTTGTCCAAACTATTTATCGTCCATGATTCACTTCCATACATGGCTAAACTCCATACAAATACTTTCAGAAATGACTTCATGACACTTAAATCTATACTCGATGTTAACAAACTTCTCTTCTTCAGAAACGCTTTCCTTGCCATTGCCAGTCTACATTTTATATCCTCTCTACTTCGACCATCATCAGTTATTTTGCTCCCCAAATAGCAAAACTCCTTTACTACTTTAAGTGTCTCACTTCCTAATCTAATACCCTCAGCATCACTCGACTTTATTCAACTACTTTCCATTATCCTCGTTTTGCCTTTTGTTGATGGTCATCTTATATCCTCCTTTCAAGACACTATCCATTCCGTTCAACTGCTCTTCCAAGTCCTTTGCTGTCTCTGACAGAATTACGATGTCATCGGCGAACCTCAAAGTTTTTATTTCTTCTCCATGGACTTTAATACCTACTCCGAATTTTTCTTTTCTTTCCTTCACTGCTTGCTCAATATACAGATTGAATAACATCGGGGATAGACCACAGCCCTGTCTCACTCCCTTCCCAACCACTGCTTCCCTTTCATGTCCCTCGACTCATATAACTGCCATCTGGTTTCTGTACAAATTGTAAATAGCCTTTCGCTCCCTGTATTTTAGCCCTGCCACCTTCAGAATTTGAAAGAATTCCAGTCAACATTGTCAAAAGCTTTCTCTAAGTCTACAAATGCTAGAAACGTAGGTTTGCCCTTCCTTAATCTAGCTTCTAAGATAAGTCGTAGGGTCAGTATTGCCTCACATGTTCCAACATTTATACGGAATCCAAACTGATCTTCCCCGGGGTCGGCTTCTACTAGTTTTTCCATTCGTCTGTAAAGAACTCGCGTTAGTATTTTGCAGCTGTGACTTATTAAAATGATTTTTCGGTAATTTTCACATCTGTCAACACCTGCTTTCTTTGGGATTGGAATTATTATATTCTTCTAGAAGTCTGAGGGTATTTCGCCTGTCTCATACGTCTTGCTCACCAGATGGTAGAGTTTTGTCAGGACTGGCTCTCCCAAGGCCGTCAGTAGTTCCAATTAAATGTTGTCTACTCCAGGGGCCTTGTTTCGTCTCAGGTCTTTACGTGCTGGAATAAAACTATATCATCAAATTTATCATCACGCTTTACTTATTAGAAAATGAATTACGAAACTAACTAACTTTTATTGCCTTCAAAGGGGACTGTACTCTAAAGTGTTACTTTCCCAACAAAGAAAAGCGAGAGCAGCAACTCGGCAACAGAGAATAATTTCATTGATCTCACATTAATTGACAGAATCAATGTGTAAGGCATCACTAAGAGGTTACGACACCATTAGACATTGGTCTTCATGGTAGGTTGTATGGACATAGAAGTGAGGAGTTCACAGAAATATAGGACGGTGTAAGTAGGCTTTTTAGATTTCTTTTTGGTAACGCCACATAGCGCTCTGTATGAAAAATCACTGGCTGTGCTGTGCGCAGTCTGTGGCTAGTTTGCATTGTTGTCTGCCATTGTAGTGATGGGCAGCTGGATGTTAACAGCGCGTAGCGTTGCGCAGTTGGAGGTGAGCCGCCAGGAGTGGTGTATGTGGGGAGAGAGATGGCTGAGTTTTGAAATTTGTAAAGACTGGATGTCATGAACTGCTATATATATTATGACTTTTGAACACTATTAAGGTAAATACATTGTTTGTTCCCTATTAAAATCTTTCATTTGCTAACTATACCTATCAGTAGTTAGTGCCTTCCGTAGTTTGAATCTTTTATTTAGCTGGCGGTAGTGGTGCTCGCTGTATTCCAGTAGTTCGAGTAACCAAGAGTTTTGTGAGGTAAGTGATTTGTGAAACGTGTAGGTTAATGTCAGTCAGGGCCATTCTTTGTAGGGACTTTTGAAAGTCAGATTGCGTTGCGCTAAAAATATTGTGTGTCAGTTTAAGCACAATCCTGTATAATTTTTCTAAGGTGACGTTTCAATGGTTAGAATCATCGAATCACATGCAGTAAAATTAATCAGTTATCAAAAATCTGTCAACAGTGATATTACGCTGCATACACGTCTAATTATACATCTTCATATGCATGGATACTCTGCAAATCACATTTAAGTGCCTGGCACAGGGTTCATCGAGCCACCTTCACAATTCTCTATTATTCCAATCTCGTATAGCGCGCGGAAAGAACGAACACCTATATATTTCCGTACGAGCTCTGATTTCCCTTATTTTATCGTGGTGATCGTTTCTCCCTATGTAGGTTGGTGTCAACAAAAAATTTTCGCATTGGGAGGAGAAAGTTGGTGATTGGAATTTCGTGAGAAGATTCCGCCGCAACGAAATTCGCCTTTCTTTTAATGATGTTCAGCTTAAATCCTGTATCATTTCTGTGACACTCTCTCCCATATTTCGCAATAATACAAAACGTGGTGCCCTTCTTTGAATTTTTGCTATGTACTCCGTCAGTCCTACCTGGTAAGGATCCTACACCGCGCAGCAGTATTCTAAAAGAGGACGGACAAGCGTAGTGTAGGCAGTCTCCTTAGTAGATCTGTTACATTTTCCAAGTGTCCTGTCAACAAAACACAGTCTTTGGTTAGCCTTCCCACAACATTTCCTATGTGTTAATTCCAATTTAAGTTGTTCGTAATTTTAATTCCTAGGTATTTAGTTGAATTTACGGCTTTTAGATTAGGCTGATTTATCGTGTAACCGAAGTTTAACGAATTCCTTTTAGCACTCATGTGGATGACCTCACACTTTTCGTTATTTAGGGCTAACTGCCAATTTTCGTATCATTCAGATATTTTTCTAAATCGTTTTGCAATTTGTTTTGATCTTCTGAAAGCTTTATTAGTCGATAAACGACAGTGTCATCTGCAAACAACCTAATATGGCTGCTCAGACTGTCTCCCAAATCGTTTATATAGATAAGGAACAGCAGAGGGCCTTTAACACTACCTTGGGGAACATCAGAAATCACTTCTGTTTTACTCGATGACTTTTCGTCCATTACTACAAACTGTGACCTCTCTGACAGGAAACCACAAATCCAGTCACATAACTGAGACGATATTCTATAAGCACGCAATTTCACTACGAGCCGCTTGTGTGGTACAGTGGCAAAAGCCTTCCGGAAATCCATAAATACGGGATCAATCTGAAATCCCTTGTCAAGACCATTAAACACTTCACGTGAGTGAAGAGCTAGTTGTGTTTCACAGGAACGATGTTTTCTTCGAGGCAATTCATAATGTTTGAACACAATATACGTTCCAAAATCGTACTGCATATCGACATTAACGATGTTGTTGTTGTGGTCTTCAGTCCTGAGACTGGTTTGATGCAGCTCTCCATGATACTCTATCCTGTGCAAGCTTCTTCATCTCCCAGTACCTACTGCATCCTACATGCTTCTGAATCTGCTTAGTGTAGTCATCTCTTGGTCTCCCTCTACGATTTTTACCCTCCACGCTGCCCTCCAATACTAAATTTGTGATCCCTTGATGCCTCAGAACATGTCCTACCAACCGATCCCTCCTTCTGGTCAAGTTGTGCCACAAACTTCTCATCTCCCCAATCCTATTCAATACTTCCTCATTAGTTATGTGATCTACCCATCTAATCTTCAGCATTCTTCTGTAGCACCACATTTCAAAAGCTTCTATTCTCTTCTTGTCCAAACTATTTATCGCCCATGTTTCACTTCCATACATGGCTACACTCCAAACAAATACTTTCAGAAATGACTTCCTGACACTTAAATCTATACTCAATGTTAACAAATTTCTCTTCTTCAGAAACGCTTTCCATGCCATTGCCAGTCTACACTTTATATCCTCTCTACTTCGACCATCATCAGTTATTTTGCTCCCCAAATAGCAAAACTCCTTTACTACTTTAATTGTCTCGTTTCCTAATCTAATTCCCTCAGCGTCACCCGACTTAATTCGACCACATTCCATTATCCTGGTTTTGCTTTTGTTGATGTTCATCTTATATCCTTCTTTCAAGACACCTTCCATTCCGTTCAACTGCTCTTACAAGTCCTTTGCTGTCTCTGACAGAATTACGATGTCATCGGAGAACCTCAAAGTTTTTATTTCTTCTGCATGGATTTTAATACCTACTCCGAATTTTTCTTTTGTTTCCTTCACTGCTTGCTCAATATACAGATTGAATAACATCGGGGAGAGACTACTACCCTGTCTCACTCCCTTCCCAACCACTGCTTCCCTTTCATGTCCCTCGACTCTTATAACTGCCATCTGGTTTCTGTACATTGTAAGTAGCAATTCGCTCCCTGTATTTTAGCCCTGCCACCTTCAGAATTTGAAAGATTATATTCCAGTCGACATTGTCAAAAGCTTTCTCTAAGTCCACAAATGCTAGAAATGTAGGTTTGCCCTTCCTTAATCTATTTTCTAAGATACGTCGTAGGGTCAGTATTGCCTCACGTGTTCCAACATTTATACGGAATCCAAACTGATCTTCCCCGACGTCGGTTTCTACCAGTTTTTCCATCCGTCTGTAAAGAATTCGCGTTAGTATTTTGCAGCTGTGACTTATTAAACCGATAGTTCGGTAATTTTCACATCTGTCAACACCTGCTTTCTTTGGGATTGGAATTATTGTATTCTTCTTGAAGTTTGAGGTTATTTCACCTGTCTCATACATCCTACTCACCAGATGGTTGAGTTTTGTCAGGACTGGCTCTCCCAAGGCCGTCAGTAGTTCAAATGGAATGTTGTCTACTCCGGGGGCCTTGTTTCGACTCAAGTCTTTCAGTGCTCTGTCAAACTCTTCACGCAATATCGTATCTCCCATTTCATCTTCATCTAAATCCTCTTCCATTTCCATAATATTGTCCTCAAGTACATCGCCCTTGTATAGACCCTCTATATACTCCTTCCACCTTTCTGCTTTCCCTTCTTTGCATAGAACTGCTTTTTCAACATTAATCATATATATATATATATATATATATATATATATATATATATATATATATATATATATATATATATATATATATGTGTATATTAACGATATGGGCTTGTAATTTAGTTGATTACTCCTACTACCTTTCTTGCGTATTGGATTGACCTGTGTAGCTTTCCAGTCTTTGGGTACGGATAGAATGGATAAATACAATGGATCCCTACAGACACTTATAACGCCTATGACAATTAATCTCCAGTAAGATATTTGAACACAATTGTAAGAAAATGAAACGCGTACTGCCGACCATATGATCTTATTTATTGTGTAGCTACTAGCTTCAGTGCTTCAGCGAGCCATCTTCAGGCATGCTGAAGGGGTTAATACGATCCATATAAATGCTGCATCAGTGGCCAACATAACTGGTTTACGCAGAGTATCTGTAAACTTTGGTGTCATCACTCCAACCATCAATGGTTGACGATTGAAGTGATTGATGATTGGAGTGCTGACACCAAAGTTTACAGGTAGTCTGCGTAGATCAGTTACGTTGGTCACTGATACGGGGTATATATGGATCGTGTTAACTTCTACAGTATGATGAAGATGGCGCATTGAAGCGCTGGAACTGGTAGAGACAGAGTAAATAAATCGTAAAGACGGATGTAGGCGTTTCAATTTCTTACTATAGTGAACGGCCGTGATCCCGAAGACATCCAGTAAAAAGGATAGAGCCACAAAAACTTAAACTTAATTCTAGAAGGAACAGTCAGCTAATGTATAATACTAGACGTCAGAAAAGTGTGTACAAGGTAGTGCAAATTCGTAAAAACTTGTAATAAAGAGGCTTTGCGTAAAATATTGCAAGATCTCAATACATGCTTCAAAAGAGAATAAAATACTGGAATAAACAATATCAGAATAAATTCAAATCAATGTGGGATATAGTGAAGACACTGTCAGTGTAATAACGTAAACACTAAGTTGCCTTGTCAATGAAATGGAAAAATCCCCAATTACATTTATTGTCTAAGACGAATAAACTAAAAAATATGTTTCATACAGATCAATTTAAATGTTGTCGAGCAAAAATTTTTTAGATTACCAACGAGGAATGGGGTAAGGGGCAGTAGACAAGATGGAAAGAGAGGCCTTAATTAAGTTCCTGAAGTGCAACCATTTATACACATTCGAACATGTCCAAAGATTCTCAATAATCAATAAAAAGTTGTTACTTCTCTGAAAGTACTTCACCGGCATATTCGCAATTCTGTATTAAAAATGGGTCTCCAGTTTACCAGATTACAATCATGCATCACTGCGGAATTATGAAAAGTACTGGAAAAAGCTACGGCTGTTGGATACCTGCTATCATCTACGAAAGTATTTTTTACTTTTAAATAACACTTTATTATACCATGGTTACGTGTTATTTCATTGCGTATTCGCGAAAGATATTTCCAGGACTGGAAAACATGAGCTTATTTCACTACGAAAAATTTTTCACTGATGCTATAAATATGCTTTCGTGTTTGGTCAGTATTGACATCCTATAGAAACCGGGACCCAGGAATTTGGCATTTTCTGCGACTCACATTCTCGGCACTCCCTCGTTTTTTCAAAAGGTTTCTATTGTTTCTCTTCACAGCAGTAGACAATAGCTCATCTCGGTTCAGCGTACAGTCCTGGACAGCCCCATTACCAACTTCAGTGTTTTTGCCAGTCTAAATTGGTTTTTCTGTGTATTGAAACGTGTGTTGACACTTCCCAAGCTCATTACAGTGCAGACCGGGCGGCAGCTGAGCGAGATTTTGTAGCAGCCTGCTATGTGCTGCGATGGCTGTTTATCTTGTTCTTAAGCTAGGAAGTTTAAGTTTTATTTCAGTGTATACTCAGTTCTTATTCTCTATTTATCCAGACGTTTTGCAGCGTGGCCCATTACAGGTCAGACTTGAGAGTGGACGTTCAGGGAACTTCTAACAATTACGAAGAAGTTTTCATCGGAGGACGAAGTTGAAAAGGAATAATAAACAGAGACAACAAACTTTTTCAGTAAACGCAGCTCAAGGGAGCAACTAATCTCTTAAGATGGTCGGCGCAAATCCAGGTGAAATATTTTGGGAAGAGACGCAGCGGAGCTGAACCACCGCTTTCAGGGCCAGTAAGTATATTCTACGTTATTGATATCGTTGAGGAAGCATAAAGCACAAAGATTAAACGGAAAACCGTGCCAGCTGTACTAATGTCTGCCTTGGTGTGCTTAACCATTTCACAATGAAAATTCAGTGACTTTCTGTGAATCATTTTGTAATGTGTTTGGCTTATGGGGTCCGAAAAAATGGCTCTGACCACTATGCGACTAGACGTCTCAGGTCATCAGTCGCCTAGAACTTAGAACTAATTCAACCTAACTAACCTAAGGACATCACACACATCCATGACCGAGGCAGGATTCGAACCTGCGACCGTAGCAGTCGCGCGGTTCTGGGCTGCGTGCATAGAACCGCTGGACCACCGCGGCCGGCTGTGGGGTCCGCAAGCCCTGAGTCCACAGACAACCTAGAAAAACAGCCAGGTAGTTTAACCTCACCAGCTGCATTGGCTACTATTGTGTGCTTTTATACGCCGGATTGGAGACAATATTACGTCGGAATTGAACAGATAAATTTGTCTCACCAGGAAACAGAGTATGCAGATATCGGGTAAACTAAATAATACTCAACATAGGAATGTTGTTAGAGCAAACAACCTTGGATCTTTTAACATGGGAAAGGAGGGTGCTGTACAACAGATAGGGAAGTTGCTAATAAATAAATCTATGAGAGAGATGAAGCAACCAAGCTCGCTAATCATATAAATGAGAATGTTTGTAGCAAAATTTGCAAAATATCAGGTTTGGCACATCACTGCTAGACTTTAGATGGGGCACTCCGCCTGCTGTCTGAATGTCGTTCAGTATTTTCTATTAACTGTGACAGAACCGAGCGAGGTGACGCAGTCGCTGTCACACTGGACTCTCATTCTGGAGGACGACTGCTCATTCCCGCGTCCGGCCATCCTGATTTAGGTTTTCCGTGGTTTCCCTAAATCGCTCCAGGCAAATGTCAGGATGGTTCCTTTGAAAGGGAACGTCCGACTTCCTTCCCCGTCCTTCCCCGATCCGGTGACCTCGCTGTCTGGTCTCCTCCTCCAAATCAACCCAATCCTGACTGTCACTGGGGAAGCAGCCCAGTTCGGAAGGCAACGCACAAAGTATGGAGATTCGCCTGTCCTGCCACCTATCATATCATTTATCTATAAAGCATTGCATTTTTGTGCAGGAGTAACGTGTGATAGTTAATACAAATACGGCCAACCCTCTGGGTGTATAATTTCTGAGCAGTAAAAACTACTTGCCAGACGTGTTACTGATTATGTGCATTTGAAAACTGACAAACCATAATCATGTTACGTGACAAATAATGCGTCGTCCGTCTTCATTGTATTATCTACAGCCAACGTCTCGCATGAAGATACAGAGATTTGGTATTAAACCCGTGATCAAGAGTTTATTAGAAAGCTGGTATTGCTGTTGCTTCCGTTGTTAATGTGATCAATAGCTTTTGGCACCGGACGACTTTAGCGCAGATAAACTGAGGATGACATAACATAGCCACGCACTGGACTTGTCAAGTGTTCTTTTTTGGCGGAGCGGTTCTAGGCGATACAGTCTGGACCGCGCGACCGCTACGGTCGCAGGTTCGAATCCTGCCTCGGGCATGGATGTATGTGACGTCCTTGGGTTAGTTAGGTTTAAGTAGTTCTAAGTTCTAGGGGACTGACGACCTCAGTAGTTAACTCCCATAGTGCTCAGAGCCAAGTATTCTTATTGTTTCCTTTCCCTGTAATAACCGTTTTTTATTTGCAGGAAAGCTTTTGGGTCTCCTCTGAATATGTCTACAATTCAGAGGACCGTTTTAGCTTAAGCTTTCAATTAATAATTCCTCTCCCCCTACTGTAAATTGTATGCTGTATTTCGTTCGCGTCGTGCTGTACTGAATCTTCGTTGTAATTTTCTGCCTCCATTTTTTGTGCTGTCGAGCCTTGTATATCATTCATCCACTGAGCCTTTTGAGCGTGGTGTACACACAGAAGAGATAAATCATGGCAATGTTCCTTCATCATACGACACGACTTAGTCTGTCACAGGGCTCAGCACTTTGTCCAGATTCCTTCCCCTCTCTCGGCGTACGTCTCGTCAGCCGTATTACTCTGTGACACTTATCCTATGGCTCCCCGAATGGAACTTTCAGCAGGCCTCCGGCTCGGCCAGCCCCTTTTAGAGGAAAAGGCCGGAGGCGGACGTACAGAGTGCGTATTTCACCCACGATGGCCGCCGGCTCCAATAATCGTCACACGGCGAGGTAGAGCGGCTCTGCACATTCAGCGTACGGCGCGGGGGGAGCAGCCGGCGTACGGCGTGAAATGGAGACGTGGGATGTGGCGGTCGCTCCATAAGGCTTAACGTCGCCACTAATTCCGCCCCCCACCCCCGTGACTGCTGGGCCGAGCAGGCTCCGCGCCGCCTCCCGCCTCCCCAGTATGCAGCCGCCAGCCGCCTGCCGTCCCCGCTAATTGTGTTTGCGCTCGCTCGGCGGCCGCCGGCTGCACCGCTTAAATTCGATTAGCCCTTCGAGGCGGTGCGCCGCTCCTTTTTAACTTTGTCCCAGATATTCTTGAGAGCCGGGTGCGGATAGCAAAGAAAATGGGGTTGGAGAACCCACAGAGGAGCGCCTAAAATCTCCGTATTAACAGTTCTTAAAGGCGACCGTGGAGTACTCATCCTAGAGGGGTCGGCCACTGCTGTTAAAGCAATACCATGTCCTTACAAAATCCTACCTGCGTTTTCATCTTCAGGCGTGCTGTCCTTATCGTTTAGTTAATGATTGCCGAATTTTTAACGTCCGTCGTGAATCTAACCAATGTGTGTTTGCTGTGAAGACAGCGAATCTTTGTATGTACCAGATGCGTCTCTAACAAAACCGAACTTTGAGTTAGTAAACGTGTGTATTGCAGTTTGATATTTCGTTACAGGAGTGGCACAGTGGTCTTCGTGTGTACAGTATTTTGTTTGTCATTACCAACGTTAACCCACATTTGCAACAAAGAGTCGCGAACGTCTATAGGACAAAAAAAAGAACACAGAAAGAAATGCAACTTTTTGAGTCAAGTTACTACTGTCCAGCTGCTTGGAGTGCTAGCATAGCTCCAGCAGTCAAACGTTTTGACAACTGACGTGATGCTAGCGCTCCAAGGGGCTGGTATGTAGTAACAGAAGAATGGAGTGCTGCAAATGGGAAACTTTCTATTTTTAGTAATGTCACTTCCATTTTTCTCAGTTACTGAACGTGTCGATGACTTCACCAATACGAAAAGGATAATGTAATTAAAGTAATCTCATGTCTCCTGTTAATGTCAACACGTAATAATGAAACCAGAATGGAATGTAAGACAATCGGTTCACAGTAGCAGAGTCGCAATCGCATCAACGAGACGCGTTTAAGGTAGGAAATGAATTGTGATCTGATGTGCTTGGCATGTGTTTGGCTTGGCATGTACTTCATGATGCCTGCATTGACTGATCTTCATTTCATGAGTTTCAGCCTCACTTTAATACATTCATAATGAGGTACGATTTTTACAATCTTGGGGTTATCTATCATTGCTGCTACAATTTACAGCGGCACAAATAACGCCGAAATACCACCTGTTTGCTTTCTGACAGTTACTTACGGCAATTTGTATAGCGCCTGTAACGTGTGTCTCCCATGAACAGCTATCCTTTATGGTTAGATTCTGTTGACGACTGTTTCTATGAAACAGGAAGTGAAAGTCACTTTTTTAAAGCTGCATTGGGCAAGAGGAATCTGAGCAGGTAAACACATCCTTCACAGATTCCAGCAGCCTATCCTTACTTTCCTCAAAGGAAAGTGGTAGCTCCGATGGTATTGCATGGCAATAAATACTGCACGTCGCTACACTATGTAGTCCTTGAATGACTGACAGACCTGTGCTTGTCTATTGTTGGCCAAATCTGGATAGAAAACGAGGAGGAAAATTCAACCATGTGGCCACTTTTATCTGTCTATGTTGTATGCAGCGTTACAAGTTAAAATAGTGAAACTATTATCAAATCATGAGACAGCAAAAGGAAGCCCGTGATTACAGAATAACACGAGGTAGAAGGAGCTGAGAAACCTTACTTTTTGATCAAGACTCAACTACACCTTTTATGCTACCTCCTTTGTGCTTTTGCAAAAAAAAAAAAAAAAAAAAAAATCATGTATAGCGATATTTACCATCTAGAACTGTCTATTGCAATAAGAGTGTAAAGTACTGATCATCGTAATGATTCCTTTTTACGACAGTTTTGTGAGACAACGAAGACAGAATCACTCTTAAGAACACAGCCTTTGTATAAAGTTCTGTGTGGAAATGGGATAAACGTCGCGAAGAACTTTAGTAAGACGGAGACATATTCTCAGAATCGATACACGAGTCACGTGTTTTTCAAGCGTGATATCAACGTTACATAACGAGCAGAGCACCACACTCAACGACGACAAGCCCTGAACGGGTAGCAACGACTTTTGGCTATGTTCTGATAGAATACCAGCGGCCTCAGCAGTGATTTGCAGTTGCTATATATAGGTGGACATACGTCCTAATCTCGTTCTTCCCTCTCTCTCTGTCCACTACTTCCTCCTCCCACTCCCCCCGCTCTCTCTCACTCTCCACCCGTTCCTCCTGCCTCTCTGTGTCCATCTCCTCCTTTGCCGTTTCTATGTCCATTTCGTACCACATTCCTGTCCACCTCCTCTTACACCCCTTTCTCTGATCTTCAACCTTGTTTATTGCTATCGCCAACGAACTGCTTAAACTAAATGAGTTAATCGTTGGGATAATTGATATGCGTTGTATGAGAGACCTTTCCTGCTGTTGGTTCTGTGAGAATAGTAGCTTCAATGAACATATTTCTCATAGTTTTAATCTGTGAATGGACATTATTACAAAGTTTCGAACGATTCAGGTAACGTAGTGGTAGTATAATCACAAGCACATAAAGCCGTAAAAGCAACTTGGCTGTTTTCAATTAGAACCGACTGCAAGAAAGAAAACGAAATCGCCATTCATCACAATACAATCCACCACAAAATTTTCTTTATCGCAGTTGGTTTTGTAAGAAAACCTGTACACTGTTGTTTAAAAAGTATTACACTTGTCTGAATACTTATTTCCGTATCTTTAAAAACTCTGAAGTTAAGTCGGTCAAGAACTTTTCGAGAGTCTGCTAACAACGTTTCCTCTGAGGTCCGACAGCACATTATTTCCAGTCATTCCACCAGGAAGGAAGTACACGGCTCGTGTTGTCTGCAGTTCTACATCTACATCTACATCCATACTCCGCAAGCCACCTGACGATGTGTGGCGGAGGGTAACTTGAGTAACTCTATTGTTTCTCCCTTCTATTCTAGTCTCTTATTAGTTGTGGAAAGAAAGATTGTTGGTATGCCTCTGTGTGGGCTCTGATCTCTCTGATTTTATCCTCATTGTCTCTTCGCCAGATATACGTAGAAGGGAGCAAAATAACTGCTTCACTCCTCGGTGAAGGTATGTTCTAGAAACTTCAACAAAAGCCCTTACCGAGCTACTGAGCGTCTCTCTTGCACTGTCTTCCACTGGAGTTTATCTATCATCTCAGTAACGCATTTGCGGTAACTAAATGATCCTATAACGAAGCGCGCTGCTCTGCGTTGGATCTTCTTTATCTCTTCTATCAACCCTACCTGGTACGGAACTCACACCGATTGAAGTAGTGGCCGAACAAGTGTACTGTAAACTACGTTCCTTTGTTTTCGGACTGCATATCCGTAGGATTCTTCCAATAAATCTCAGTCTCGCATCTGTTTTACCGACGATTAATTTTATATGATCATTCCATTTTAAATCACTCCTAATGCCTATTCCCAGATAATTTATAGAATTAACTGCTTCCAGTTGCTGACATGCTATATTGTAGCTAAATGATAAAGGATCATTCTTTCTATGTAATCGCAGCACATTACACTTATCTACATTGAGATTCAATTGCCATTCCCCATTCAAACATGCCTAGACGGTCAGTACCACGGTTCAATCGCGTCCGCATTGTTACTTTTTGCCAGGAAGGTCTCTCAACAAGGGAAGTATCAAGACGTCTCGGAATGAACCAAAGCGATATTCTTTGGACATGGAGGAGATACAGAGAGACAGGAACTGTCGATGACATGACTCGCTCAATCCGCCCAAGGGCCACTCCTGAAGTGGATGACCTCTACCTACGGATTATGGTACGGAGGGACCCTGACTGCAACGCCACCATGTATTATAATGATCTTCGTGCAGAACAGGACGTCGTGTTACGACTCAGACTGTGTGCAATAGGGCTACATGATGCGCAATGGCGAAGTCCATCTTTGCAACCGCGACACCATGCAGCGCGGTACAGATGGGCCCAACAACATGCCGAATGGACCGCTCAGGATTGGCATCACGTTCTCTTCACTGAGTGTCGCATATGCCTTCAGCCAGACAATCGTCGGAGACATGTTTGGAGGCAACCCGGTCAGTCAGAACTCCTTAGGCACACAGTCCAGCGAGTACAGCAAGGTGGAGGTTCCCTGCTGTTTTTGGGTGGCGTTTTGTGGGGCCGACGTACGCCGCTGGTGGTCATGGAAGGCGTTGTAACGGCTGTACGATACGTGAATGCCATCCTCCGACCGATAGTGCAACCTTATCGGCAGCATATTGGTGAGGTATTAGTCTTCATGGAAAACATTTCGCGCCCCCATCGTGTGCATCTTGTGAATGTCTTCCTTCAGATAACGACATCGCTCAACTAGCGTAGCAGCATGTTCTCCAGACATGAATCCTATCCAGCATTCTTAGGATAGATGGGAACGGGCTGTTTACGGACGAAGTGACCCACTAATCACTCAGGAAACTACGCCGAATCATCGTTGGGGAGTGGGACAATCTGTACCAACAGTGCATTGATGATCTTGAGGACAGTATGCTTACGACGAATACAAGCATGCATCAATGTAAGAGGACGTGCTACTGGGTATTAGAGGAACCGGTGTGTGCAGGAACCTGGACCACCACCTCTGAAGGGCTCACTGTATGGTGGTACAACATGCAACGAGTGATTTTCATGAGCAATTAAAAAGGCGGAAATGATGTTTATGTCTCTATTCAAATTTTCTGTTCAGGTTTCGAAACTCTCGGAACCGAGGTGATGCAAAACCTTTTTTGATGTGTGTACGTAATGTATTGAAAGAAGCAAGTATCTTATGTCCACCCAAACGTTTATTAATGTGTTGTTTAAAAATCATAAGTAAATCGGTCAAGAAATTTTCAGTACTCTTGCTAACAGGGTTTATCCTTTGTGTACTACATAAATATGTATACTTCGCTAACATATATATTTAAAAAAATACGTAGAATATGTCCATCTGAACAGTTATTAGAGTATAGTGTAAATAAGGTGTGCCAACAAGCGCAACATTAGCAACTAATGTTGATTGCTTATTTTTGTTACTAGGCCGTCGTTCTCCATTAAACTGTCTTCAGGTGCGAGGGCACTTTTGGTTAGGAATAGTGTAACGTCTTTGTTCAAAATGGTTCAAATGGCTCTGAACACTATGGGACTTAACTTCTGAGGTCATCAGTCCCCTACAACTTAAAACTACTTAAACCTAACTAACCTAAGGACATCACACATATCCATGCCCGAGGCAGGATTCGAACCTGCGACCGTAGCCGCCGCGCGGTTCCAGACTGCAGCGTCTAGAACCGCTCGGCCACCCTGACCGGTTGTAACGTCGTTGTATGAAGCTCTGTGTGAAACTGGAATAGAAGTCGTGACGAACTTCCAAAAAGACTGTATGAAGATTCTGAAAAGCAATGCACGAGTCAGGCTGTTTTGTTCGCGGTATCAATGTTACAAAGCGAGTAGGACACTCAATGAAGACGATACAAGTCATACATGTAGCAACGGCGTCGTATTTCATGAAACCATCCTTGGGTGCGAGGATAGTTTTGTTTAGGAGTAGCGCGGAGTCTTTCAGTCGTTGCGAAAGAAGAGTCGGCAAGTGAAGTCCCGTTATTCTTTGACGTTGACCTTCGACACTTCTCCCGCATATTCGTTCACAGGGAAGGTAATCGAAGACACTTCTGCCTGCTATTTCCACCAGTCGCCTCCGAAACACTTTTCCTTATTTTCTGAACTGAATGCCCTGTCATATTATCCTGTTACAGGCCGTCAGAAGGGATTAATTAAAAATCGCTTCAACAACTTGTAAGCTGCAGCTCCTTTAGGAAATATTCACAAGTGTTCAGGCAAAGTGAGGAACACAATTAATGCTCTGAAATACACTCTCAGGCAGTGAATGTGACGCATTGATAACACCATCTGAGTCTTCATTACAAATGAAAGCGCAAAGAGAGTTGGAACACGATTGAATACTGAAAATGTGGAAGAACGGTAAACCACATACTATATACCTTCAGTATATATTAAATCGTACCTTATTTGTACAATGACATATGACTTTGTAGTGTGTTACCTACATAGCCTAATAATTTCAAAACATTATTTTTGCACGGTGAACATAATGAATTGCAATCTCGTATTTTCAGACTCAGGATTGTCGTCAAACATGAATCATCGCCAACTTACGCGGTTTGTCGAAAATCTTTAACAAATTCATGTCCAATGGAAACATTGATCGAATGCAACACAAGTGTAAGAAACACGCCATGCCATGAAAATAAGCAAGAATTCCAACACAGGCACAAATACGCATGAAAGAAATTCCAAGGGAAAGGTGTGAGTTAATGTATTGGTGAATTCTAAAAGTATCAGAGAATCAGTATAATTTACTATGCATATAGTATCGCCGCAGTAAATATTGATTCGGCGTATCTATCAACCCTTCCGCCCGAAATCTCAGAAGCTTTTAGAAATAACATTACAGATCTGAGCTGTGGTGGCTCAGATCAAAATAATCGATCTCCTCGTAGCAAAGATCTATGTGTAACGTGACCAGCGGTCTTGGCCTCTGACCGCAGGAGGGCAGTGCGGCCGAACCTATGGGAGAAGCACGGGAATCTTCCGCCACGAGGAGGCTCTAATAGTATGGTTAGACGCTGCAACGCGTGCGCAGCCATTGACTGTTGGGCACTACATGGATATGCAGTCTTGAGAAGAAATTTTCTTTTATACATGTTCGTGATAGTTTTGGAGTTGTTTCGTTGCTGGCATAAGGACCACGTTAAACGTCAGGACTGCAACTGCAACAGGGAGACTGCACGCCGGTCGTTGTTACTGGTGAGGATTTGGGTTTGAAAACATTGAGCACTGTGTTCCCTGATACCTAGTCGGCTCCTGGTCGTGGACCGATCATAGCCACACTCCGACTGCGATTACAGTTAATTAATCTGCTTCATCTCTGTGAGCTGTTGGTATTAGTCGTGTGACGAGGGCTTCCCGTTGGGTAGACCGTTCGCTGGGTGCAAGTCTTTCGATTTTACACCACTTCGGCGACTTGTGCGTCGATGGGTACGAATTGATGATGATTAGGACAACACAACATCCATTCCCTGAGCGGAGAGAATCACCGACCCAACCGGGAATCGAACACGGGCCCTTAAGATTGACATTCAGTCACGCTAACCACGCAGCTACTGGCGGCGGACGATGGTATTGGTGTTTACTCCGAAACAATCTCAAGCTACGCTCAGTTATGTTTTCTGGTTATGATCTGATGTGGGTTGAAGTACTTTTTTCAAATTTCACTCTAGACCTTACTGACTATACTAATTGCAGTGATTCAGCTAAGGTTATCACTAATTGTTCCCAACTGCTTTGCCACGGAGAACCTAATAGCATATTTATTTGGTGTGCTCCGCTGTCAAGAACGGTTCTCACTTTTTTTTTTATAAGTATCACTCTGCTATTTCCTGCACTGTGTGTGGCCGGTTCTATTTGTATCCTTTTTCTTGAGAGTGGTTCTCCTACAATTATTTTCAATTGAAAAGATACACCACTCGGAGAATTTCCATGTTGTAAAGTATGTACCTTACATTTCTCAGATGTTGCTCTATTAGCATCAATCATAATCAAAAAAAGGAGGGAAACGTTTTTTAAATCTTCACGTTTTCTTACTCTTTCGATTCAGTTGCATTATTTTTTTGCCTTTTTAATTCAGTCAGTATAAATTTTGATTCAATGAAGTTCAATTTAAGTTTCAAGAAGTTGATGCATTTTTTATTTATGGTTTATCGTGCTATGAGATCATGTCGGGTGTAAATAAAAGTAATCCATTGCAACATGTCTCTCTGTTAAAATAAATATGAGAATTTTTCATTTGCTTCCTAGGCTAACAGACGTTACCACTTCCGAGCTCTTGTTTACCTTATCCAAAAGTTAATTAAATGGTTACAAAATCATTTGAAAACATCTTGGCGAGTGGCAAAAGCTGCTTGCAAGGCACTTAACTCTACAGGTGCCTAAAACACATACGTATTCAAATCACCATCTGTTCTGAAACAACTGAAAATGCGAATAAAGATCAAGTATTTGGCATGTCAAATCCACAAGTAAAAGACAATGGAAAAAAAAACAACTTTACCTAAGTTGAGTAATAACACGCAGCCCAATCGTACAGAAGCAGCTGCAACGCTCGCCACTTTGCTACTGTCTCAGCACTCCTCCGAAACTAGACCGTCGAATGCATCCATATTAACATAAAATAAATATCTGAAAGATTACTTGCAAGAGCGTATTGGCAAGGAAGAGGGACGAGAATGCCTTCGTGCATCAATGCAGATTGGAAGGCAAACGAATTCTGCCGGCTGTCGTTTTCATTGGCCATGTCCTGTCAAAGTTTTTGGCTTTGCAATACGACATACCAGCACTTCCCTGTTTATAGCAAAGGCGTCCTCTCGCTATCAGAGGAAGCTTGTTACTGTCTGTCTGTGATTGAAAAATGACTTAGGGCAATTGTGGCGCAGTTGCGCAATGCATGAAAGGTGCTTATTCTCAAACGCCCGCCTTTCAGACTGCTCGACAACTGATAAAATGCACCCAGAAGACAGTACAAGACCCTTCACTAGCCTGTGTAGATACATGGGACTCACACGATATCGGGTGGCGCTGTCACCTATATGGACGTCGATGGGGACAGGAATATGGCAGCAACCGCTCCTGCCACTTCAAATATTGACGACTTAAAACCACATCTACTACCTTTCATTGAGGTAACTCCTTACTGCTCCTGATGAGACTGTAGGTACCTACCCCACCCAACTCACAATTTCACACATTTTGTGACAGTACCGGGATATGAACCCGAGATTGCCGCGTGCAGTCGGACATGCTTATTGTCCTGAGATGGAGGCGGAAATAGTAAGGTGAATTGTCTGTCAACAAACAAGTATTAATGAAGCTTTTTTCGAATCTTTATTTTCGTCTTGTAAGGGAATCGAGGCTCCAACCACAAGCGATAAAGATTTGGGGTATTCAAGTTCTTCTGGCGTATGTTTAACGTTAATCAGAAGCCACATCCATTTGCTGCTGCAGCACTCAGTAACGGACAAGATTTGGCTAGCGCCGCTCTAATCTGCCGACATTTCACAGCTCCAACCTGTCGCTCCGCACCTTACGCCATTCCAAATTTCCCCCGCGACTTTCATGCTAACTCTCCAGGCCTAGCAGCTGTTCGGATTCTGGTTAGAGCCGCACACATTTAGAAACAAGCATGAACATTCAGCACACTGAATTATTCACTAGTAGCAGAAGACTTCACATGCTGAAGAGTACCTGTGAGTATGCTAATCTCCAACTGGTATTTTTGATTGCATGATGAAGTTAAGCCTTTGTTTTTGAAGCGAAGAGGGTCCATATGAAGGAAAAGGGCTCATAAAAGGTACATAGATGTAATGTAACTATGTACCTTAAGTTTCCCGCCTCCATATGCAGCCAATGAGCGTGTCTAACTGCACGCGGAGATCAGTAACTGTTAATATATTTAGCCCACTGTGAGACATGACGATCAGTTCCTTCATGGAAAAAGATTTTCAGTTGCCTACGGAACCAAGATTGAATCCACTTATATACCTCTTCGTCCAAAGAAAATCGGTGGCCACATATGTCTCTACTCAAGGTTCAAAAACTCGGAAATCGCATGTACAGAGATCAGGGCTCAGTAGAACGTGTGTAAGGACTTCCCAGCGAAACTTCTGCAGTGTACTCGAAACAACCTTGGGTAAAATGTGCAGACCTGGAGAAAAACATTCGTGGCTGTCCATTACCTTCGGAAGATGAGGTGCACGCCTGGGTACAATCGTGTTTCTGTAGGCAACCAAAAACATTTCTCCATGAAGGAATTAACCGTCTTGTCTCACAATGGGAGAAACATATTAATAGGTATGGCGTTTACTTTTAAATAATAAAGTTTACTTTTTTCGTCTGTCTCGTTTTTATTTGACTGGCGCACTTGTTGTGACATGTAGGAGGAGAATATGGGTTACATTAAAGAGATCAATTTTGATCCACTTCTTATTCCATAGATCCACAGTGAGGAGAACATGCCACACAGAGAGAATACACAATATACACTACTGGCCATTAAAATTGCTACACTATGAAGATGAAGTGCAACAGACGCGATATTTAACCGACAGGAAGAAGATGCTGTGATATGCAAATGATTAGCTTTTCAGAGCATTCACATAAGGCTGTCACCGGGGGCGACATTTACAACGTGCTGACATGAGGAAAGTTTCCAACCGATTTCTCATACACAAACAGCAGTTGAACGGCGATGCCTAGTGAAACGTTGTTGTGATACCTCGTGAAGGAGGAGAAATGCGTACCATAACGTATCCGACTTTGATAAAGGTCGGATAGTAGCCTATCGCGATTGCGGTTTATCGATTGCGGTTTATCGTATCGCTGGCGTTGGTCTAGATCCAACGACTGTTAGCAGAATATGGAACCGGTGGGTTCAGGAGGGTAATACGGAACGCCCTGCAGGATCCCAACGGCCTCGCAGTCGAGATGACAGGCATCTTATCCGCATGGCTGTAACGGATCGTGCAGCCACGTCTCGATCTCTGAGTCAACAGGGTTCTGTTTACTTTGAGGTGCATATGCTAATTGTTGGGCTATTTTAATCATATGTTGCCAAAGAGAAAATCAGTTTACAACTCTTAGTTACATTAACCGCATTACTGCACAGGAGATGTACAGAGGTCAGAATGCTATCCAATACTTAATTTTTTTATATTAATAATATAAACGCATCAGTCGGTTCTGCTGAGATATTCGACAATGGAATAAGAGGACTAGGCCTCCTTTGGGTTCCTGTCAAACTGAACTTTATTTCTAGCTAAGTTATTGAAAATGTGTTTTCCTAAATAATAGACTTCTTTCTGGGCCACAGTAAATGGTTTTGTATCTTTGTCGAAGGGATTCTTCTTCATAGTACTGATTTCATGAGCTAAGCAGCTGATCTGAAAAAGAGATTCACTGTTTACTCTTTGACATTATCACAAAAATACTGAAACACTACCACCACAAATAATAATAAAAAATTCGTAGTTCGTGTACGCCACCAGGAAGGAAACTACTTTTCAAAGTACAGTAATAGACCATACTCGGAAAGAAACTGCTCCTTTAATTAACTGTCGTAGATACGACGCAATGGTCACATTTTACATCGTATTCGAGGGGATTTCCACACCCAAATGAGTGAAAACATGACTAATTTCAAAATTATTCGCTGTAAGTAGAATCCGCAAGCCTTAAAAACACACAAATATGCGCTTTGACTATTAACAGTGAGGTAGTGTTCGCAGTGCTTCTCCATTTCGATCATGATCATGCCCTCAGTAACTAAAATATTATAGAGATCTCCTAGCAGATAAAAACTGTATACCAGACGGGGACTCAAACCTGTTACTTTTACTTTTTGCTGGCACGTGCTCTACTGTGCACACTCCGCAGCAGAGTGAAACAAATACAAGCTGGAAATAAAGTATAAATTATTGCTTTTATTCTCTCATTCGCTGTTCTAACAGTATAACTGACTCGTTATTAATTTTAATTTCTGGTAAGTTCCTCTGGGACCAAACTGCTGAGGTCATCGGTGCCTAGGCTTACACACTACTTAATCTAGCTTAAACTAACTTAGGCTAAGGACAACACACACACCCATGCCCGAGGGTGGACTAGAACCTCCGACGGAGGGTAGCCGTGCGAACCGTGGCAAGACGCCTGAGACCGAACGACTACCCCGCGTGGCGACTCGTTATATACAGAACAACACTCAACGACGAATATGATTGCATTGCCGCTGGTTTTATTGGTGAATTATATTCAGAAGCAGGGTAAAATCAAAATTAACTGAATATGAAATATCTTTCATCCCACCAATTAAAGGTTTAAGCTACCACTACTTTTGAAACTACACACTAGTGTACATACAAGAGTACGAACACACTATTTGCTTTGAAATACAGTGAACGTGACATATTAATAAAGCGATCTGGCTTTTCATTAGGAATTAGAAATTGCAGACTTATACAGAGCGCAGTGAAAAATGGCAAGTTACTCGGAAGAAACACGACTGAATTGAGCACGAACTGCATACCATATGCAATACGGCCTCAATGTATTGGAAATCGCGCCTTATACGACCTATTTGTTCAAATTCAAATGGATTTCCTCCGTTTATTACTTACACTGACTAATAACCTGAAAATATTGAACTTATATTGTGAATAGGATGAATTGCAGCCGCGCTGTCTCAATGGGAGGATAGCCTGGAGAACTGTATCAGCGTAATCTTCCATGAACTGCAGAAAATCCCTTGAAAAATAAGTACTGGAGTGTGATGCATTCGACTGTAATCCTCCTGGGTAAGTTTAAGAAACACACTTCCCTATTCAAACATGGAGGCAAATACACGTGGCCGAAATGATAGTTGCCGGTAAAAGATGAAAGATGATAATTCACGGATTCGAAATGTGTCAGAAAACCAATATAATTTACAAGTAGGCTAAACACTAGATTTCGTCTTGGCACTGTGAACGAACATCGAATCGAAGTGCCTAATATGCCTCTCGAACATCATGTCCCCGAATTACTCAACAAATAACATTATAACGCGCTTGCAAACATAAACGCGAGTGAGAGAGGCTGGAAGTCACAGGAACTTACAGACGCCTAGCATATGGACTGCTTCCGATCATAAAGTGTTATGAGTCAATTAAAAAATCAGAACAAAGATCTGGTATTCCACATCTGCAATCCTCATGTAAAACAAAACTTGAGAATTACACGATTTTTACCTAACTCGAATGCCATTATAGACCTCAGTCATATCAATGCAACTGAAGTTCTGGCGGCTGCAGTCTCACCACCCCATCAGAGGTTGCTTGTTGAATGCGTTAAGACCAAACACAAGACAAATGTGGGAAACTCTGCTTTATACAGCTTGCTGGCCAAGTCGAAGGTGACGGCTCGTTGCCGTCTATGATCAACAAGTTTCACGTCGAGCGTCGTACAGTTTTGCGATGCATGAAAGGTGCTCGTTACGACGTAGGACGGGCGTCCGCCTTGAAAATAACTATCGAGACCCCGTTCTATTCCATTTGCGCAAAGCGCAGGACCAAAATAAATATATGTCGCTGTGCGCGCGCTAATCTGCTGATCACAACGTGCGATACATGATGGATGTAGCAAAACTGCCCAACTGTCTTCTTCGGAACTGTAGTTTTTTGAATTTCCTTAAGCCTTTCAGCACAACAACATTGCCTTCTTTTTTTCCAAAAAATTTCATTTAAGTTCTACAGATATCTTTAGCAGTTACCATAAAAAGAAAACACTTGATGGTATTGCTCACTTTAGACCCGCTATCCCGAAAAGCATACAGTTAATACAATGCTTGAAAATGCGGCATGTATTTAGAAATATGCTAAAAAAGTTGCCCAACTGTCTTCTTCGGAACTGTAGTTTTTTGAATTTCCTTAAGCGTTTCAGCACAACAACATTGCCTTCCTTTTTTCCAAAAAATTTCATTTAAGTTCTACAGATATCTTTAGCAGTTACCATAAAAAGAAAACACTTGATGGTATTGCTCACTTTAGACCCGATATCCCGAAAAGCATACAGTCAATACAATGCTTGAAAATGCGGCATGTATTTAGAAATATGCTAAAAAAGTTGAACTATCTTAGAGAAAAATAGAATACCTTAATAGAACAATATGCCATTGTTGTTACGAATGTGGCACAGCGAAATAGCAATATCCACCAGATAAAGTTATGGAAATAAGCTGCTGGAAACTAAATAACAATCATGGTCCGAGACTCGAACTCGGGACCTCTGCTACTCTCGAGCAAGTGTCTGCCAACTGAGCTCCCCGAGCACGACTGACGACTCTGCTGGCAGCTTCACATCCGGAAGTCCCTCATCTTCTACCTTCCAGACCTCACAGAAGGTTTCCTGTGAAACTTGCGGCACTAGCACTCTCTATCTAACACACGGTTTTAATCTGCCATTGAGCTTCATTAAATGTGTTATTTGTGGTACACGTCTTAACTCGACAGACTGGTAAGTAGCGCAACGTCTCACAAACCCAGTAATATAGTCTTAAGAGTAAAGGGAGATAATATATACTTAATGCGATGTCTACCAAGCGCACATCATATTTTTAAATGAATAAAAACTCGCGGAAATATGACAGAACCGTCAGTGTTGCTCAAAAAGAAGTTGTGGGGCACGGGATAACCCACACTCAGCGTTTATGGTTAAATCTTGTTCGATAATACCAAATAATGTGTTTTTTAAACTAACAAATACTTACTGTGAACTGAAAATAGATATAATTTAACCTCCTATTGAATCCTAGATGACATGAGGATTCTTCTACAAGATCAATAAACATGTATTCTGACTGTGGTTAATGGAGCGAGACAGAGCTAATCTTGACAGCCAGCAAGAATACATAAAAAAAAACTTGATTGCAAGTTAATTTTTTCATGTTAATGTCAAGTATCAAGACAAACCCACCTAAGGGAAGCTGTAGGGAGGAGCAAATTAACTTTCCGGTGGCAAGATCATTCTTCAAATTGTATATACGACAGAACATACTTTCGTATATTGTTCTACGCTATCTGTATTTTCATGTGCAGGTGTCACAATATATTGCCAGTAGCGATTATCTTTGCAGTATAAATACAAGTAAATCCATCTGCAGTGAGAACAAATTTCGCAGCGCCAGATACATTGTTAAATTAAATAAGTCGTAGAGAAGCTGTGACTGGTCCAGATAGAGGTATATATGCAGATATTTCTATTGGTAGCTGAGAACGGTTTACGAACTTTTCTTCCTTTCTTTCGTTCTCGGCGCTTTTGTTCCGATCCAACGCGGGGTCAGCTTTGTTAGTACAGATTTGGCAGTGTTAATTGCAGAGGGTGGCCGGATGCCCTTCCCCGAATCCCCCGGGATGAAAGTAGTGCACTAGCGGGATGTGGAAAAACCACCTAAAAACCAGATCGGCCGGCATACGGGCTCTCTCCGTCGGGCGGATTCGATTCGGGGACCGGCGCGCCTACCCGAGTCCAGGAAGCAGCGCATTAGCGCTCTCGGCTACCCTGGCGAGTTATTCACAAACTTCATTTGCTGACTAGTAATTACAGTCATTACGAGTAGTATGTTTTTTAGACTGATTATGAAGTCCGAGTGCGCGTGGCACAAGCAAGCCATTAACGTTTTACCTCTGAGCGGCATGTCAGACTCTGAACTGCGGACTCGTGGGTGCAAAACGGAGAGTCTATACTGACAAGTGTAGTCCAGTTAATGGAGGAGCTAAAACCACACATAATACATGACATAGTAAATTATGTGACATATTTGTATGATATATGTTAGGAAGATGAAAAAAATCCTAACACACTGAAATTGACGCATATTAATGTACCAATATACATACATGTCTGAGAAGGGAATTTTATCCATATTTATGTATGTTCATGTTTTTGAGAATATTGTCTAGTGATTTATATTTTCGCCTCATTGCCTCATTATGTTACGTTTAAATTCATAGTCGTTACGACCGTCACAGAATGATCTGGATATACCATATTTCTGTTCCTCAGTGTCTGAGTAAATTGGACGATGCCAACTATGTTAGATTCTAAAACTGGCTAAATGGGTCCTTAGAGAGTGCAAATTTAAAATAAATTTGGCAATTACTGACATCCCTGGCTGTTTCACCTGCTAGAGCAATCTCGTCCTTTACGTCTACAATGCAGCCTGAATAACAGCCGAGGACTGCTTAATAGGGCCCCCATGGTGGCCAGGCTGCGTATTTAAGAGAGATCAGCGCTGCCCCTCGGCGCAGCTTCTGCCGTTTGCCCTGGTTGGTGACGGTGCGGCCGAAGCTCCTGCGCTACCACTGGGTGTCTCGATTAAATTTTAACATTTAATACGAGCCCAGAGATAGCAGTGCGGCCCCAGGCGCCAGGCGACCATTTGCTCAAATATGTATTAAAGCTCGGACCTCCCGCGCATTAATTCACGTACCTTGTAGGCCGGCAGATGCTGCCAGCCCAAGCAGCGCTCCGGTCGGCTGCAACTTCCAAAGTTTAAACACCGGCAATTATTCTACCCTTTTTTGCGACAGGTGACATTCTTCTGCGTTCCTGTATCAGCAACTAGGAGTGTTTTGAATGCAAGTGGGAGAGCAGTTGATAAATGACACTTTTCTCTCATGAAACAAGCACCACGGTAAAAATTTAGCCTTCTTCAGTTTACTTTGCCCAGTTGCAAGAGGCTGTCCGAATAAATTTAGCCAACGGACCAGTAGCATTACACCGTGACTGAACATTATTACATAATTTCGATGGTTGTAATTAGAAAATGGTATAAATTATCTCTCGGAAATAGAATTATACCATGCCCAATGAACTTCTTGATCTAAACGCTGCCAAACTGATATTCCACTATTTCAGTGCCAAGGGACATGTGGTCTACAATGTCATCCTTATGCGAGCTTTTATTCAGTACATCGGGCATTGGTGCGTGTGTTGTTCTTAGCATAAGTTAGTTTAAGTAGTGTGTAAGTCTAGAGACCGATAACCTCACCAGTTTGGTCCCATAGGAATTCACACACATTTGAACGTGTTTTTTTCAGCACGCAGAAGTACGAAGGGAGTTTAATACGTAATGCAACACATTTTTTTCTGAAAACAAGTTGGTTTTATTCAGGATTCCAGTGTACCATATTTTTCCTCACTCTTTTGGTTACAAAACCGTATTTTTCAACATAATCTCCGTTCAATGTGACGGCCTCACGCACGTTACCCGCAGAGTCTGTATTCCCGTATGGTACCACTCGGAAGGTCGACGTCGGAACCAGCGCCTTGCTGCATCAATGAGCGTCCACGTAGTGCTTCCCGCAGAGGGAAAACAAATGGGAGTCTGGGCTCTAAGGTTGATGAGGAAGAACAGTCAAATTTTGTAAGCTCCTCTCGCGTGTGTCAGCACTATCAACACAGACGTCCAGTTGAGCAGTGAGGTGTTTGATAGTGATCCGTCAATCACCTCGAATGAGAGTGTCCGCACGTTCCAACACTGAAAAAGGCAGTTGTGTGTGTGGGCAGCCGGCACGGACAAGTTTGCACGACCTTATGGCGATGACGACAGACGCCTTGCTCAACGACACACCGTGCATTTTTCACTGCGATATGTCCATAGACATTGTGCGAGTGCCTATGACTATATGTAACGCCCTGGTTTTCTAAAAGTAACTCATCGACAGCTCTCTGCTTGTAATGCCCCACCGTTACAAACGCCATTCTGAAGGCTACATGTAGCACTGCCACTGAAACGGGAATATTGCGCGATGTGCCACAACAAATTCGGCAATTTTCGACTGAAATTGACCGAGATAGAAAAATGTGTTGGTTTACTTATTGAACGTCCGTCGTAACTAACCCCACAAGTAAAAAATGGTGTGAATATATCATGGCTGCTGAGTCCGTCTAGCGTTCCTGAAACTTTTGAGGTGGACCTCGCACCGCGGTATGATGGATCGCTGTGCACTTACAGTTTATTCCGATATTTCGGAGTTTACGAATGGTCGAATCACTGGCATGAGAGACACGGGAGCATCGCACGGGACATCACACAGACAGTTGGCTGTAACGCAAAGAGTGCAAAACGTATTGTGAAGAGACGGTACAAGATAACAGCGGGCCAAGGACAGTTGGCACAACACGAGAAGACCACGATGTGGGTCTGGAAAACAAATGACAAAAGGCGGAGCATCACTACGAACCGTCAGGAACAGGGTACCGGAGGCCAGTTTCAGATCTCGACCTGATTACGCGTCGTTTGTCGCTGACACCATAGCACCAAAGCAACAGAGAGTTGTATGATGTAGAGCCGAAGTCAGCTAAGACACTGGGTAGCGTTCCGTGGTGGTCAGCGATGAGTCTCTCTTCTACTTGTGGAGATAAGATAGACGTCAACGTGTCCGCAACTACCTCGTGTAAAGACACGGGGAACAACAATTCGGGAGAGCCATAAATCTCCAACTCTTGCAGTCACGGATTAATTTGCCAACTGCTGAAGGGAGGCTGAATACTCGACAGTACGTGTCACCAGGGTAACAAATGGCATATTCCGGTGTGGAAACGCAGTTCTTATGAGAAACATTTTGAGGAATCCACAGACCCTTAATTGAGCTGCTGGTCACCTGGTTTGTCACCCACACATCATGTCTGTGACACGATGGAAAGCCATACACCGGCATACAGGTCAGAACCCCGCTGAAGAAGCAACGAAAACATTATGAAAATAATAATAATAATAATAGTAATAGTAATAATATTCTCTCCAAGACAAGCGATGTTTTACCAAAGACAGAAACTTAGCGCGATCTTCATTGCGAGATGCATTTAACAGTTTCTACAACGAAACTATGCCTCCAAGTCTGGTAGAAAATCCGACGAGATTCTGGTCGTATGTTAAGTATGCCAGCTACAAGACACAATCAATACCTTCCCTGTGCGATAGCAATGGTAATGGTACTGATGACAGCGCCACTAAAGCAGTTTTACTAAAAACTGTTTCCGAATTTTCTCCGCTAAAGAAGATGAATAAAATATTCCATAATTTGAATCAACAACAGTTACCAACATGAGGAGCTTGTATGTAAGTATTATCGCTGTAGGGAAGTAGTTTAACTCACCTAATAAACTCAATATTCCGGTCCAGATTGTATACTAGAATATGTCAATACCACAGTTCCATACTTAGCAATCGTACGCAACAGCCAGCCAGATGAAAGATCCGTACCTAAAAACTAGGAAGTCACACGAATACTCGTGAAACGAAATAGGAGTAATCCACTGAATTACTTAACTGTATCATTGTCGTCAATTTGCAGTAGAATTCTGGAACATATACTATGTTCCAACACTATGAGTTACATAAATGAAAACGATTTATTTACAAATTGCCATCACGGAATCGGAAAATATCGTACCTGTGAAACACGAAGTAATGTATGTTATCGAGGGGACCTCAAACTGATTCCATATCTTTAGATATCCAGAAGGCTTTGGACATTGGTCCTGACAGGCAACCTCTAATCAAGTTGGGTGCCTACTGAGTACCTACATCTACAGCTAAATCTACACAGATACTCCACAAATCCCCCCCCCCTGTTCCACTCGCAAATAGAGTGAGGGAAAAATGACTGTCTATATGCCTCCGTGTGAGCCCTAATCTCTTGTATCTTATCTTCTGGTCCTTACGCTCGATGTATGTTGGCGGCAGTAAAATCGTTCTGCAGTCAGCTTAAAAGTCGGTTCTCTAAATTTTCTCAGTAGTCTTTCTCGAAAAGAACATCACCTTCCCTGCAGGGATTCCCATTTGAGTTCCGAAGCTTCTCCTTAACAGCCGGCCGGAGTGGCCGTGCGTTTCTAGGCGCTACAGTCTGGAACCGAGCGACCGCTACGGTCGCAGGTTCGAATCCTGCCTCGGGCATGGATGTGTGTGATGTCCTTACGTTAGTTAGGTTTAAGTAGTTCTAAATTCTAGGCGACTGATGACCTCAGACGTTAAGTCGCATAGTGTTCAGAGCCATTTGAACCATTTTTAACCTTAATACTTACGTATTATAAGTTGTTACCGGTAACAAATCCAGCAGCCCTCCCCTGAAATGTTTCGATGTCTTCCTTCAATCCGATCTGGTACGTATACCAAACAATAGAGCAGAACTCAAGAATAGGCCGCACCAGAGTGTCCTATATGCGGTCTTCTTTACAAAGGAATCACTCCTTCCCGAAATTTTCCAAATAAATCGAAGTCGACCATTTGCCTTCGTGTTACTTTGCAACGTTACGCCCAGATATTTAAACGACTTACGTGTGTCACCGGGACACTAGCAATAGGTTCGTTCTTCCTACTCATCCGCATTAACTGACATTTTTCTACACTTAGGGCTAACTGCCACTCAGCACACCAACTGGAAATTTTGTCTAAGTCTCAGTTGTGGGACTCGATTCGTGCTTTCGTGTCAGAGTGGTCTCAGTTCGTAATAACGGACGGAAACTCACAGAACAAAACAAGAGTAGTATCTGGCGTTCCCCAATGAAATATTATGGGCCCTCTGCTCTTTCTAATCTACAAAAATGATTTTTGAGACCATTGTCAGCCATCTTGGATTGTTTGCAGATGATACCATCATTTCCCGCCTAGAAAAGTCATCATATGATCAAAACCAATTGCAAAATGATTTATACAAGATATGTTTGTTGCATGTGGCCGAAAAAGTGGTAATAAATATTAAAAAGTATGAGCTCATCCAGATGAGTACTAAAAAGAAACTGTTAGGTTTCTGATACATGATAAATCACATAATTAAAGTAAATACTTAGGCATTACAATTACGAATAACTTAAATTGGAACCGTCACATACATAACGTATTGTGTAGAGCGAATAAAAAATTGGCGGAACATTTAGAACGTACAACAGTTCTCCTGCCAGAGCCAAAGGTTGCGTTTCATTGGCAGGACACTTAGAAGATGCAACAAGTCCACTAAAGAGACAGCTTACACTACACTCGTTCGTCCTCTGTTAGAATATTGCTGCGCGGTGTGGGATCCTTACCAGGTGGGATTGACGGAGGACATCGAGAGGGTGCAAAGAAGGGCAGCTCGTTTTGTATTATCGCGTTATAGGGGAGAGAGTGTGGCAGATATGATACACGAGTTGGGATGGAAGTCATTACAGCATAGACGTTTTTCGTCGCGGCGAGAGCTTTTTACGAAATTTCAGTCACCAACTTTCTCTTCCGAATGCGAAAATATTTTGTTGAGCCCAACCTACATAGGTAGGAATGATCATCAAAATAAAATAAGAGAAATCAGAGCTCGAACAGAAAGGTTTAGGTGTTCGTTTTTCCCGCTCGCTGTTCGGGAGTGGAATAGTAGAGAGATAGTATGATTGTGGTTCGATGAACCCTCTGCCAAGCACTTAAATGTGAATTGCAGAGTAGTCATGTAGATGTAGATGAAGAGCGTTCCTACCCTACACTTGTCCGTCCCCTCCTGGAGTATCGCTGCACGATAAGGGATCCGCATCATATAGGAGTGCCCGACCTCGAAAAAGTTCAAAGAAGGGCTGCTCGTTTTGTACAATCGCGAAATAGAAGGAATGTCACGGATATGTTACGCGAATTGTAATGGCAAGCATTAAAACAAAGGGGACCTTCTCATGAAATCTGAATCAACAACTTTCTCCTCCAAATGCGGAAATATTTTGGTGGTGCCCAGCTACATATAGAGAAATAATCATTGTATTAAAACAAGGGAAATCAGAACCGCATGGAAAGGTTAATTTTTCGTTTCTTCGAACGGTGTTCTAGAGTGGAACAGAAAGGGTGAAAGTGGTTCAGTGAACCGTCTAACACGTAGTTAAATTTGAAATCTGGAGCGGTCATGTAGATATAAGCGTAGCTGTATTATATAAACTTTAAAATATACAATTATGAGGCAAAGTATTATGAAAATCTGCTTATTGGCTTGTTTGTCCGTCTTTGTAACGAAATACACCAATGATTCTGCGTATTAATGATCTGACGGTTTTATGGTAGATTTGTAGAGGTATGTGGCATTAGATGTCGACACACAGGCAATGTAATTCTCGTAAATAATGGGCCGCTGATTTGCGTTCGCCGGCAATGGCACCCGAAAGCGATTCAGGTTGGTTCCTTAGGATTTTACAACAGACGAATTTGGTCGTCCATATATCAATGTGAGTTCGCCATATTGCATCTCAAACCACTGTATCACGGTTCATTCTCCGAGATACAGACAGTTATACTGCTGGAAGGTGACATCGCCGTTGGGGAAGACATCAAGCAGGAAGGGATGAAAGTGGTTCGCAGCTGTCAGCGTCTCCTCGATCACTATGATAGGTCCCATGCAAGCGCAGGAGAGCTTCTCCCATAGCATAATATTGCTCCCACCAGGCCACGTCCGTGGCGCGTTGCACGTTTCGAGCCACCGTTCACCTCGATGACGGTGTTTCTGGAGACGACCATCGACCTACTGTAACAAAAATATGAATCACCGGAAGAGCCGACACGTTTCCATTGATCGGTTGTGGAATTACGATGGTCCCGTGCCCACTGCAATCGTCACTGGCGCTATCGTTGGGTCAACATGTGAAAGACATAGGGGTGGTCAGCTGCGGAGCTCCATGTTCAACAGCGTACGATGAACGGTGTGCTCCGAAACATCTGTAAGTGCACCAGTATTGTGCTGTTTCGGCAGAGATATCACAGATCACATTCTACCCAACTTTACAAAGCAGACAAGCCTTCGAACCCCACGTTCTGTGGAGAATCGTGAACGTCGAACCAGTTAGCCCCTAGTTATAGCTTCACTGTCCTTCTACCTCTTTCCGTAGATGCTCACGAAAATATCACGTGAATGTTCGACCAGCTTCGCTGTTTTCGAGATACTCGTTCACACGTTCTGCCTAATAATAATCTGCCCTTTGTCAAAGTCACTTATCTCAATGGAAATCAGCATTTACAGCCCATATGGTACCAATAATGTCCCTCACTTTGTCTCTGCTAACGAGAGCGTTAGTATGTTTAAACGCGCAGCTACGAACCATTAAAGTGGTCTCAGATAGCAACGATGCCCGTGGAGATTGTCGCTGCACCACGTAAGACCCGTTGTGTCACTTGTTGTGATGTAATTATTGTTTCTCACTTATAAATATTATATAATTTTAACAATTTCAGTGTTTAAACATCTACAAATGTAGTTTCCTGTTGGTCCTTTCCGTTTGTTGGTTTCGTTTGTGAAACACTAATGCCGACATGGCGTCTGATCAGGAACACAAGAGTTCGTTACTTCCATACCTCACACGTAATGCTACAGACAGACATCTCAATTCATTTAGGTACAAAGCTATCACCTGTCTTAAATTAATTAATTAATAATATTCAAAAGCATATTTGTCCTGTCCTATTTGGTATAATATAATATCCTACTGAGAAAGGACTGTTGCAGGCGTCTGGTATTGTTTTAGATACTAGGGCATCATGATGGCTTGAAAAGATGTCCAGAAATCAAAGCAACAAGCTTGGGACCCCGTTGCGTTGTAAAATGCGATTGCGGCAATGAAGAATGACAAGATGCCTTTCTGTACAGAAACAAAGCAATCTTAAGTTTGCCGGTCGGGGTGGCCGAGCGGTTCTTGGCGCTTCAGTCTGAAACCGCTAAACCGCTACGGTTGCAGGTTCGAATCCTGCCTGGGGCGTGGATGTGTGTGATGTCCTTAGGTTAGTTAGGTTTAAGTAGTTCTAAGTTCTAGGGGACTGATGAGCTCAGCTGTTAAGTCCCATAGTGCTCAGAGCCATTTGAACATTTGAACCAATCGTATGTTTAGCATAACATGATGAAAAAGAAGAGTTATAGGAAAAAAACAGAGATATACTACGTGGTAAAAAGGTTTTAATAAGCTTATGGAGTAGAGAGTGTATGAAGAACAAGAACAAGAAGTCCTCACTTACATTTCTGTAATGGACTGTGCGATTTTATGGATTTACAGTGAATGACCTACGGTGATTAGCATTCCAGTCAGCAGAACAGAATACCACATCGCTTTTATACTGATAACATGTATGGAAAAGTGGACTGGTACTTGCCACATTATCCTATCACATAGGAAAAAGTGCAAGTCTTATGTATGATTCGTATAAGTCCTACATATTATTTTCGTTTTCACTTTAAAATAGTTGGTGTGGTACTTTACAATACGTAGATTCTAAATGTGTAAGCGGCAAGCTCCTATCGGTGTCATGGTTTGGTGAAAATTCAATTTCCTCTAGAGTGGGCAGTTCACCGCCTTCAGCTAAATAACTTCATGCTGAAATTCGAATGTTGCCGTGTTATAATAATTTTCAGACTGGAAAATAAAAAACCCAATCATGATAGGACGAACAGTTCTGAAACATTTTTGGGAGAAGTAAAACAAGCCAACACTTCTCCTTTGACCATTACTCTGTCTACGCGCATTACACAAACTTCATCAAACTGTTTCACACTCAAAAATTCTGTTTTGGTCTAGAAAATTTCACTGGGACGTGACGAAGCCACGTATTACGACGATTTTCATTTGTTGACAGTGCAAATTTCGACATCTCAGTTTACGAGTTTCATTTCTATATACATCCAAATACACGACGTCCTCACGATATTTCACATTTCACAGAATCTATCAAATTAATGAATTATTTAGAAATACCTATCATAATTAATTTGCACAACTACGATTCATTAACAACAACGTGTGTCGCAACTGGAACTCTCTTGCATCAAATTTCGATGTTACGCACCTTGCTTCCAGACTCGTTTATATAAGGTATTGAAAAGCTGTTGAACCACTTGCACACTTAGACGATCAATACGTTAGTGGCTGATGCAAGAAACTGTTCATTTTAATGCTTTCGATGAAGTGAAAAAGATGATAAATAAAATCCAAGTGGTTAGAGATGTGGACACTTCTTATTGTTTTAGTTTCACGTTTGCTACTTCCAAAAAAAATTTAGATTCGTCGGATGATTTGGCTATGCACAGTAGAACAAATTGGGGTATGGAAATTACACTGAAAACTCGTACACAATTACAGAGAACAGCTAACGCGAGGCACACAGACAGTGTGCATTTTGGTTCCAGATGCTGACGCCATGATAACGCACCGCGACTTAACTTTTTTTGTAGGGCTCGGGCAGTTGCTGGTGTCCTTTCACGTAGGCCTCGGTAAAATCAATCGGAACAACGTGCGTAGTATCTCACAATGTGTCTTTTATTCCTGTGGCGTCCATTAATAATATTTTCTTCATTCCATCGCTTGAGTAATATTACCAAGACTGATATTCGCTTCAATCCTAGAGCGTTAGAGACAACAGTAGATCGTCAGTGGAGAGGTACTGGAAGACTGAAGTTTCGCTAGACCGTAAGGGATATCTGGATAACACTACGAAAGTCTGTCCCGCGACACAGAAAAAAAGTAAGGTTCATTGTATTCACCTGAACCCGCACAAATGAGGTAGTTTCATGAACGCGTAATTTCTCCGTAGAGTGATTCGCTCAGTAAATACATTAAGCGTCACTGCACTGGCCTGTACAAAGACACTTTCAGTGAGTGAGCTAATGGAAGAGAAATAATATTCGTTTAACAGTGGGGAGGGTAAGCTGTCAAAGAATACAGCAAGTTCGATTTGTTCGAAAGTTTCAATAAACCGTTACAACAAACAAGTGAACCTTTAAACTCGACGTTTAACAAAATTCCCCACTAGCTTCCAAGAACTTACTACACGTATCACTTCATCGTCGCATAGGAATAGTTGCTGCGTTTCTCTTTGTGTCCCATTAATTACTATCTTTATAACCACCATAAGGCATTTGACATCCACTGTTGGATAGTAACATCCAGCGGCTGTTCTGCCGTTGGCTAATTTCGGTACACCAGCATGGTCATCTGCCGTGTTAAATTTTTCTCTCTCTCTCTGGTTTCGGGATATGTACTTTACAGCACGGTGCATTTGTTTCACAGACCAGTCGATCTGTAACGAAACCGCTTGCTCGGCCGAGAGCAACAGGTCTGGGGCCGCTGGGTGCCTGGCAGACACCATACTGACCAGCAGTAAATGGTATTTCCGCTGGCAAGAGAGGACACACAGTGCTTTCGTTCATTCAGTTTCACTTCACTGAAAACGTTTGTGCCGTTCTGATGACGGCATCTCTTCTTAATTGAGGCATTATCAGCTTTCCTAACCATCGTATCACCACTGATAAGCTTCTGCACTGACGTAGGTGTGTAAGATGCAAAAACTATTCTTTCTGAGAGGAATATAAACAGATACAGACTGTACATATAGACGACAAGCTAAAATCATGTATTACCATAATGCCTAGTGGAAGAGATATTCCGCCTTATGCAAGACGTTGAATGTCTGTTTTACGTTTACGAAACATGCTGTAACACTTTTGCGCTTTTTTCAGTGTCTTGCGTAAGGCGGAATATTTCTTTCCATTTTTCTCAGTAATCACGGAAAGAAGGTAGAGCACCAATATCCAAAAAGATGATTATACTACCCACTGTTTTTTTTATGTCTGTGACAAATCAACTTGTTCAGCACAAAAATAAATACTGGATGACAGTCTGTCTAAGCGTTACTAAGAGGTACCGAAACTAAAGTTCTAAGGGAATTTTCAATTAACTTGTTTGAAAAGTCATTATTTCAACTGCAGCAGTATCACTAGAAGACAGTCATAGATTTGTGAGGAAACGATAGCGGAAAAATCTATAGTAGGCTAACCAGTGCCCTAAAATCTAAAGCTAGAATCTCTTTTTTGGAATACGATCACTTTTTTAATAGCATGACACACCTTTTTAAGGCTTACGTGAATGTAATTTATATAGCTATTCAGACCTGCTGTTCATCACCGCATTTATTTCCTGTCTACAGTGTTCCAGAAAAACATCAGGTTTTTATAAAATGGAAACAATACCTATTCTATACAACTAAGGATAACATGTGAATTGCAGCAAGAAAACAGAAGTACAACTGAAGATTTCTGCGTGACTTCTGTCACGTAGGCTTTTGCACTGGTAGTAAATTAGCGAAAGGAACCAAAGGCGACGAGTCGACATTTCGCTTATCCACGGCGGCGAGCCCTCGTTGCGGGTCTTAACGATCTGTGGTTGGCAGGCCTGCGACGGCGCCACGAGTGCTGAGGACGGCGGCGGCCGCCTGGCCCCAGCCCGACCGCGTGACGTCAGGGGCTGGCGCCGCGGCGCCACCAATCACCAGCCACGCCGTGGCCGGCTGCGGCGCACCGAGCAGAAGGCCTCAGAGGCGCCACGCGTATCCCACATCGGTCCATCTGCGTGAACAGACTTTGCGAGGTTTACTCAGCGTGCACAGCAAAAAGGCATTAACCTCGTTGGACAAAACATGTGTCACCACTATAAAAGAGCACATTTGTCCCCTCGGACTGCCGTACATCGCGTGCAACAGGTACCAAATGACGATGAGACAGTCCACTTTTGACGTAGTTCAAGGCAGTTAAGTGGTGTGTCCCTGCCAACCGGTAGTATGGGATGAGAGCAGTCAGACAGGTCGACAATAAGACATGACAGCAGACGTGCGCAAGTATCCCCCACTCCGCACCCTTCCCACAGGATCATGAAGTCACCCATCCGTCTGATTTCAGACGTCGCACAGCCCCTGCTCGGCTTCCGCAAGCGTGAGTTGGCGCGGTCAACGCGCTCGTCAGCGGTCAAAGCACACACATACGTCCGTCCAGGACGGCGATCCGTCACAGTCCCGAGCCGCGACCACCGAACGCGGATGAAAGTCAACTTTATATCAACGTACCATAATTCCAAAGCGCAGCCTCCATACGCTACATACATCATAGCAGCACATGTCTTTACCTCCTATGACACTGTAGCACACTGCGCATTGCTCGTGACACGACATTGCACGGCCCTTTAACTAAACATAACTAGACATCCCTGCTCTCGCCTCGTCGCGTGACCAGCCATCTAAAACCTTGTCAATATTATTCTTACTTTATAACATTTAAAAAAAAAAGATCTAATTTATACCTCCCACAGCACCTAACCTCACACCCGTCCCACCATCAACATAAGCAAACGTCCTCAACACTATCTTGACTCTCACATATTACACCACAAACCACGTCCATCAATCAATTTACCATTCTCATCCCCTCTTTTCGAATTACAAACGTAGCCTCTATCTAAACACCAACCAACTCATCTTTCTCGCACTTTCAACAGTAAAACTGATGTTACACACACCCATAAATACCAAACGGAATTAAAGAGTCAAACTTTTATACAGAGCATCAAGCACATACGACACTCACACCAAAATTCAAAGCCTGGTCCATATTTACCACCTCCACCTTGAATTAAGTATTATTACCATTGCCGCAACATTCTGCCAGCGCTAGATTTGTATCTATTTTCCGCTCTTAACTGTTGTCACTAGCGGTCGAATATCACTATCTATAAATTGCATAAATTTCCACATTAAAAAAATCTCGCCCCGCCGTTTAGAGACTCCTATATCCGAACACATAGCATCATTCATCTATCACTTGCTTTTATCTAATAACTCATCCATCAGATCTGGGGGCAAAGTCATTCCTTTCTTTCTTTCTTTGTTTCAGCAGCAGACAGCTATTTTCTTTACAGTGGTAGCTAAATTGCGCCATCAACTTAACATCACCATTCGCGAAACATATCTTCAAATACACAGCTGTCCCGCTGAGGACATCACCTTCAATATCACAGTTCTTAATTCAATAACCACCAAAACAAGTACTAAATGCTCAAACTAATCCCATAGCGCCTCAGAAAGCGAGCGTCAGAGCGCCGCCGGTGGCATGTCAAAGCCACATAGCTGTCCATCCGAACAGCTGTCCACTCAGCTCCAGGACCAGAATGCTGAAGTGGGCTCTCCCTGTACCTGCTCTCCAGCTATTGTCTAACGACGTACAGTGCACAAATGGATCCATGAATAGCGCAGATCTCTATCTCCCCCTTGCATCTCCAACAGGACATGTAAACAATGTCTCCCCCAGCGAGCGAACCCGACATCATTCACCCTTCGCTGACAATTTCCACTCACAAATCTTAAACACTCGCATATATAAAACCATATTCACTCGCGCCAAAATTCACTTGATAATAAAAAAGCATTCTCCAAGCGTAAATGAGTATGCATTTATCTTCACCCATCTGATCTCTGCAATTTAAGTCGGAGAAAGACATATCTATTACCTTCTGCAACCTGTCTATAAACAGAACGATCTCAGTTACTAGAACAGGACCTTGTTTTGACCATTAGCTGGAAATGCGCGCAATGTTGTACACCTCAAACTAGGTACAAGTACAACTGATCCTCAACACCCTATCATCTTTATCCTCTACCATCAAACAATGAAAAAGTCACGAAGGCACCAATGCGATCCACATCCAGCGCGGACAAACGGGATTCACAATACTCTCCCAGAATAACTCAGAGAGCGACCATCCAAGAATTCCTAACAGCTCGCCAACTCTGACACCTCAAACTACAGATGCCTATATGAACAAGATCATATTAAATATACCCCTTTGAAGTTTGATCACCCATAATCTAAGTCAATGAGAAGCTGCCTCTGGCCCTTGTCAAACAGTGTTTTCTAAAACACTTTTGCACACTGCCGAGCATTTAGCCTTTCTGCCACCACTTCGAAGTCATGGTCTGATTCTAAACAGACATTAACATGGACTGATGCACGTCCTCTCACAGGAAGCTATACCTTGCACCTTGTAAATCATATTCTTACAGTCGATAGCATAACATTGAATGATTTTAAATAAAGGACAGCCACAACACAAGGCGTTGTAGCGACTTTCCTCGAAAGTGATTGACCACCTCTACATTTAAACTCATATGTCGCAGTGATCGAATAGTTTATAACTCTGCGTTCCATTTCTGGTGATTGGTCATTTTTGCACACAAGTACGGGATCACCGTTTTCGGTGCTAGCAACCCTGGAAGATGCGGTCCATCAACCAAAATTTGTCCCCCAACTCAAGCAATCATTGTCAGTCAAGCATTATATCGTACCCAATGCACAGATGCGATGGATAAGACACCACCGATCTACTGTAATATTATCCATCATAGCTGAAATCGCGAAAAAATTTACAGTAAGTCCAACACTGGCCAATCATTTGACAGCTTGTTTTCTTAATTTCAGTATCATAGCTAAACCATACATCCTCTACTTTGCAAGTATCATTGCGAATATTCATAGATGACTGCTCAGCACGTCCATTCACACTTAATTCCCGAACACATAAAGACGATCAAATTATACCAGACGACACTATACATATTTCTAAGACCTTGCGCATAGTACTCGATCAATCTCTCTGCGTATGGCGGTCACAGAGCTATCTAGTCCTCTTACTTTAAAAGATCATCCTCACCTCGGCATTGACCAACCTACCCCGCTACATCGCTACCCAATTATTCCTCAACCGAGCAGACGAATACAGCTACACTCCAACTCTCTTGAATGAATAGAGCATTCCTAGTCCTAGCCCCTCGAAGTGCACCACATTTCTCGAAATGTAACCAATTCTTGGAGCTTGGCACACCATATAGATCTATAGTAACCGATCACAAAGTGCCTTAATTTAATAGCATACAGTTAAGAAGAAGAACAGAGCGATTGTGTAAATGCCTCACATCCATATCTTAGGAATAAATGATTTTATCCACAATTTTCTCTTGTATTCCGAGGTTTAATTTTTTTGCACCTAAGCCACTCACCTCGTAGCTTTTCCTTTGGCACATCCAACATGTTTCCTTACGTACAGGTCCACTGATTAGTTTCCCCTTTTATTTTAAAACAAATGCTTTAGATTAAGTCTTATTTTCAGATGTGTTGCTGCGAGCTTATCTTATGCACAGTGTTCATGCATTTTCTATTTTATTTTAAATGTTTGATTCTCGTGAACAGTGCACGAGTAATACTATTTATTACATCGCGTCCTCTACGAGCGAAATCACGACGTATGCATTTTTATGAGTTTTTGGTCTGTGACCATATTAGTTCATTTTCCGACTCGGCCAAACCTTTCGTTAGTTGTATGCTTAGAGTCGGTGGCGACCCTAATCTTAACGTAATAACCCATAGAAACAGGTTAGCTACAAGTTGATCGTTCTTTCCGTGCGCTATACGAGATTGGAAGAATAGAGAATTTTGAATGTGGTTAAATGATTCCTCTGCCAGGCACTTAAATGTGATTTGCAGAGTATCAGTGTAGATGTAGATGTTGATGTATTTTTTCAAGTACTGTCATTTGCTCATTCCGTATTACACCGCTCCCGAAGGCTTTTATGAGGTATACAGCATAACGCAGGCTGCAATGAATGTGGTTATTGTAAATCACATGGCTCATACTATGTTAAATCGCTCCTGAAGACTCCTATTGGATACAGAGAATACCGCAGGCTGTACGGAATGTCATCATCATGATCATCATTTAAGACTGATTATGCCTTTCAGCGTTCAGTATGGAGCATAGTCCCCCTTATAAAATTCCTCCATGATCCCCTATTCAGTGCTAACATTGGTGCCTCTTCTGATGTTGAGCCTATTACTTGAAAATCATTCTTAACCGAATCCAGGTACCTTCTCCTTGGTCTGCCCCGACTCCTCCTACCCTCTACTGCTGAACTCATGAGTCTCTTGGGTAACCTTGCATCTCCCATGCGTGTAACATGACTCCACCATCTAAGCCTGTTCGCCCTGACTGCTACATCTGTAGAGTTCATTCCCAGTTTTTCTTTGATTTCCTTATTGTGGACACCCTCCTGCCATTTTCCCATCTACTAGTACCTGCACCCTGCTTTCATATCCGTAACCTCAACCTTGTTGATAAGGTAACCTGAATCCACCCAGCTTTCGCTCCCATACAACAAAGTTGGTCGAAAGATTGAACGGTGCACAGATAACTTAGTCTTGGTACTGACTTCCTTCTTGCAGAAGAGAGTAGATCGTACGTGAGCGCTCACCGCATTAGCTTTGCTACGCCTCGCTTCCAGTTCTTTCACTATGTCGCCATCCTGTGAGAATATGCATCGTAAGTACTTGAAACCGTCCACCTGTTCTAACTTTGTTCCTCCTATTTGCCGTTCAATCCGTTTATATCTCTTTCCCACTGACATTACTTTCGTTTTGGATATGCTAATCTTCATACCATAGTCCTTACATTTCTGATCTAGCTCTGAAATATTACTTTGCAAACTTTCAATCGAATCTGCCATCACAACTAAGTCGTCAACATATGCCAGACTGCTTATTTTGTGTTCACATATCTTGATCTCACCCAGCGAGTCTATTGTTTTCAACATATGATCTGAATGTGCTCACTGTAAATCACATATGCTCTGTTTGTCACCTACTGCGGAATCTGTGGTTACTGAACAATCTGCAGTTCTCTGTGGTTTAAAGAGCAGGTGGTGGATGGACTTCTCGACGCAAAATTGGTTCACCGCATAACAGCAGGGACAGCAGGAACGCTGTAATTAAACAATGTTCCAATTTTCTCTGCGGGAGGAACTGCGATCCGCCGATCGCGTTCGATAGCGCGAACTATTTGCACTCAATCGGGCCAGCAGTTACCGCGGAACGACCGTGGACAATGAGGCGAGGCCGGCGGCCGCGGAGCAAGTGGGCCGCGCAGATCCGCTAACGAGGCCGCGCACGGCCAGCCGGCGCCCCCCCACGCCGCGCAGCAGATGCGCGCCCCGCGCCGCGTTTGTTAGCGCGGACAAGCTCATCAGCATTCAGCGCGCCGCCGCCATTCATCGCGCCGCTCGAGGGCCCTCGGCGACCGCGCGACCCGCCCACGACCACCCCACCCCCGCCTCCCCCCTCCTCCCTCGGCGGCGCTCTTCCTTTGTCGGTGCCAAATGCTGGCAGGAGGCGGGAGCGGCGCCAGAGAGGCAAAAATCGAGGGCACCTCTGCCACCACTCCAATTCTGCACTCACGTGCGAAACTTCCGCAACTAGGATGCGCACGGAAATTGGGTGAGCGCGGCGGGTGCGGAGCTACTTTGGTGTTGAAGCAACAGATAAGCAGACCAGATAAAAATTTGTCACGACAGGGAGACATCACGCTAGTACTGTCTCACACTGCTTCTAACCTTGGACCAAACAGCGAGGTCCCTTCAGAGTAGGGAAGGATGGGGAAGGAAGTTGGCGATGCCCTGAAGCGATTTAGGGAAATTACGTAAAACCTAAATCAGGATGGCCGGACGCGGGATTGAACCGTCGTCCTCCCAATGGAGTCCAGTGTGCTAGCCACTGCGCCACCTCGCTCGGTAGGAAGAAGGAAAAATCCTCAGCATAGAATAAAGGGCAAAACTTGCTAAGCAGGACTGTAGAAATAAGCAATAATAATAAGTTTATTGCAGCAAAATAGCCATACAAATTCAATATACAGTGATAATAATAAGATAAATTAGAAATTACACATATTTGGATTTGCATAGTCACTTGTTGTTCGTGTCCTTTTAGTACAGAGCTCTATATGGTAATGTTTGCAAATTTGCTGACACAGATTGTAAGAGGTCCATGATTAAAGAATTTGTTGCTAGTGCAGTCGAGCAGATGTAATTTTGATGGATTGCTCACGCGCTGCCTGCGATATGTAAGCTAGAAGAGAATCTGAGACCAAAGAGCAGTACTGACTGCAGTAGGAACTTGTGTAGCAGTAGGAGTATTGTTGCTAGCTAGCAGTGCCGGTGTATCGTGTTGGCTGGGCCGGTCGTGTGCAGCAATGGCGGAGCCTGAGCGTTGTAGGATAAGGTAAAAGCAGCCTCGCGCTTATGTAGTATTGTTACATCAAGTCCCATGTAAATGTTTTTAAAAAAATCTGTTAATAATAATCTTTCTCATAAAAAGTAACTTTTGACATTCATCTCAATTTAAAGAATTCACTAATTTCTCCAATCCTTGGCCATTCCGATTACTGAAAAGAAAAATCAGTTCTTTCCTTTTATATAAGACAAATCTATCGGGCAGCATTGCACTTAGCTGCGCCAGGCAAATTTCTTATAGGAGTAGATATATACGCGTTATCCGGCGATCTAATTAAGGTAAGATTTTTCAGTTTATTCAGAATGATGTATCAGGGCCATGACGCAGCATTGCTGACGTCCAAAATTTACCAGGTTAAATTGACTGTCAATTATTGAAAGGTTATAAGTGACCCACATTTTTTTATTGAGAGATTAGTCACATTTTATTATTGATACGTTACGCAATTTTCCTGTTGCTAGGTTATACTGAATGTGAACGACATAATTATATTTTTTTTGCTGTTGAGAGGTTTAGGAATTTTTCTGTTTTGAGGTTACACTAAATGACAATATTATTCATATTATTTTATTTTGTGAGGAGGTTACAAGATTACACTCACACATTTCGTTTGCTTCATGATATGACGTGTTGTTGCAAATAAGGTAGTGGAAACCATGGACTGCCAATCTGGTGATCACGTGTTTCATTTCGAAGTTTTCCTTTATCCATGTTCGGCCAATCATGGCACTTGTGCTGTAAAATTCTGAAGTATGTCTTCCCTTTTTCCCTTCAATGTTTTAAGTAGACTTTCCAAGGCGCTGCTATTGGGTAGCGTCAGGATTGTCCGAAGGTCTTCAATGAGGAAGGTTCCCTCGCCGGCAGGTATACAAGTCTCAATCGTGTTGTTTTGGACACTCTTATTGCTTTCTTTATATAGATCGCCTTCACTCTTTCTAGTGTTGTTAGGATATTCACTGTAGGATGTAGTCCCAAAATTTCTATGCCTTAAATCAGTATTGGAAAGATTTTGGCTCTGAATCGTGGCATTGCTGTCTCTACGCTAAGCGATCTGAGGTACTGTATTTGATGTTTTACCATTATTGCTTGCATTGCTTTCTCTGTTACATGTTTTGTGAAACATTTTACAGTTGTTTGTATTGTGACCCCTAGGTACTTGTAGTCCGGTACAATCTTCAGTTTTCTATCTCGTATGAAGATCTCAGCTGATGCAGGTGTTATGGTTCAAATGGCTCTGAGCACTAAGGGGCTTAACTGCTGAGGTCATCAGTTCCGTAGAACTTAGAACTACGTAAACCTAACTAACCTAAGGACATCACACACATCCATGCCCGAGGCAGGTCCCGTGGTTCCAGACTGTAGCGCCTAGAACCGCTCGGCCACCCCTGCCGGCGATGCAGGTGTTATTCCTCCGTTTCTGAGTACCATCATTTCTGTTTTCGCCACATTTATTTCGAAGCCGTGTTCGACACACCAATCTTCCATATCGTTTATCGCTAAAACTAAGAAGTAAGCCTAGTTCAACGCCTTCAAAATGCCCCCAAAACATTACAGGAACACCTCCTGCCTGAACTCTAATCTCCACACACTGTGCGTTGAATGTCGCACTGGGCTGTCAGTAGTCTAGACGCAACTGATCAGTCGTCTCCCTTCAGATCAGATACGCACTTCCCGTCATACTGCCCAGTTTCTGTGTTGTTTAGGAACTTGGAGACGTGTAGCTTCATAAGCCGCTCTGACCAATGCCTTTTTGCGAGAAACTCTTCTCCAGGTGCCCATTTGCATTTAGTTCCCTTCGCTAACAGATTAAAATCGATTTCCTTGACTAGTAGTCATACATGTCTTTTGTCCAGTTTAGTGTGTTTTTTGGATCACTGACCTAACGTCGATCTACAGTGCTGTGAGTGGTACACCATTTCTTGTAGATATGTTGGGCAGTCCTTGTTGATACATCAACAAAGCAACCAGCTTCGTTCGCACTGTGGCCAGGAGCGTGGCCAAACAGAATAGCTCATTTCTCCCATTTCATCACGTCTCCACATAGGCCCATGATACTGCACTCATTCAGTACAACAGATTGACGTATACACGTACACAATACTCCACTGCGGTGACTTACGTCTATGGTTCAGGGTAACATCACCACCTGGTACGTGTTATACATAGTCCAAAGCTCACCAAAGTGACCTGTGTGCTCTTTTACGCAGGGGAAACTAATATTCTGTCGCATAAGCCTGTTAACTAAATAAGGTTTTATATACACTATTTAAAATGATGCCCAGTATTTTCAGAGGTGGTAATATTCATAAAAACCAGGAAAACAGGTCAAATAAATATGGATCCAAGAAAGAATAATTTCTGTGATCCGACATTCATTGTGCGGTAGGACAGTTTCTCAGATACAGTCTCACCACCTAAAGAAATCTATAGTGAAATGCAATACTTGATTTACATAAATAAAATTCATATATTACGGTCTTAGTGATGGACAGTAGATAACTGATGCAGCCTTCCTGTTCTCTTACTATTAATTCATATTTGTATGCAATGTAAAAGTGGGAAATATTGAGCAGGCCGGTGTGGATGAGCGGTTCTAGGTGCTTCAGTCTGGAAACGCGCGACCGCTACGGTCGCAGGTTCGAATCCTGCCTCGTGCATGGATGTGTGTGCTGTACTTAGTAGGGTTTAAGTAGTTCTAAGTTCTAGGGGACTGATGACATCGGATGTTAGGTCCCAACTGCTCAGAGCCATTTGAACCATTTTGGGAAATACTGAAATCACCGGGAGGCAATGACCAAGGCTGTACACCAGCTGAAGCCGTAAGAGAGTCGGCCGACTGAGGGAGAAGTTCTTGGTTCTTCGAAAGGCCACCAGCGGTGGTCTGGCGGGTCACTGGCTACCGGACGGAGGTGGATGCATTGCAGAGATACTTAGAAATGCAGACAGTATCTATCTTAGAGAAACGTCTGGTGAAAACGTTTTAGAAACAGGAAACGGAGTGAGAACTCGCCTTCTTTAGCTGGATCGTACCTTTGTACGTGAGAAGTCGACAGCTGACCGTTTCTCCAGGAAAGCATAGAAAGCTAAAGATAGGGGACGCCTGGTCCTGGGGTTTTGAAACTGTGGGAGGCTGCCGAACCCTCTGACTTTGCAGAAAAACAATGTTTATTTGATGTGAAACCTGCCGATATTGGATAACGTAAACAAACTCTGCGACACTGGGCAGTGACGAGACAGACCACCTCATTTGCTGAAGAAAGAGACAGAAAGACAGTGACACGAGTTTTCTGTGTAGGGCATGGTAGGACACAAGACTCTGGCTAACCGGTCAAGGGAACGAGATGAAGTTTTTGTAACGAGCAGTTTGATGGGTCGGCGCTCAGAATATTTGGAGCCGATAGAAATACTGTGAACAACGGAAAACGCGCTGATGTGAGGTTCCCTCTTACTTCGCATGGGAAAACAGGGTTCTAAGATCAACATCCAGAGCCACCGCTGCCCAACACCAGGTCTGAAGGCTGCTGCACGGCCTCCTGGGGGTATACATTGTGGACTTACAAACATTTTGGGTTAATTTGGACTTACCCAGTGGCGAGGGTCCATTGTTTTGTTCCACCAATGATCTGTTCTGCAGCCTCTTGAACGATAGCTTGCAGTACAAAGATGCGATCGTGCGACAGCCACAAGATGAGATGAAGAAAAATTAGTTAGTTTTTCATATCCTAATTATTTCAAGCATCGCTCTGAAGACTTGCATTTTGTTAGTAACGAACAGTTTCATTTCAGTTTCACTTACAGGTGGGACACGTTTCCTTCCATTACTTCCACTAACCTTACGACACTCGCTAGGCATTCTGTGATCATAAATGAATTGCTTGTGAGATTATTAACTTTTCCCCACGATCCCTGTGCATTATACATAAGATTATTCAAGTTGCCACAGATTGCGATTCAATTGTTCAAAAATGGTTCATATGGCTCTGAGCACTATGGGGCTTAACATCTGTGGTCATCAGTCCCCTAGAACTTAGAACTAATTAAACCTAACTAACCTAAGGACATCACACACATCCATGCCCGAGGCAGGATTCGAACCTGATACCGTAGCAATCGCGCGGTTCCGGACTGAGCGCCTGAACCGCTAGACCACCGCGGCCGGCGATTCAATTGTTAATTTGTCTACGATTTTGTATTGATGATGTTGCCAGAGGTATCCATTATTTAATTTTTTTTATTGCAATAAATCGAATTCATTGTAACTCTTGTTACTTTCAATATTCATAAATTCTCTCTTCACTGTTTCGGAGGGTACATTTGATTGTGTTTTATCGACGCTTACCAGGATTTAGTTCATTAACTGAAGTGTAGCCTCTCCCCCCGCTTTTCAGGCAGTGAAAAGAATAAAAAATATGAAACTAGTTTCCATCGAGCGCAGCTGTCGCATTCGTGCTCTGTCAACAAGGTATGCAGAGTCTTCTGGCGTCTTTTGGTATCACCGTATTCTAAGTGCACATTAGTTTGAGTATCAGGTGTCAGCAGTCAGTTGTGCTGTTCGAACTGCAAAAATATGGAAACACGAATAAAATTGCGTGCTTGACCATACATACAGATGCTAGTCAAGCCTGGAGATTGCGTTGTTGTTTTTGACCACGAACAGCATATGTGCCGTGTCCATAACATGTCGCAAGTGTCAGTCGTGGATCAGAACAGTGCTTTGTGTAGTCACGAGTGCATTATGTCAGAGCTGAGTGAATTCTAATGTGTGCAAATTGTTGGTGATCGTATGGTGGGTGCTTCCGTAATCAAGGTGGCCGAGGTGTGTGGTGTTTAAAGAGGTACTGTATCGAAGATTTTTAGCGCATACCGAACAAGCTAAGTCACAACTCCGACGAAACTGTGTGTTGAGTTGTCGTGACAGACGGTCATTGAAGAGGTTTTTGACGCAAAAATAAAAACGACAGCTGAAAAAATCACTGCAGAACTGAATGTCATACCAGCCAACTCCGTTAGCACCAAACCAACACCAAGGGAGCTCCATAAGCTGGGCATTTCGATACGAGTTGTAATTCCTTGACCACTCTTCAGCGACGCAAATGTCCGTAACAGAAGAACGTGGTGCCCAAGCCATAAATCTTGGACTAGAGAGCAGTGGAAGAAGGCCATTTCCTCAGATGTGTCTTCTTTCGCACTGTTTCCAACCTATAACCGAATTTACGTCCCATAAGTGAAACATCGAAGGAATTTAGTAACTGGGCATCTATATCGTGGTATTGCAAGGTCCACACGGTTACTCTACAAGGCCGTATTGCTGTCAAGTATTACGCGACCAGTGTGCTCATCTGTGCATCCCTTGGTCCAATATTCGTTCCTCGGTGGTGACGCTGTATTCCTGGACAACAGCTCATGTTTTTCCACGGGCCCCATGGTTATTCTGCATGGTCACGTTACTGACAAGATTTATGTGACCCTTGTAGCTGATGAGGTCCATCACGTGGTACAAAGTGATGCTTTGTTCCGGAACAACAGAATCCCTCCTTAACGCAGCTCCCACCGTCCAAACTGATTTTGTGGACATGAGGATGAATTGTACACCCCCTGACGACCACAGTCATAATGTTCCTCTATTTATCCTTTCAAAGAGGGTTGGAAGCTGTGCTGAATGCCAACGGTTTTGGTACACCATATTGGGCATACTACTGTTGTGTTTATATTGTTTCCATATTTTCTCCACTCATACATAATGTGTTACATTACCAGTAATCTCAGTCTGTTAATGTCTACGGCAAAAAAATCTGAACTCTGCGCATGTTGTGTAACTAACTTACACAAAAAACTTCACTTTGATGTTTTTGTTTATATCTCTGAGTAATTGTTTTGGTTTTGCTAACTCGATCTGTGCAACATCTATCTATGCATCTAAGACAATGCCTTCCTTTTCTCTTTTTCCATTAAAGTCCAACTAAAGACGAAAATTAAGTCAGTTTTTCACTTTTGACTCTACTCCTTCACATTTTTTATGAGTTTAGGGACATGTACTTGAATGGACATGCCGTTAAGAGGGACGGGCATGGGATGCACCCAGAGTTGCACAACTACGCTAGTAGAATGCGGACTCAGCAGCCTACCTGAAAATATACCGAGCGTACCACACAGCTCACTGCAGTGGGTATAAGCTGTGTTCCGAGAGCCGCTTTCCCTAAGAACCGTAAGATACAGAACTAAAGTCCCATGTACAACTGAATCCCTGGAGAACCATGTGTTGATGGCTGCGCACCGCAAGAAGGAAGATCGATCATTAACGGGAAAAGACCATAATATTCAATTTTTAGCTATATTTATGTGGAAGTAGCCCACATAAAACACAACGAAAAGAAGGTGAAGAACGTCCCACTCAATCCGAAAGGTTATCGTCAAATTGTCCAAAGATGGCGCTCGAGCAACAGAAGATGGGAATTCGAATAATAAGAGAGGTAACACAGAAGAAAGATTTTAATTTCTTTTCGGAGCGCGGTGTCAGAAACATCGGACCCGAGGCTTTTTGAATGGGAGGCAGAGCGATACAATGACCTAACTTACATCATAACTCGATGCAGTGTAGGAGTCACAGTTCACCTGATCCTTCTGCTGCGTGTTCCGAGAGATCAGCGTCCAACCGACGATTACCGAGTGAACTGTGGCTCCATAATTCTTCTACTTGGGTAAGCAATATGTGCAGACACATGGAAAGCACCGTCAGGGGCAGCTGCAGCTATCGTGTGCATAGATACACACTATGTGATCAAAAGTATCCGGACACCCCCAAAAACATAAGTTTTTCGTATTAGGTGGTGGTGGTTAGTGTTTAACGTCCCGTCGACAACGAGGTCATTAGAGACGGAGCGCAAGCTCGGGTTAGGGAAGGATTGAGAAGGAAATCGGCCGTGCCCTTTCAAAGGAACCATCCCTGCATTTGCCTGAAACGATTTAGGGAAATCACGGAAAAACTAAATCAGGATGTCTGGAGACGTCGTCCTCCCGAATGCGAGTCCAGTGTGCTAACCACTGCGCCACCTCGCTCGGTTTTCGTATTAGGTGCTTTGTGCTGCCACTTACTGCCATGTACTCCATATCAGCGACCTGAGTATTCATTAGACGTCTTGAGGGAGCAGAATGGGGCGCTCTGCTGAACTCACGGACTTCGAACGTGGTGCCGGCTGCGGTGGGCCGCGCGGTTCTAGGCGCTTCAGTCCGGAACCGCGCGACTGCTACGGTCGCAGGTACGAATCCTTCTTCGGGCATAGATGTATATGTTGTCCTTAGGTTAGTTAGGTGTAAGTAGTTCTAAGTTCTAGGGGACTGATGACCTCAGATATTAAGACCCATGGTGCTCAGAGCCATTTGGACCATTTTTACGTACGTGGTCAAGTGATTAGGTGGCACTTGTGTCATTCGTCTGTACGCGAGATTTACACACTCCTAAACATCCCTAGATCCACTGCTTCTGATTTAATAGTGAAGTGCAAACGTGAAGGGACTCGCACAGCACAAAATCGCACAGACGGACTTCGTCTGTTGACTGACAGAGACCGCCGACAGTAGAAGAGGGTCGTAATGTGTGATAGGCAGACATCTATCCAGACCATCACACAGGAATTCCAAACTGCATCGGGATACACTGCAAGTACTATGTTAGTTAGGCGGGAGGTGAGAATACGTGGATTTCATGCTCGAGCGGTTGTTCAAAAGCCACACATCACGCCGGGGAATGCCAAACGACGCCTCGCTTTGTGTAAGGATCATAAACATTGGACGACTGAACAGTAGAAAAACGTTGTGTGGAGTGACGAATCACGGTACACAATGCAGTGATTCGAAGGCAGGGTGTTGGTATGGCGAATGCCTGGTGAGCCTCATCTGCCAGCGTATGTAGTGCCAACAGTAAAATTCGGAGGCGGTGGTGTTATGGTGTGGTTGTGTTTTTCATGGAGGGGGCTTGCACCCTTTGTTGTTTTGCGTGGCTCTATCACAGCACAGGCCTACATTGGTGTTTTGAGCACCTTCTTGCTTCTTACTGTTGAAGAGCAATTCGGGGATGACGATTGCATTTTTCAACACGATCGAGCAATGTACGGCCTGTGGCGAATTGGTTACATGACAATAACATCACTGTAATGAACTGGCCTGCACAGAGTCTTGACCTTAATCCTATATAACACCTTAGAGATGTTTTGGAACGCCGAATTCGTGCCAGGCCTTACATCGATATCTCTCCTCAGTGCAGCACTGCGTGAAGAATGGGCTGCCATTCCTCAAGAAATCTGCCGGCGTCTGATTAAACATATGCCTGTAAAAGAGGAAGCCCTCATCAAGGCTAAGCGTCGGCCAACATCATACTTAATTCCAACGTTACCGATGGTGGGTGCCACGAACTTTTAAGTCATTTTCAGCCGTGTGTCCGCATACTTTTGATCACACAGTGTAGTTTCAACTGCTTTACATGCACTCAACTCCAGTTGCCTGTAATGAGGGTTTTCAGAGGCAACCACATGACGAATTTCATTATCGTCTTAACGTTATTTGTCATTGCATAATGCAAGTAAAGTTATAAAAATTTCGCTATTCTACTGAATTAAATCACTTACGAGCAACCAGTTTGTTCCGCATGTGCGTCTCCATTTGTGCAGATGTCTCGAACAATCAATTTAAGCTTTGGCTGTACGCACATTGACGTTATAAGGCAAGGACGGCCGTCTGCCGAATTGGAATGCTCAACAGCCACGTATTTCGAGCATTGAATCTCTATTTCTATACACAAAACACTAAGACCTGCTTCGTAGTAGGGGTCCGCACTCCACCATACCAAGAGATGATAGATACCTTCAAATTACGGCTCATAAATATCCAGAAGAGACTGCTGCAGGGCAACACGACGTCTGTTTTTTTTTATGAACACTCCGCGATTTGGATGTAGTGTTGTTTATTTAATTACGACCTAGGTTTTGGCGTTTTATGCCATTTTCAAGTGGTTGAGTTTAAGTTATTAACATCTGTTATGGAGAGCATGGTTCAAATGGTTCAATTGGCTCTGAGCACTATGGGACTTAGCTGCTGTGGTTATCAGTCCCCTAGAACTTTGAACTACTTAATCCTAACTAAACTAAGGATATCACACACATCCATGCTCGATGCAGGATTTAAACCTGCGACCGTAGTGGTCGCGCGGTTCCAGACTGTAGCGCCTAGAACCGCTAAGCCACTTCGGCCGGATGGAGGGCATGTTAATGACATAAACTCACTCACTTGAAAACGTCATAAAAGGCCGAAAACTATTTCATAATTAAATAAACAACAATACAAAGGGTGGTGGGTTAATTTAAAAATTATTGTGTGGATGTTTCTCAGCTATATCAACAACTGAACACAGTGTCTCATGGAAGTAACTGGGAGGCGTCCATTGTACAGAAAGGAGGAGGGCAAATGTACAAACAGATCCATAGCGTCGGGTGTAGGATTTTTCTGCTGCGTTACGATCTTTGCAGAAGAGTGTGGAGGAGGCCAGACACCATGCTAATACACGCACTAATACACGCATGCGTAGCGGGTCATTTGTCCTCACACTTCGGGCTGGTATCAAATGCGGGTGATGGACGACTATCTTCGCTATCGAGGGCAAATTAAGAGCTGTGTAGTATCGCGACAGTATCATCTGATCTCTTTTTCTGCACATTTTGGCGACTGGTTCGTCTTTCAAACCGTTAATAAACGAGCACCCAACCCCGAAAATATGGACGCTTTTCTGCAGCAGGAATGAATCAGGGATGTAACTGCCTGTGGTATCCACTGACCTAAGTCCGAATGGCCACGGCTGAGGCCCGATGACATCGCAGTGCGTCCCACCACTGTCCTACGTATACGGTATAGAATAGTTCAGGAGGAAAATACTAAACGCCGTTCAGGTCATCAGCGGCTTCGCGCCGCCAGCGCCCTAGATGACCGACATATTCTTCACTAGTGATTAGGAGTATTGCACAGTTGCTGTGGTGTTCACTTAATAAGAAGCCACCAATGACTTATTTGACTCGTTTCGGGTAGAACCCAACCTCCGATTGTCACTAACATCTTGATGATCAGATATTTAAAGACAGTGTAGACCCGAAACGAGTCAAACGTAGTCAGTGGTTTATCAGCTGGTGGCTTATTATTTAGCGCCCAATGTACCAGTTGTGCTGTAGTAGTGACCAATTCAGCAATTGTGCAGTAATCCTTTTGATTTACATGCATTCTTCCTGTGTAACTTTATGTCACAATTACAAGTTATTGTTCACTAGGCCGTCCAGGATCGACAGCTTAAGAAACGTATCTTCACTCAGGAATGGGCTTGTTTGTAGTTAGGCAAGAATACACAAAACGTCTGGAGCAGAAATAGCAAAAAATAACTTAAGTAACCGGTTACAGATACATACCAGTAACTGCAATAACCGATCATCGGTTACTAGCAGTTGCTTTAGTAGCTGACAATACTGCATGGTCACTAGATTACCAAAGTGCACACTAGGCTTCTGCGTTATTTGAGATATGACCACGCAAAAAATGATCAGAGCGAGGGACGGGCCGTATAGAAGGGATATTCTGTAGCTCAAGGATGTATCTCTGAAACTGCGTGCCATCTGTTTATCGAAATGTCTACAATGCTTTCGTGCTGTCTGTCCACGTAGAGTGACCATAATAAATTCGTGCGTCTATGGAAATAACCGTCAGTGTATGAGTATAGGAACTTTTATATTGCAGTTGCAATATTCGTTCACAGTCAGGGGGCTCTAAAGTGTTTACAAATAACTGGATCCACATGTCGCCACACGTGCATTTCCCGTTTACCTTATGCAGTAGATGTTAGCCAGGTACCACACACACCACAGTGAACTTGCAGGGCCTCAAAACCAAATGAAGGAAGTTTAATATTTCAACATGCGTTTCGTAGATTTAACTATAGGATTACTGGAAAAAAGTTGAAGAATGTTAATTAACAAGAATAGCTTCAAAATGGGCCGTGATGTCACAGAAGTTGGCTGTCAGACGACGGTGCACTGCCAGTCGGCTACCTTAAGTGACCTTACACTGCCTAGGGATTAGGACACTATGGTGTGCGTACTGTAAGACCTTCGGTACACACACCATCTGATTTTTTGACTTATCGCTCTAACGAAGTAGGCGAGTGTCAGCAGTATGTCTCGTGGTCTTATCGTGGCGTGTTTATCTTCTGCCGTTAGGTCAGACGATAGAAATTCCACTGGCACGCTTAGAGTAGCAGATTGACGGTTACCAACTTTAAACAGAACTTGATTAATTTTCACACACATTTATTAAAATAATAAAAAGCATAGACATTACGTAACTTTATTCAGGATGCTGTTTACAATTGACAATCGGAATTTCCTTTCGTCTTGGTACGTTAATCTTATTTTCACATATCTCTGATGCTTGACAATGTGTCTATACATTTCTCTTCATTACTATGTACAGGAATCTGATAATTCTATTAGGCGCAGACTGAAACTTGACTATAGACTGGTACAGACTAATGCAGACTGGTACAGACTAATGCAGACTGACTAATCGGAGGTCTGAGTTGTGTGCGCGTTGACTACGCGGAACTATGTACACAACAGAAACAAAAGTTAAAGTCCCGTCCATACGAAATAAATTGGATAGAAATTATTGTAAGTTCAAATTAGTGTGTAAGCAAAATGGAAATCTAGTAGCTACCGTTTGGCGAGCACTCAGTAAACTGTACCCCCTCCCCCTCAATGGAATTCAGTGGTAGAAATTACTTGCTCCTATAAATAACTGTTAAGAGCCAGAAATATAAAAAAATAGCCATACCTGCCACAAATGATGACCCGAAATAGCCATTTGGCCCAACACTAGTCTGGAGCAGCACTGACTGTTAGCTCGGCGACGACTGTAGGAGTTTCAGTAGTCGCAGCCACAGAGAGAGATGGTCAAATAAGAGTGTGCGCAGTGACAACAAAAGACACAGGAGTGACACCAAGTCTTCAGGTGCGTCGCTTCTGCGTATACCGTTACCAAATATATATACTTGTGTGACAGCTCTGAAGAGAACGAACGTTCCTGGATGGCACTCGTTATTGTCAAGCGTTCGTAGCACCTGACTTCATAGTATAGGGTGTCATAGGCTACTCTGGCCGATCACCTCTCTTCCTTACAGTGGATAATGTTGACAAGAGATGTGATAGTGGTCCCCTATGCCTTATCTTTCAACAAGATGACACAAGATCTCCTGCTGCCGGTACTGTCCGGTCCTACTGTGATTGAGGATTTTCAGCTGTGCACCTTGTAGTCAGGTTCTCCAGATCTCACACCAACTGGAAACATGTGTGCTTGACCCATCGCTTCCCAACTACTATGATTGTTGAACTCTGGCACCACGTTGAAGTTGCGTGGGCAAAAGTCTTGGATCTTGTTTTGAAAACTGTTAATTTTTCGGCAAAATAACACATTGTTTCATTTATAAATTACCCGTTTGCACGGATAAGAAGATGGATGTAGTAGTACGCTTCAGCCATTGGGAAAACCATTCTTTCAACGAAAGTTTTTTTCTCATTGGCTGAACTACTGGATCAATCTTATGGTACGTGGTTGACTAGTCAAGAACGGAACTGGTAATTTCTTATTGAAATGGTGTGCTACTTTGCCTGAAAAGAAACTATTTTCAAAACAAGAGACAAGTATATCGCGGCGCTGAGTGGCCGCGTGGTTTGAGACGCCATGTCACGGACTGCGCGGCCCTTCCCGTCGGAGGTTCGAGTCGTCCCTCGAGTATGTGTGTGTGTGTGTGTTTTTCTCGTAGTATAAGTTAGTTTAAGTAGTGTTTAAGTGTAGGGACCGGTGACCTCAGCAGTTTGGTTCCTTAGGAATTCAGACACATTTGAACAAGTATATCGTCCACGCAGCTTCAACCTATCCCCAAGGTTCATCAACTGTAGTAGCTGGCAAGTGGTGGCTTCCCAATCTCTCGTCAGCCTAAGAGCAGATTTTTCCAATTGGTGAGAAATCTGGAGAACGGGCTGACCAAGACCGCAGGTGAACACGCTCTTTTTGTCAAGGTAGGGCCAGACAGCATCTGGACAATCACTGAAGTTTCCAGTACGACAGAAATGTCGTTCCATCCTTGAAGTGCCTACACTCGTGACCCAGACACGATCCACTCCATGGCGATCGGGGTTCAGAGCCTTGGCTGCTGCCAAAGGCGGCCACCCTTTGCACTAAATTTCGCACCATGTAATCGCCCTAGACGCCTACCATTTTAACCACGTATTCTTCCTACTATACTGCAGGCGCACAATAAGGTTAATTTCATTTTTTTGTCCTTCCAGGTGATACAGCTTTAACCATGACGTTAGTAAATTAATGCCGGAGATTTCGTCACCAAAAACAAAAACCATCTGAATCATATTTACTTCAATCTTTCTCTAAACTGTTGTTAAAGAACCAGTAAAGAGAAAGGCTTTTATTTATGAAAAATCAGTTTATCAAAAACGAAAAATGATGTTACCAACAATTGGGGCTCATAAATTAACACTGGCCTTTTAAACAGAGTTTCTGGTATTAAGTTAGGAAAACAAAGAAAATCTAAAATGTTGCGAGGACGGATCTTGACTCATTCGTGGGTAGCTCAGTCGGCAGAGCACTTCCCCGCTGAAGGTAAAGATCCCCAGCTCGAGGCTTGGTCTGGCACACAGATTTAATCGGCCAGGAAGTTTGATATCAGCGCACATTCCACTGCAGAGTAAAATTTTATTAAAAGAAAATCTACTTCAGCAATGTTTAGAAACATGTTTTGAGATAAAATAACTATCAGTTAATTAAGCTATAAAAAGAAAATATTAACAGTGACTTCCAATGAAAAGTGATCAAAGGCACAAGGACGCATCAAATAAGCACTTATTTTCATTTATTGCCGTCAAGACATAGCTTTTTGTGAATGTAATGCATTTTTACAAGTTTTCTGGACATATAAAAGATGTTTTGATGGGTTTTTGTGTCTTTAACGCGTGATACCTTTGACTTTTTTGGCTGACTCGGTCCTGCTCCTCTGCAGATTCTTCGAACAAGCTATCATTTTCAAAATTTTTTCAAAGTACTTTGTCCACTGCGATTTGCAAGCCCCTAGGAGAAATTCTGGAACTCATTGATGTTTGCTTTGATCAATGTCAAGCCGAGTTATTTTATAAATTCTCTGTTCAACGCCATGCTATTCTTATTAACAACATTTTTTCAGAAAAATAACCAGATTATCTCACTATTCCTTGATTTTCTCTTCTGCTGCCTCCTCATCATCCTCTGTTTCATTGTCACTAAACTTCCTGCGTCTTGAAAAGCATTTGGTGAATCCAATGAATCAGTCTTCGCTAGTTAACAATAACTCCAAAATTTGATCTTCGTTCAAACGTCTCTCCATTCTGTCTAAAACAATTAAAAATAATTTGTGATGACGAGTAAGGAAAGTAACGGTTATAACAAGAGTCAGTTTTCGACCGCAATCGGTACATACCTTCGTTACTAATGGCGCTAGCATACGCCTGTACAATGAAAAAGCACAGCGTGAGCTCTAATAAGGCGAATAGAGTACTGATTTTTTTTTTCTTTGCCGCTCAGACAAGGTCAGTCCAACGGAGTGTCTGACACATACTCTGAGCCATTGTGTTGTTTAAAGACTTGGCCCGATTATGTAAGACTATAAACAGGTTAAATATTGTGAATGTCTACATGGATAACTAATTAGTTGCTTCAAAAATTCACTTTCTGCAAAATTTTAGGAGGTGCAAAATATTATCGCTAGAATGTTCTACTTTTAGGATTAGTCCCAGTTTGTCATAAATACACATGGTAGATGTTTTCACATTTTGTATTATTCCAGTTTTCCGAAGTATTAGAACTGCGTAATACTGAAGTTCAGAGTTCTACTTCAGCAATTAGGTTGAGTTTATCATAAGACATATGGCAGAAGTTTCTATGAAGGTACCTTATCTACTTACTTGAATTATTAATAAAAAAACTAAATTTTGTACATAAATTGTGTAAAACGAATTACAAAAATTAATCCTTCTTATTAAGCTACAAAGCCAAGATGGCAGCACAATATTCGTTACACCTGATAATGAAACTCTACCAAATTTAAAGATAATAAAATTTTAAATGTTACACAATTAAAACAGAGGCAGTTCAGAAGCCACCATCTGCCATCGGTTACATCTGGATATTCTGGAGTCCAAAATTTAAGAGTTGTTGGACTAAGGATTTCGTAGAACATGAAGTGCTGAGATATTTATAGAAAAATTGTGATCGCCGTTAGTCTTCAAACGAACACGATATCAACAATTTTGTGTCCATGAAGAGTGCTGGCTGGGCATCGGTACTGCTGTCAACGATGGGAGTAGTTTTGGAGCACGTGTTCCCCTGGCTGTCGGCACGGATCGTACGTAACTAACGAAGTGTCTGCACCTGAGAAGTTATTCGACGGTTGTCTCCACTCCGATGTGAATCTGTTTCACTTCCGCTTAAGCTCAGATGGCGTTGACAATGGCTGACATTATTGGATTTCGAATAATATATAACTAATGAAACAGGGTAAAAGTGAGCTTACCTGGTTTATGAATTTAACTGGAATACCTGTGTTTCATTCTTCGTGTTCTGTTTCGTATTCCGTCCGCTATATTATAGAAAATCGCGTGGATAGCAAACGATATTATTGTCACTTTTAAGGAGAGCGACTAACTTTTCGTAAACGGGAAGAGACAGATGAAATCATTTCTGAACCGTTTAGAATTCTGGGTACTATAAGCTAGCTTTAATGACTTTCATACTTAATCTTGCCCGTGTGATCATTGATCATACTATACTGTTTCGTTAAACGGCAATACCCTTTTATTTATCTTTGCGATTTCTGACTCCTTTGCATCATTCGTAGAGAGTTAGAACATTTTATTTCTCTTTACGCGAGGTGAGAAGAGGATCTGTGGAATGAGGACTATGGACGATACGTTTTCTATCGTTTTCTAGCTGTTTGGTCAAATACAGGGTGGCGCACGAAATGTGTTATCAGTTGTTTCTGTCACAATTTACGACGCACACTAGACATGCCGCTGGGATCTCTACAGCATTACCAGCAGAGTGTAATTCACGATACTGCCGCTAGGAGACTAGTAGGCAGCCATGGCTGACAATGGAAGACTGACGACACAGCAACGATCGGCAACTGTGTTACTTTTTCATTAAACGAAAAGCCTTGTTGTGACTCAGACGCGTTTTCGACAACAGTTTAACACACGATGGGTCCCTTGCAAGAAGACCATCCACAGGTTGTACGATAAATTTGTACAGGAAGGAGCAGTATTGGAAGCGAAGCTACCTCGGCCTAATCCTGTTTATTCACCGAAGAATATTGAAGCGGTACGAGTTGCCGTACAGAGAAGTCCGGGGAAATCGTGAGAGAAAGGCAGCAACTGGGAATATCCAGACGCTCCGTTCAACGCATTCTTAAAAGTGACCTCCTTATTTCCCCATACAAGATGACCTGTGCACAGCCGGCCAGAGTGGCCGAGCGGTTCTAGGCGCTTCAGTCTGGAACCGCGCGACCGCTACGGTTGCCGGTTCGAATCCTGCCTCGGGCATGGATGTGTTCGATGTCCTCAGGTTAGTTAGGTTTAAGAAGTTCTAAGTTCTAGGGGACTGATGACCTCGGAAGTTAAGTCCTATAGTGCTCAGAGCCAGCTTTGAACCTGTGCACAGAAGCTCACTGAAGAGCACAAGCAGCAGAGACTACTGTTTGCTCAGTTGGCGGAGGATAGGGAAGAAACTGTCAACAACGTTTGGTTTTCAGACGAGGCGCATTTTCATTTAGACGGTGTGGTTAACAAACGAAATGTACGCTTTTGTGCTAGTGAAAACCCACAAGTGCTTCATGAACGACAACATTATGCTCCGAGGATTACAGCGTGGGCAGCAATTTCCAGTCACGGACTTATTGGCCCTTTTTCTTTGAAGAAACTGTGAACAGCGAGCGTTATTTCACCAAGCTTCGCCATAGCTTCATTCCACAGCTTCTTGCTACTGGCTTGCCCTTCAACACGCAGTGCTTCATGCAAGATGGAGCAAGGTCACATACTGCAAACACTGTGTTGGAGTTTTTACACGAGCATTTCGCCATGCGGATCATTTCACTCAGGTTTCCAGGTCGCTTCAATGACGGACAAAGTTGGCCCTCCAATAGTCCAGACCTCAATCCATGTGACTTTTTTGCTTTGGGGGTACCTAAAGGAAAAAATTTTCCCGAAACATCCACGTGATTTAATGGAACTCAGAAGACTTGTTCTTCAAGTTTGCAGTGAAATTAAGGAAGTCATGTGCCGTAGGGTAATCACTAACTTTAGTGTTCGTTTGAAGGAAGACATATTGTGCATGTTAGAACAAATCTCCATGGACGGCTCTTCATTCCTTTCAGATTGTATTGACAATACAAAATTGTTAAAAAAGTGGTTCAAATGGCTCTGAGCACTATGCAACTTAGATTCTGAGGTCATCAGTCGCCTATAACTTAGAACTAATTAAACACATCCATGCCCGAGGCAGGATTCGAACCTGCGACCGTAGCGGTCGCTCGGTTCCAGACTGTAGCGCCTAGAACCGCACGGCCACTCCGGCCGGCTACAAAATGGTAACACATTTCGTGCGCCACCCTGTAGTTTTCAGGCCCTTGTAACAGCCTGTAGTAAATAAAAATCGCACAATGCTACCAAACGCTTCTATTTATAAATCAGCCACCCCACAAGCCAGTAATAAGCTAACATAGAAGAGGAGTGGCAAGTTTACAATAGGATCGGAACAGTCAACAAGAGACTGTCGTGAAGGGTAATAAATTACCCCACGAATGTAATTAAGAGTTAACGGTCAGTAAATTTAAGGGAACGAAAATAATATCACGAAAATCGTTGGCTCTGGACCGTTAGTGTACAAGCGGCCGGTGGGAACGCTTTGAATTTCAGCGGACAGCGGAATGGTACGGGGCACCCCCTGGGAGGGTCGCCTTCACGGAGGCCCGCGTACAGTCGCGCCACTTAGGGTGTCCGGCGGGTCAGAGCAGGGCAGGGCAGGGCAGGGCAGACAGCAGTTGGCGGCGCCTCGCCCAACTTGGCTGGCGCGACTGGAGTGCCGGAGTGGTCTGGAGACAAGCGCCTCTCCTCTCCTCTGCTCTCACTCAGAGGACGACGCTCCAGCACTCACCCCCTCACCACTCCCCATCATAGCGCCACGCCCGACCACAGCAGACTTTTAATTGCGTTCTCTTTAAACTTTAATGGCACACTCGCCGCGGGGCACCCTTACCCACTACAGCCTCATAGTCACTCACAAATTAAGGAAAAACTGGAAATCAGGTTTTATAGTAAGGAAAACTCAAAAATTCTCGTGAACATGGATAAATGTTGTAGATGTATAAGCAGATCAAAACAACAAAATGAAATAACATTTTCCAGAGAGAGTTATATCTTAGAATAACTGCTTTTCATGTGACCAATGAAGGACTCCAGGATATTTGATTGCACCGAACGGAAACGAAAATTTGACGTTATTTCAGAAAATCAGAACTGCCTCCATTAGTGAAATGTTTTGCAATTCTTGATTTAAAGCTCCACAAAAGGCGCTTTATACAAAAAGTAAAGTTACCACAAGTCCAGCTCCATAATTCGCACACCATCGGTAAAGTTTGCTGCCTGGTCAGATATGTGAATGTGGTCTGGAAAACCGTGGAGTGAGTGACAACTATACGGGAGTATAAAGTTAAAGTTTCTATCGTTGAAATGTAGCACAACGCTTATACCGTTGGCTGTGCGATGTATGAAGCTAGATGCCGATTTTATATTTTCAAAAGCATTTTCAGTCTCATTTGCCAACTACACTACTGGCCATTAAAATTGCTGAACCAAGAAGAAATTCAGATGATAACGGGTATTCACTGGACAAATATTTATACTAGAACTGACATGTGATTACGTTTTCATGCAATTTGGGTGCATAGATCCTGAGAAATCAGTACCCAGAACAACCACCTCTGGCCGTAATAACGGTCTTGATACGCCTGGGCATTGACTCAAACAGAGCTTGGTTGGCATGTATAGGTACAGCTGCCCATGCAGCTTCAATACGATATCACAGTTCATTAAGAGTAGTGACTCGCTCGTCCACGATTGACCAGACGTTGTCAATTGGTGAGAGATCTGGAGAATCTGCTGGCCAGGGCAGCAGTCGAACATTTTCTGTACCCAGAGAGGCCCATTCAGGACCTGCAACTTGCGGTCGTGCATTTTCCTGCTGAAATGTAGGGTTTCGCAGGGATCGAATGAAGGGTAGAGCCATGGGTCGTAACACATCTCAAATGTAACGTCCACTGTTCAAAGTGCCGTCAATGCGAACAAGAGGTAACCGAGACGAGTAACCAATGGCACACCGTACCATCACGCCGAGTGATGACGAATACACGCTTCCAACGTGCGTTCACCGCGATGTCGCCAAATACGGTTGCGACCATCATGATGCTGTAAACAGAACTTGGATTCATCCGAAAAAATTACGTTCTGCCATTCGTGCACCCAGGTTCGTCGTTGAGTACACCATCGCAGGCGCTCCTGTCTGTGATGCAGCGTCAAGGGTAACAGTAGCCCCGTCACTAAAATTTTCTACCTTTCCAACATTGTCTGAATTATTCAGCGTAGCCTTTTGCATTCTCTATGTCAAGTATAATTCAAACGAGCTGAGTGTAAAGCCACCAATTCCATGAAACTTGCGTTTTTCTAACATGGTCTACACAATAGAAGCCCTTGGCGAGATAAAAAGATATGCTGACTGACGATATGATATTATTTAAGGTTTTTACTACTTGATGAGTGAATGTATAAGTACCATTTTAAACCGAGAAACGTTTCCGAAATCTAAACTGTGATGTGCTAACTAAATTGATTCCACTTAAGTGAGCAACTACTCTTGGATACATTACTTTTTCGAATATTTTGAAAAATATGTCAGTAAGGAGATTGGGCGTAATTTTTAAGTCTGTATTCTCATCTTTCTAATGAAGTAGTTTAGCAATTGCATATTTTAACCTGTATGAAAAAATTCTCTTACTTCTTCAACTGAACCATTTAATCATATACTTGCTGCTATATTTAGAATGTGATTGTTAAAAGTACTTGCAACTTGCGAATTATCAGTTTTTACTTTGTCATTTACTTTAATTGTTATGGAATCTGTACACTGACTGGCTGTCCTCTCTCCTCTTTGACAATGTCCCATATAGTTATAATCTTATTACCTGCACTATTTATTTCTACGTGCATACCTCAGGACATATTAATGACTCTCCTTAAAATACTTCAGCATTTTGTTGTAGTAAGAAAGTAGTGCCGGATTTTGACTTACTTTTCCTGTTACATCGGATTTTAATTCCCTTAGTTATCCACAGCTCACTTGTATATTTCATGGAGCTTTTGGATAATTTCTTAAGCAGACAACTTCCAGCTATTGGTGCGGATTTACAATGGAATAAATCGGATTTGACACTATCATCGTTTTCTACATGTACCTCACCCCAAACCACTACTCTTAGCTTATTCTACAAATATTGTATATTGTTATCATTAATAAGCCTCACTGCTTTGTACAAACCTACCTTCAAGTTTTAAGATGCCATATTGTCTATTTCCATTAATTGTTTATCATTATCAGATAGTCCATTAGCTACTGCGTACACATTAATTATTTAAGCCTGAGCATGGTGTCTTACTGCTTTGCTACACACGACTGGGAAAACTGCCTACAGAATTTAGCATGAAACATCAAAATAATAATACTAGTTCATTCTCTCTGTCTGTATCTTTTAAGGAATCTACATTGAAATCTTCACAAATTACTTATTGTTTCTTCTTGTCTGGCAGGAATCTCAATGATGCATCTAGATTTCTAATAGCTGAAAGTCCCATAGAGGGGATATGTAGACTATTACAACATTCAGAGAAGTATTCTTCAGCAACAACTCATAATCACACACTTCTAGGTTCTGATAAAATGCAAACTGGCAATGGCAAGAACATTTCATAAAAACAAGAATTTGTTAGCACCAAAGATAAATTGAAGTGTGAGGGAGTATTTTCTGAAGCTATTTGTCTTAAGTGTAGCCTTGTATTAAAAGAAACGTGGACAAGAGACAAATTAGAGGAGAAGAGAAAATTGAAGCTTTTGAAACGTGGTGCTATAGAAAAGTGCTGAAGATTAGGTAGATAGATCGAATAACAAATGAGGAGCTACTGAACTGAACTGGGGAAAAGAATTTGTATCCCACCTTGACTAAAAGTAGGTATCAGTTTATAGGACTCAGCCTGGGTCATTTGGTAAGTCTGGAGTAAAAGCTGTATAGAGAGACCAGGGTTTGAACACAGTACGCAGGTTCACATGCATGTACCTCTTCTTCTTCTTCTTACCAACTATGATTAGGCCTTCGTGACCTGCTCCGGCTTTTTATTCCCACCTTCTCTTTGTTCTTCCCACACGTCGTCGCTTGTAGCATTTGGTAATCTTCTTTCAACTATACGTTCGAGATAGTCTTTCCACGTTTTTATGTAGTTTTATTTTATCATTTAGGTTATATATTTGCAACTCTTCTTTTTTTACAAACCTTAGAGACTTCGTTTCCACTGTTTCTATTCAGCTTTTATCTCTCTCTCTTTCTCTCTCTCTCTCTCTCTCTCATTGACCATGACTCACTTCGATAAAGCAATATTGAGGCAGCTATTAATTTGCAGTACTCAAGCTGAGATATGTATATATATACAGAATTCGAGCTGTGTGTCCTCCCCGGTTTCTTTATAACGTTCTTCTTATGGTGCCACGTATCATTTAGAATTTATTTTATTTAATATTCATGTCTCCGTTGTCATCGAAAGATATGTCCAAGGTAGCCAAAGTTAGAGACTTATTCATCTAGTTGGTTATTTATCACGAACTTTGTTCGTAGATGGTTTGTTCCTATGGAAGCTTTCAGCTTTGATTCGTTTACCGAAATATTCATACTTTATTGTACTGAGGACGAGTATAACTTATGTAACGTTCTTTGCAATCCAGTTTCTGTTTTATCTGTAAGCAGCAGTACGAAAGCAAATAGCTGCGTGCTAATAAATGACCTTTGTCCTGGGTTCATACAATGTGTTCGAAGCGTAGTTGCCACATATGAGTTGTGTAGGCTAAATATATGGTAAACAGCGTCAGGGAAGGCTACATCTATTTCCTACTCCTTTTTATATAATTAATACCTATTGCTCTCTTCCTTCTTGCAGAACGAACTGTGTGTTCAAATGCGGGCTCTTTATTGCTCAAATAAGATATTTAGGGTACCAACGTCTTTGTAAAATTTCCCATGGCACCTTCCTGTCTACCTCGTCGAACGGCTATTCAAAAGCGTGATGTCTGCCGGAAGGTTATATTCTCCACTCTTCTCCAATATTCTGCTTATTTTCTACTTATTTTGTGTATATTATCTGAGCAAGATCTTCGTTTGCTAAACGCATCTTGAACTCATAATTTGTCCTCTGTTATGGGTTGTAAACAAGCATATACTCTTTTCAAAATACCCGTTCCTCCGTAATTTTTTGTGCCGGATATATCTTCTTGAAGATTGATACTGTGTTTGCTACCGTCCACTGCTCCAATATGCTGTTGCCAGGCCAGCACATGTTTATCAAATGCAGAAGCCGATATTTCAGGAGCATTTCTCCCCATTTCAGTAATTCCTTCCGACACAGGATTTTTCTGTTTTTGGTTTCCATTAATGCTTCTTCCAACTATTCTATAGTTATGGGACCTAAGCCTTTTGTTTCCGTCATCTCCTCTTCATGTGTCACCTGATTATCACTACACCGAAGATTTTTATAATGTTTCACAAAATCTCGTAGTTCTATTATATCCATATTGACAGAATCTCTCTCTGTCTTCTGCAGGTTTCCCAACAATTTATAAGTCCATGAGACCATGCAAATCATTTTCTATTTGGGGCACAAACCAATTTCAGCTTTTCCTATGTGCATTCCTTATTATTGCTTTTAGTTTGTTACGTTATTGTCTCTATAGATGTAGGTTGCAATATTAATGCAGAGATGAAAATTCTAGCACATGGTACACTTTCATGGGAAGCTGCATCAGTCCAATTTTCAGGCTAAAGACTACAACAACAACAATTACGCAAGTTATAGTTATTTTTAACGCGAATTATGTAAACTGCCTAACCTTTCAGGGGGTATACACTGTCCAAATGCTAGCCGCTGTGGCTGAGAGGCTCTTGGCGCTTCAGTCCGGAACCGCGCGACTACTACGGTCACAGGTTCGAATCCTGCCTCGGGCATTGATGTGTGTGATGTTCTTAGGTTAGTTAGGTTTAAGTAGCTCTAAGTTAATGTTAAAAAATATATCGGCTCAACCACTTGTTTGTAGTGTAAAGTTCTAAGATTGACGCGTTTCGGAAGTCAAGCTTCCATCATTAGAATAATAAAAAGTAAAAGATCTTGTTAAAACTCGCTAAAATGGAACAGGCACGAGGCACAATAAAATTGATAATAAAATTAAAACATCGTGGATACTTCCGTTGTTGCAGCCGTGTCTTCCAAGGTGTCGTGTTTGGCTACCTGGTATGTGGTATCAACGAAGACGCACGGGCGGCTTACGACGATAGAGGAGAGAGCCATGTGGTTAGATGTTGAACATCATAGGCGACACCATTTTAGAGTTTTTTGTATTTTGACTACTGTGTGGAGATGCACCTTGGAAGACACGGTTGCAACAAGGGAAGTAGCCACAATGATTTAATTTTATTATCTTTTACTTTTATTATTCTGATGATGGAAGCTTGACTTCCGAAACGCGTCAATCTTAGTGCTTTACACTACAAACAAGTGGTTGAGCCGATATATTTTTTAACATTGACATTCACAACCACAACCTCTATCCAGTATGGATAAAATCATAGTTCTAAGTTCCAGGGGACTGATGACCTCAGATGTTATGTGTCATAGTGCTTAGAGCCATTTGAACTATTTTTGAACACTGTACTATGTCATTAATGAGACCTCCTGTCTAAACCTTGTATAACCATCTTTGGCAGCGCCGGCCGCTGCAAGACGTGCAGAAAGTGAACAATGATGTTCTTGAAGACATATACAGGGAAGTGGAGCCATACCGACTCCCGTGCCGTGGCCAGCAGCGCTACGTTTCTCCGTTGGGCTCCATGGCGCCAACAGCTCGATCGAGGTGGTTCCACAGATTCTGGACCAGGTTTAAATCCAGCGAAGTTGGCAGCCAGGGGAGTATGGTACCTTTATACTGGTGCTCTTCGAACCAAGCACATACACTTCGAGCAATGTGACACGTTGCATTGTCCTGGTGGTAGATGCCATTTGCCGAGGAAAAACACACTGCGTGCAGGGGTGGACATGGTCCCCAAGGGTCGATGCCCACTTATATTGATCCATTAGGCCTTCCAGAGTGAGTAAATCACCCAGAGAAGGCCACGAAAATATTCCCTGGAGCATAACGCACGCTCCTCCAGCTTGGACTCTTCTGACGATGGTTGCAAAGTGTCTCCCATGTGAAAAGGCCTCTTGTCGCTTCACAGTGGATGTCCAGTTGTGGCATTAGCATGGAAATTCCGGCCTTCGTGGTCGATGAGCAGTCGTCAGCATGGTTGACGAACCAGGCGCTGCAGAGTTCGGTGAACGGTCGTGTAGGAGACACTGTCGGCAGCCCTTGGTTGATCTGTGCGACCAGTAGCTGAACAATTGACCGTCTATTCTCCCGCACACATCTCCGCAGTAGTCGTTCATTCCTGTATCTGAGGGCCGTCGTCCACCGCAGTTGCTTCGGCGTCGGTTTCGAATAGCATCATTTTGCCATGCACGGTATACTATAATCACACCGGCAGAGGAAATTCTGCCACCCTTGGTACGAAAACAACGATAATTTCCTTTCTGACTTCGGATAAACTACTCCGTTTCAGAAGTATGACATCGTCTGCACTGTTCTCCGTGTTCCCCTGACGCTTTTTATATGAGGTGCTTCGTGTCAATTTACATTATGTTCACCACTGGACGAATATGAGTTTGATACATTTTCGTGTAGTTTCCGAAACAATCTCTCATGCTATGAAGAGAGATTGTAACAAATCGTATTCTGAAACAGTGTCAATTACTGCTTAAAAAATAGGTTTTGTTTCAAATTGTATTCAGTCCCGTATTTAGTGTGTGTCAAATCGTATTGTGTCCAACATTAACACTACGAGAAGCTGATTAGTTACTTTTCTCATCGGATTATACTGACAATGAAAGCTTTTTCTCTGAGAATACTAAATTCAGTAAATATTTGCTTGGGTTCAAAAAATGGTTCAAATGGCTTGAGCACTACGGGACTCAACTTATGAGGTCATCAGTCCCCTAGAACTTAGAACTACTTAAACCGAACAAACCTAAGGACATCACACACATCCATGCCCGAGGAAGGATTCGAACCTGTGACCGTAGTGGTCGCGCGGTTCCAGACTGTAGGGCTCAGAATCGCTCTGCGGATGTCCCTGGATGAGAATCGCTTTTGCTTGCGAATTGCGTGTAAGGGACGGCTTTTTCTGTAATGGAGAAATACGTTGCTGTAGATTATAATTCAAGACGAAGCCGAAAGAGGGGAAAAAAGCAACTATGACCGTCAGCGTAAGTAACCATATAGTAAATTGCGTGAAGCAAGGAAGACTGATGTAAATAATTCGCTACGTAAACGTTTTTGGAGACACTTTGAGGAGAATAGGAGATTTAGATTTCTATGCTAACATCATCGATTAAATTGCTGTTGTATCTGGTACTGAGGAAGGAGTAAATGAAAGTTTGTGGTTCCTCTTGAAGGAGGAGGAGTAATGAGCCAAATCTGAAGCGAAAGCAATAGGATGGCCATTCTGAACATTGTATAAAACAAAATGTTAAGCCACAAACTTCATGTTTTGCATTAAAAGTTCTCTCAAAAAATTCTCAGTAATAACATGCCATTTTGATATAAATAACGTTAAAGTCAACTACTAACAACAAGGACGTTATGAATACTCTATACATCAGAAAGTTTATTCGGAAACATTTAATGGTGTATTAAAAGATAAGGTTCTTCTATAAAAACAACACAAATAATTTGTTATGAATTTACTTTGCTGATCGTTTTGTATTTAAAAAGTTATTGCATCAAATATTTGAAGTCCAAAACTTGTTCCTTAAATCTGAAGTTAAGTGCAAACTGATTTCAGTTTTTCGTGTTTCTAGACGTAAGCCTCAAGCACAATAACTTCGTATTTCACAATTTATGAAAATTTTCTCAGATTACGATTAATCAGCTTTTGCAACACCTGTAAGATTTTGTTTTTTAGACGTAACTTTTTGGAAATATGCTTCTCATATACCTTCCACTGCTGGTGCTGCCGCCTGTGGTCTGTGAGTGGTTACTGTACTTTGACGTCGAAGATAGGCTGCGGTCAAGTTTACGTGTGTGGACTGTGCAGCGGCTACAGTTGAATAATACGTGTGCCCTGCAAGGTTGCTGGCTGGCATGCCGTCTCTGCTGAAAGCTGTGGGCTGCGCCGTGATCCGCTCGCGGCGTGGCCCGGCTTTGAGAAGCAGGCGGTGCGTTTCACGGTGGAGGAGCGCAGCGCCCTGGCACGACGGCTCGGGTAATCCTTGTGAAACATTCAGAGCCGCCGGCTCGCAATCTGCATGCAGGCCGGGGAGCGCGGCCACGTCACAGCAGCTGCGGCGAGCGGTTCTGGTTCCTGGCGGCTCTGCGGCCTCTCTTATCCTAATGGACAGCCCTGCCTGTCTCTTTCGTGCAGCTTAAGTTTGTTGAAGCAGTTTCTGATTTTCTTTAATGTGTAGTCTTTTTTCTGCCTAATTTATTTGTATTTCCTTTCAGTATTGTCACTATGTTTACGTGTTGACCTACAGCCACTGCCAAAGTACGTAGGGCTATCTGGAGGCCCATCTGCTGTGTTTCTGGTTCAAAACGGTTCTAAAGGCTCTGAGCACTATGCGACTTAACTTCTGAGGTCATCAGTCACCTAGAACTTTGAACTAATTAAACCTAACTAACTTAAGGACGTCGCACACATCCATTACCGAGGCAGGATTCGAACCTGCGACCGTAGCGGTTACTCGGTTCCAGACTTGTGTTTCTGGTTTCCCGGACTTACTATCAGGTTATTGTCAGACTGCAGCGACATTTCGTTGAACTGACCGGCAGTCTGTTTCATTCGGTCCTTAATCATGGCGATACCTGTTTCCTGACGCAGTTACCGTGTCGGGTATCTCTAGCGTGAGGTGCATGGCGATTTTAAGGCTCTACCCTGCACACATTGGAGCCAGCGAATGCGGCATTCGGGCTGCGTTTGTGCACAGCGTGGTCGCATATTTTAGCACTGGTCGGATCAGTGCTAAACATGACGAAACACTGCAGCGTGATTTGGCAGGGGGTAAAGCGCCTTCAGACGGGCACATGCCCTACACCAGGTTCATTCAAGAAATGCGCCCGGCGGCGCTAGTGTAGCGACCGTGCGTCGCTATTGTAGGCATAGGAGCGAGAGAGACAGCTGCGGAGCGAGTGAAACGGCACAGCACTGCTCTGTGCTGGACTGTCCCGCGGTCAGATCCAACGTGAACAAAATAAGAGGAATGGCAGCTCTGTAAGAGTGGTCCATGAGCGGTAAAACAAGCAAACCATTTACTGTTTAGGTAACAATTAGTGTTCGTGTGACAGAATTACTACGCAGAGCTTTAGAAAACAATATCCGAAACAAGAATCGAAGAACAATTTAGTAGTTTTCTGGCCCACATGTTGATTCTATTAGTATTGCGGATGCATACTCGTCATATCTACAGCAGGCGACTTCTCAAAGATTTCTTAAATGAAATAGTGTCATAAATGTTTTTTATTTCAGAAATAATTTTACGTAAGGGATATAGAGCCTCATTCTTTCTGTAATTTTATTACTAGTTACAAGTAAATATTTTTTGTTGTACTTGGTGCTTTAGTTTTATGTATCTCTTTCATAGTCTAGACATCGGATACTTAGTTTGCTGTTTTGATTGACAAAGTTTGAAAACTTAATTAAAAAATAGAATTAATATAATGAAGTCCTTTAATCCTTACAGTCAACATTGTTGAAGACGCTATTAACATTTTACACGTTTTTCAGTTTCTGTTTGTCTCGGTTTGGTACAATGTTCCTTGAGACTGCTAACCTCAAAGAATTAGTCAAATTTTTATCGCTAAGTAGTGAACGGTTCTTAGTTCTAGCAAGCTTTAAAAGGGAAGAAAAGCGCTCACAGATATACGTGGAACCAAACATTGAGAGAACTTCGTCGGTGTTCGACTCGACGAGCAACAGTTTGAGGCGAAAAAGCTATTTTTCTCAAATTTTTCCATGAGGTCTGCTGGACAAATACAAGCCGCCGAGTCGACCAGGCAATCCTTTGTGAGATTCCTAGCCGGAGAGGGTTTCCCTGCTTCCGCAATTCTCAGCGAGCATTTGTAACTTCCGCGCAAGCTTTGTGCACCTGTTCCCTCCTTCTAACACGGCAAATAAAGCCTTACAGTTAATTTTGTACAATCGTGTTTTTAAAGCACTTTTCTCATTTTAACAATTGTTTCATTCATTGAAACCCAAATAAAAAACTACCCAAACAAATTGGTTTTAGGTGCGTTTTCCCCCAGTTCCTCTGAAAAGCGGTCATACACGCTAGTAAGGACAGTGAAGTGTGGCCGCAAATTAAATGTTTATCTATTGGAATATTTGCGTTTTATTTAATTGAAAACATAGATCAAACTATAACATATGTTTGACTGTTAAAGACATTTTTCTGTCAGAGAGAGCGTTTGTGACTCGTTTTCACAAAGTGGCAAAAAATAACGCTCCTGAAACTTTTCCTTATGTCTGTGAGACGCGATTTAATACAACCCAAACATAAAAATTAACCGAGAAGAAATGTTCCTTGTTTCCGACAACCTGGTATTCGATAACTGGCATACTGTTAAGCGACGAATCATACCATGAAATATAGTTTTATCTGTCATGTTTCTGAATAATAAAGAGTCATGCGATAGGGAACGCTTACTTCACTCTAAAGCTGCTTGAAATTTTCTGTCAGTTCTTCAAGCTTTGACTGGCGTACCTCTTGCGACAAATTTTCGAACTGATCATTGTGACAGGTATTAAAGCGCCGTTCAGTCGAGTACTTTTTAAGTACATGAGATTCCGATGACATACGAAACATTTGGCATGATTTTCGACAGCAGTACAAAAGCAATTAATTTCCCAGTTGGGTTTAAATAGAACGGACGCGCCACTCCACCTTTTTTTTTTCTTCTGTTGTTGACCACCATCGCGATCCACCAGCCTTACTTCTGTTGACCAATGGTTTTGTGTCGTTTTAATGCTTTTGACCGCTGCTGGCGCGGAGGTCCGTCTTCCGTACGAAGCGCGCGTACAGCGGGATGGTGAGGTGCGGCGCTGCAGACAGCGCGGTCAGCTGAGCGACACTGCTAGGCCACTGCGACAACATAGGAATTCGCCCGGAGCGCTTGCCTCGGGCGATCGCGGGCTCTAGCGCCCCAGGGGCACTGTTTGGACGAGCCTGCCTTACACCAAACCTCGCACCAATCCTCGCGAATATGTGGATTCCAAGTGAGGTGCCTTTCAAAGTTTATCCCGAGGTAGTTTCCGTGCGAGACCATGAGATAGGCCTCCCGCAAGATCAATTGGCACTCTACTTCGCGTAACTGTGACAGACTGGCTTTTCGTGGCGTTGAACTTCAGACGTCACTTCGTGATCCATCCCCCTAGAGTGTCGTATGCAGTTTGCATGGGTGATCATGGAGCTAGAATAATGTTCTGCGTTGTCCGCATAAAGCCTTAACGACATTGTCTTTGGGGCCTTAGCAGTATCCAGAAGTACCGCAGAGGCGAGAACAGACCCCTCCGGCACTTCTGGTTGTATTGGCCTTGTTGTCAAACTGCTGTCTTCGGCACGGTTGTTGAACTCCCGGCAGCGCAGGTAAGACGCGATGGGTCTGACATGCGACGTCCCAAAAAGTTTGTAGAGGAGGACCTCGAGCTGTTTTATTACGCAGCGAGCCTGCAACCCCTGTCTCAGAGGGCGTACATCTCATACTTTAGAAGTGCAGTTCGTGGCGTAGCATTATACATCGCCCCTGAAGGAATCTTACGGTTGCTAGTAGTTGACACAGACCATCACGGGTGGGCAACAGGCGGCCGGATACGGCTCGCGACTGGTTTTAACATGCTGGCCATCAACAGCATTTTTAGACAAATATTTAAAAAATGCTTGTCAGCCGTGTTTGTGATCATTAACACATTAAATTTCAAAATGTTCTGTGTTAAACCTGTGTCCAAAAATCTCAAAGTTACACCTAATTGATAGTCCTCTGGGGTTCCGTGTCTTATTGCCGCGTTCTGGTTTTGTATTCCTTCTCCTGTTAGTACATAATTGTTGTCTACTGCGGACGCATTAGAACACTGCAGCTGCACTGAAAAAAAAAAATGGTTCAAATGGCTCTGAGCACTATGGGACTCAACTGCTGTGGTCATCAGTCCCCTAGAACTTAGTACTTAAACCTAACCAACCTAAGGACATCACACACACCCATGTCCGAGGCAGGATTCGAACCTGCGACCGTAGCAGTCGCACGGTTCGGGACTGCGCGCCTAGAACCGCGAGACCACCGTGGCCGGCAGCTGCACTGAAACTGAAGTTAATTTATAACGTATTAGCTTCAGCCAGTTGCCTTTATAGACGTTTATTTTTGCATTATGACGTTTGAAGATACTTGGCATCCCGTCTTCAGACGTTTACATTTACATGTAATGAATATTGCTTCTTAACTAACGTCGTTGCAGAGTTTCGCAAGAATTTTTTTTTTTTAATTTTACAGTTAGCGCAGCCACAGCTAATGAAATCATGCATAATTGAAAGCTCATTCATACAGTGTAACACAGGTGTTTGTTCACAAGTGTTTAAACTTCTAAACTAGAAAACTGAATGATAAGTCCAATGCTCCGTAATACCTGTATTTATTTAAGTCGATCAGACATTCGCACAACCAGTTTCACAACTTTATTTAGTTGCATCTTCTGGTGTGTACAGTACTATATCATATAGTATAGGAAGCTATTACAGAATACTCCAGAGTAGCAGTTGGTGGGCTAGGCAAAGTTCTCAGCCTTCTTCAATTAGATAACCATCACCAATTATGAGTGTCCAATCTGTGTTAGAATCCCGATGAAGTGTCTGCCACTTGACCGGTTAAAATATATTTTTCTTCCTTAATCATATCGGTACCCGGACAGGAGACACTTCACACACTCTGGCAACACATTGCACACGCTGGTGCTTGTGTTGCCAGTCGCTACGATTACTATTAAGAAGTGTTGGCAACAAACACACATAAAAACGTGTCGGCTTCCGGACCTGATATTTTTCTGGGTAATACACTCCTGAAAATGGAAAAAAGAACACATTGACACCGGTGTGTCAGACCCACCATACTTGCTCCGGACACTGCGAGAGGGCTGTACAAACAATGATCACATGCACGGCACAGCGGACACACCAGGAACCGCGGTGTTGGCCGTCGAATGGCGCTAGCTGCGCAGCATTTGTGCACCGCCGCCGTCAGTGTCAGCCAGTTTGCCGGGCATACGGAGCTCCATCGCAGTCTTTAACACTTGTAGCATGCCGCGACAGCGTGGACGTGAACCGTATGTGCAGTTGACGGACTTTGAGCGAGGGCGTATAGTGGGCATGCGGGAGGCCGGGTGGACGTACCGCCGAATTGCTCAACACGTGGGGCGTGAGGTCTCCACAGTACATCGATGTTGTCGCCAGTGGTCGGCGGAAGGTGCACGTGCCCGTCGACCTGGGACCGGACCGCAGCGACGCACGGATGCACGCCAAGACCGTAGGATCGTATGCAGTGCCGTAGGGGACCGCACCGCCACGTCCCAGCAAATTAGGGACACTGTTGCTCCTGGGGTATCGGCGAGGTCCATTCGCAACCGTCTCCATGAAGCTGGGCTACGGTCCCGCACACCGTTAGGCCGTCTTCCGCTCACGCACCAACATCGTGCAGCCCGCCTCCAGTGGTGTCGCGACAGGCGTGAATGGAGGGACGAATGGAGACGTGTCGTCTTCAGCGATGAGAGTCGCTTCTGCCTTGGTGCCAATGATGGTCGTATGCGTGTTTGGCGCCGTGCAGGTGAGTGCCACAATCAGGACTGCATACGACCGAGGCACACAGGGCCAACACCCGGCATCATGGTGTGGGGAGCGATCTCCTACACTGGCCGTACACCTCTGGTGATCGTCGAGGGGACACTGAATACTGCACGGTACATCCAAACCGTCAGCGAACCCATCGTTCTACCATTCCTAGACCGGCAAGGGAACTTGCTTTTCCAACAGGACAATGCACGTCCGCATGTATCCCGTGCCACCCTACGTGCTCTAGAAGGTGTAAGTCAACTACCCTGGCCAGCAAGATCTCCGGATCTGTCCCCCATTGAGTATGTTTTGGACTGGATGAAGTGTCGTCTCACGCGGTCTGCACGTCCATTACGAACGCTGGTCCAACTGAGGCGCCAGGTGGAAATGGCATGGCAAGCCGTTCCACAGGACTACATCCAGCATCTCTACGATCGTCTCCATGGCAGAATAGCAGCCTGCATTGCTGCGAAAGGTGGATATACACTGTACTAGTGCCGACATTGTGCATGCTCTGTTGCCTGTGTCTATGTCCCTATGGTTCTGTCAGTGTGATCATGTGATGTATCTGACCCCAGGAATGTGTCAATAAAGTTTCCCCTTCCTGGGACAATGAATTCATGGTGTTCTTATTTCAATTTTCAGGAGTGTATTTACGAGGGACTTCGTACGTTCTTTGACATGGACCTACAGGAAAATATTTTATTCGGTCAAGTGACAGACACTTCATCGCGATACTAACACATACTGGAGATTCATCATTGATGATGGTTTCGCCAACTGAAGAAGGCCGAGAACTTCCCCTAGCTACAACATAGGATTATAAATACCAGAAGATTAAACTTGAAAGTGGCAAAACCGATTGAGTGAGTCTCTAATCGACTACGATAAATGCTGCTATTGTGGACTTTTGGACTTTTCATCCTGTTTTCTATGTTAAAACTTATAAGGACAAATGAATAAAAGTAAACATTGTTGTGGATTGAGGGGCGTCCATTTCGATGAAAATCCCTCTACCACGGAAAAACACAGACACAGGTGTTCTGGTAGGTCGGATGCGTTGGTTCTGGGGCAGCACACACGCAATAAAGTGACACAGAATATTAAAACATATTGCTCAACTTTGGTAGCACTGGTTATAGCATCTGTAGAATGCAGGCGTAGCCTACCTAGCCCGCATTGACTACTGTTCCATGAATACAAACTAAATAATGTTCTTTGAACTAAAGTCGGAAGAAAACTAGGCTGATGTCTTGATCCACTAGTCGAAGGAGAGTTCCAAACCAACGGCACACAGTTAAATCTCGAAACAGGCGGTCTCTGTCGATACACGATAGTTCTATTCACTGTTCCGTTTCTACTGGAAAATATTGGTTTGATTCGATTTATTGCTCGTTTAGAGACCTGTTGCCTTATATTTTATAACAGGGCGTTCATGTTACAGCTTTTCCTGTGGATCACAAAAGATATTCCTTATTACATACAGCAATTATTGATTCGAATGATTCGAATGGCTCTGATCACTATGGGACTCAACTGCTGTGGTCATCCGTCCCCTAGAACTTAGAACTACTTAAACCTAACTAACCTAAGGACATCACACACAGCCATGCCCGAGGCAGGATTCGAACCTGCGACCGTAGCAGTCTCACGGTTCCGGACTGCGCGCCTAGAACCGCGAGACCACCGCGGCCGGCAGCAATTATTGTTTTCAGCTATTGCAGTGAAGGAATAATAAATATAAAATAATTAGTAACTGAAGGAACAAAAGCACAACAATATAAAAAAACTTTAAGAAGATATGATGGATGGTAGGAAGGACCTGGATAGAAAGTTAGAGAGAAATTTGATTAACTTCTCATGGTCGGGATTCACAGTCGTACAAAACTTCTTAAGGCATCATAGTAGCCGTTGAATGTATGAAATATTTATTATTAAGATTGCAGTTTCATTACATTGGTAATACAGCACATATTTAACAACATTTTATGATTCCAGAATGAAAGTTTGGAAGGTAGGAAGCGAGGTACTGGGAGAAGTAAAGCTGTGAGGACGGCACGTGTGTCGTGCTTGGGAAGCTCAGTGGGTAGAGCACTTGCCCACAAAAGGCAAAGGTCCCGAGTTCGAGTCTCGGTCCGGCACACAGTTTTAATCTGCCAGAAAGTTTCTCCACATTTTATGATGCAATAAGAGTCGTAATCATCGGATCTTGTGGGACTCTCGCAATCAAAAGGCTGCATTTTGACGACGAAATGTATTGTGACAGAATGTAAGTTACGTACATTTCTTACCATTTTTTACAATTACGCTACTATCTTAATGAAATGTTTGTTTAATTATGTATATACACCCTTTGCTTCATTTTTGTGGTTTTTTTTGTATCTAGGTAACTTTTGCACTGTTACTTGAAAATGGCCCTAAGGCCGAAATTGCAATCGTAATAATAAATATTTCATACAGTCAACGGCGACTATGACGTCTCTTAAGAAATGAGAGAGATATGTTACTTGAGACTAACCACTGTCTATCTCACCCAACGACCTGAAAACTTGAAGACACTACCAATGTTCTGCAGGAACTCCCTAGCAAGACTCGGACTTGCAACTGACGACTTCTGTTCGCCACGGTTACTTAAGCGTTTGTCGCTGTTCCTGATGGCCCTGTTGTTCTAGGGGGCGTGATTCTCACGTGCATCGTTAATGGTTTGGGCGCAACGACCTTCCTGCTGCGGACGGACATCCACCGTACTTTTGGTACCAACTGTCGCCAGCTCGCTTGTGTGGCTTCTCAGTAGACCACAAACATCTGAAGGTGTGTGAACGTGAATGTACTCTCAAAAAGGCGAGCTTCAAGGTATGATTTGATGTCACAGCGTGTTGAGAAAGGGTTGCCATTCATGTAGGTGTGTTACCCCATAAACATTAATTCCACGGACGATGTAGTTTTGACTTCATGCGCTGGTGGGAAGGGGAGCGGGAGGGGGGGGGGGGGGGGAGGTTGCTGCTGTCACGTGACGAGACGGCCCACGATCTGCAGTAAGTATACGAATTACCGCGTCCGCAGGTCAGTAAAGGTTGCCCGTGATTACTACAGACGACGAGATGGCGGCTTTACCGAACAGATTTCCCCCTGCGGGTTCGGGGATTCGAATAGGCCCGCGGTATTCCTGCCTGTCGTAAGAGGCGACTAAAAGGAGTCTCAAACTTTTCGGCCTTATGTGATGGTCCCCTGTTGGGTTTGACCTCCATCTCTCAAAATTTTCCGAAGAGCGAGCCGATTGGGGAAGGGCGCCTTACTTGGTGCATTGTGATCATCTTACGATCAGACTTTTCGCCAGCTTATACACCGTTGAATTGCAGTCCTGTCCGCTCTCCATCTCTTGGGCATGACTCTGTTTCTGCGTGCAGATTACACCTTGCACTGTGCAGTGCCTCTTTCAGCACCGACGGCGACCATGGACCACATGTTACCTAACATCCAGCACGGTAGCCAGTCCGTTGTGGTGGGGCCACCATGTACCCTGTTGGTTGTAGCCCCCTGACAACACAGGGATCGCTCTACTGATGCCTGCGCCGTTAACTACCCACGTATGCCAAGGAGTAGATGCCTATCCTCCTGGGGTATCGGGACTCCCGACAACGGCCATCCTGCCAGGTGGCTCTTGTCGTGGCTGGGTGGCGCCCGTGGGGAGGGCCCTTGGTCGGAGTAGGTGGCATCAGGGCGGATGAGCCGCAATGAAGCGTGGTACATCGTCTCTCGCTGGTGGCCAGCCGCCAGAAGTCTCTAAGCGTTCTCGGGCTCAGTTTAACGCTCAGAAGTATGATCCGAAAACGTTCCCCTCCCTGGCCACACCGTGGGAGGAACGTAAGTGTCAGGATGGCAGTAGCAGTTATTCGCCCCGCTTCTTAGTATGTACGAGGGCTGATGGGGAGTCTTTTCTCTCCACAAAGCCTCAGCTCTTCGTCGAGCATTTAGAGGACAAGTTTGGGGAGGTGGAGGGCTTGGGTCAGTCCTGATACAAACGGCATCCTCTGCCCAGTCATGACGGTTACTCGCTTGTGACAAGTTGGGGGATGTTGCCGTTACGATCACACCCCATAAGAGTTTAAATATGGTCCAGGGAGTTATTTAGCATAGGGATCTTCTTTTGCAGTCTGATGAAGAGCTGCGCGCCAATTTAGAGCGCAGAGGTGTACATTTCGTCCGGCGCGTTCATCGGGGTCCGAAGGAAAATCAGATTGCTACCGGTGCCTTCATCTTGGCCTTCAAAGGGGGATACCTTACCGGAAAAGGGCAAGGTGATGGTCTACCGATGTGACGTTAAGCCCTACATTCCTCCCCCGATGCGGTGCTTTAAGTGCTGGAAGTTCGGCCATATGTCTTCTCGCTGCACTTCCAACCTCACATGTCGAGATTGCGGACGCCCATCACATCCCAATACTCCATGTGCCCCGCCTCCCATCTGTGCCAACTGCGGGGAGCACCATTCACCTTGCTCGCCAGACTGCCGAACTTTTCAGAAAGAGCGTAAAATCATGGAATACAAGACCCTGGACCGACTAACCTATACTGAGGCCAAAAGGAAATATGACCGACTCCATCCTGTGAGAATGACATCTTCGTACGCTGCTGCTACAACACCTGTGCTAGCCGTCTGTTTCTCAAATTGTGGCCGGATCGACGAGTAGTACAACTCCTCCTGCCCCCTCGCCAGTGGGGGGATCTACCCACCGGGTTGCTCCTGCGCCACCTACCTTAGGAACAACACCATCCCACCCATCGGGGACGTCCGTCCCCACTTCTAAGCCGGAGAAGTGTCCAACTTCTTCGGCTTCTCACGCTCTCAAGGGGTCCCTTGGGTCCCTCCCTTCCCAGGTTTCCGCCAGCGAGAAAGCTGACGTCCGACAATGGAGTAAGTGCCCACAATCAGCTGGTCGTAGGGCTTCACTATCCTCCTCCATCCCGGAGACTGAATCGGTGAAGCCCTCCCAGTCGGTGTGACCCAAGGAACGGCGGGAGAAACCCAAGAAGAGCTCTCAGCCCAAGGAACTCACGGTGGCAGCCATCCCACCGCAACCTTCCAGCTCTGCGTCTGAGGATGCAGTGGAGATTTTGGCGTCCGCTGAGGACCACGATCTCGCCGGTCCATCAGACGCCATGGAAAGCACTATCACAGGTGCTAAATCGGAGGCAGCAGGTGACCCAGCGGCGTAATCTCCCTTCCCCGTCCCATCACGCCTTTCTCAGCCATGGACAACACCATCCTCCAGTGGAACTGCAGCGGTTTCTTCCACCATCTAGCTGAGCTCCGCCAACTTATCAGCCTTCACCCTTTCCTCTGCATTGCTCTGCAGGAAACTTGGTTTCCAGCAATGCGAACCCCCGCCCTCCGTGGCTACTGGGGTTATTATAAGAACTGGGCAGCTTATGAAAGGGTGTCTTGAACTCTCTTCACAACGAGTCTGTACCTCTCCAAACACCTTTAGAGGCTGTCGCTGTTCGGGTGTGGACGCTACAGGCTGTTACCGTCTGCAGTCTTTACCTTCCACCGGATGGTGATGTCGCGCAGCATGTCCTGGCTGCTCTGATAGCCCAATTGCCGCCACCTTTGTTGTTACTGGGCGACTTTAACGCCCATAACCATCTGTGGGGTGGGTCGGTGGCAACAGGTCGAGGCGCCATCGTTGAGCATTTATTGGTGCAGCTCGATCTCTCGATATTAAATGATGGTGCCTTCACACACTTCAGTGTGGCGAATGGCACATACTCCGCCACTGACCTTTCGATCTGCAGCCCTAGCCTCTTACCGCCTGTCCAATGGAGAGTGCATGACGACCTTTGTGGTAGTGACCACTTTCCGATCTTTCTGTCACTACCACAGCGTCAGTCTTCTGGGCGCCCTAGCAGATGGGCTCTGAATAAGGCTGACTGGGACTTGTTCTCCTCCACTGCCACTATTGAGCCTCTAACAATGACATTGATGCAGTGGTTCAATCGGTCACCACCGGCATCGTTACTGCCGCCGAATCTGCCATTCCCCGTTCTTCTGGGTCCCCTCGGCGGCGGACTGTGCCTTGGTGGTCGCCTGAGATCGCTGAAGCGATTAAAGCTCGCCGGCGGGCGCTCCAGCGTTACAAGCGACATCCCTCAATCGAACACCTTATCGCCTTCAAACGGCTGCGTGCGCGAGCCCGCCGCATTATCCACCAACGCAAGCAGGAGTGCTGGGAGCCGTATGTGTCCACCATTGGCCTCCATGTCACTCCATCGCAGGTCTGGGGCAAGATTCGCCGTCTCTATGGCTATCGGACCCCTGTCAGCGTCCCTGCGCTCTCACTGAATGGAGCAGTTTGTACTGACTCCGACGTCATTGCAAACCGCTTGGGAGAGCACTTTGCTCTGAATTCCGCTTCTGCCAACTACCCCTTGGGCTTCCGCTCCATTAAAGAGCGGATAGAACGTCGGAGTCTTTCTTTTCGCACCCACCATCCTGAATTGTACAATGTTCCATTCAGTGACTGGGAATTCCGCAGTGACCACGCCGCTTGTCCTGATACCGCTCGTGGCCCAGATAGCATCCACTCTCAGATGCTGAAACACCTTTCAGTGGACTGCCAGCGACGCCTCCTCGACCTTTACAACCGCATTTGGGTCGAGGGTGAGTTTCCGTCGCAGTGGCGGGAAAGTCTTGTTGTCCCCATTCTGAAACCGGGGAAGAACCCTTTGGAGGTGGACAGCTATCGTCCCATTAGCCTCACCAACGTTCTTTGCAAGTTGCTTGAACGGATGGTGAGCCCGCGCTTGAATTGGGTACTGGAGTCTCTGGGCCTTCTGGCTCCGTCTCAGGATGGGTTCCGTAAAGGCCGCTCCGCCGCCGACAATCTGGTGAGCCTGGAGTCGGCCATCCGTACTGCCTTTGCCCGCCGTCAGCATCTGGTTGCTGTCTTTTTCGACATGCGGAAGGCGTATTATACGACATGGCGTCATCTCATCCTTTCTACGCTTCATGGATGGGACCTTCGGGGCCCTCTGCCGATCTATATCCGCAATTTTCTGTCGTATCGTCGCGGCCTCATATAGTTCCTCCCAAGTCCAGGAGAACGGTGTGCCACAGGGTTCTGTTCTAAGTGTCTGTCTGTTTTCAATAGCCATTAACGGGCTCGCTGCGGCCGTGGGAAATTCTGTCTCCGCTTCGCTGTATGCTGACGACTTCTGCCTTTACTACAGCTCTATTGGCATTGCAGCTGCTGAACGTCAGCAACAGGGCGCAATCCGCAAGGCGCAGTCTTGGGCTGCAGCGCATGGTTTTCAGTTTTCGGCAGCCAAGACATGCGTTATGCATTTCTGCCGGCGACGCACTGTTCACCCGGAGCCGCGGCTTTATCTTGACGGCGAGCTTCTTTCAGTGGTGGAGTCACATAGGTTTTTGGGGGTGGTTTTTGATGCCCGGATGACTTGGCTGCCTCATATTCGGCAGCTTAAACAGGCTTGTTGGCGGCATCTAAACGCTATGCGATGCCTGAGCCACGCCGGGTGGGGCGCCGACCGATCTACTCTACTACGGCTTTACCAGGCGTTGATCCAGTCCCGTCTGGACTATGGGAGTCTGGCTTATGGCTCAGCATCCCCATCTGCGTTGCGGCTGCTGGACCCAATCCTCCACAGCGGGATACGCCTTGCCACTGGTGCCTTCCGGACCAGCCCTGTGGACAGCATACTTGTGGAGGCAGGTGTCCCTCCACTGCGGTTACGACGCCAACAGTTACTGGCTGCTTATTCAGCCCATGTTTTTAGCTCGCCCGGGCATCCAAATTATCGTGTCCTGTTCCCGCAGTCAGTCGTCCGTCTGCCAGAACGTCTGCCCCGGTCGGGTTGTCCGATTGCCGTACGCGTCAAACAGCTTCTCTACGGGCTTGGGTGTTTCCCTGTACCACCTCCTTTCCGGGCCCCTCTGCGTACACCCCAACGGTGTGTGCGTCGCCCTTGCCTTCGGCTCGACTTGGCACAGGGCCCGAAGGACTCAGTCCCTCCGGTGGCCTTCCGACGCCGCTTTTATTCCATCCTGGCCACGTATCAGGGCTCTGGCGTTGTCTACACCGACGGTTCGATGGTTGCTGGTCGTGTCGGTTATGCACTAACTCTAGGGGACCATTCTGAACAACGTTCGTTGCCGGCTGGCTGCAGTGTTTACACTGCTGAGCTGGTCGCCATCTTTCGTGCCCTAGAGTATATCCGCTCCTGCTCAGGTGAGTCCTTCGTTATCTGTAGCGATTCCCTGAGCGGTTTACGAGCTCTCGACCAGTGTTTTCCTCGTTCTCGTCTGGTGATGGCTATCCAGGAGTCCCTGCATACTCTCGCCCGTAGTGGCAGGTCTGTGGTCTTTGTTTGGACCCCGGGCCATGTTGAGATACCCGGAAATGAAACTGTTGACCGCCTGGCGAAAGAGGCCACTAGTGCACCATCTCTGGAGATTGGCGTCCCGGCGACTGATTTGCGGGCAGTATTACGCCGCAAAGTTTTCGATTTATGGGACACTGATTGGCGCAACCTGCCCGTGCCAAACAAACTCCGCCGTATCAAGGAGACGACTACTGTGTGGCGGTCATCCATGCCAGCCAACCGCAGGGAATCAGTCGTCCTTTGTCGGCTCCGCATTGGCCACACCCGACTCACGCACAGTTATTTACTGTGTCGTGAGGATCCCCCTCTTTGTCGTTGTGGGGCGTCCTTTACGGTGGCCCATATTCTTTTGGAGTGCGCCCTTTTAACTGAGCTCAGGCAGACTTTTGCGCTGTATGATACGCTCTCTGCGCTTTTATCTGACGACTCTTCCATAACGGACATAGTTCTGCGTTTTATTCGGGCAGGGGGATTTTATCGCTTAATGTAAGTGTGTGTTTTTGTGTTGATTCTGGCCTATGGCCCACGATTTGTCTGATTTTTTTTTTCATGTGTTTCTCGGTGGTTGGCTTTTCCCTTTTTGTTTGTATGGTCGGCCAACCACCGTCACACTCTGTGTGATTTTAGTTCGTCTTGTCTGGTCTTTGTCTACGTTTCTCTTGTTCTGTGTCGTCTGTCTTATCGTCTGTTGATCGTTTTTATCCTCTGTGGGTGTTTTTAGTATTTGGAAAAAGGGACCGATGACCGTAGCAGTCTGGTCCCTTTAACCCCCACAAACCAACCAACCGAACAGATTGTCTGACGTACGCCAGCCAGCAACTTCACTCGAGAGGCGTCACGTCCAGGTGACGAAATACAAATACGCCTGAAAGGCAGCAGTCGATTTACCTCTCACATGTAATCCACGGTTTTACAGTTTCGTAACTTTATAGTTTCGTGAGTTGATCAAGTCGACACAGTATCTTTCCTCTGCCTGACTTTCTTCATATTTTACATGCCAGGGAGGAAGACCACGCTTGTGACCGAAACTGAGTGCGTTTTATTCTCATTATTATGACGTTTGAAATTCAGCACACCATCTAACCTAATAATAGATGATCGCTGGGCTGAGCGAATGTGGGTGTACTTACAAACGCGTGCGACTGTGTGGATTCAGGTGGAAGTTCTTGAATTAACTTTGCAGTAGAAGCCTGGGAAAGGCTTCCAAGTCGGCCCGCGTCCCCAGGCCGTTGCAACAATCGATTGTCCAAGCGTTTTAAAAGGGTGGCAGGCAAAGTGACTAGTTCCTAGGGGGACACGCGCTGTGGACTCTGTGTTCGAATTTTGAACGTTGAAGCCAGTGGAAAGTGTTCAGGAGAAGCAAACAGGCGTGTCTCTCCTGTATTGTGATTGAAGCAGACAATTGCTACCACTGGCAAATTCATCTTGGTGATTGGGCAGTCCATCCCTTCCAAATCTGTTCAATCTGTGTACGCAGAGGCGAGGCTGGTTGGGTGTTATCCAGTCAAGCAAATATGACGGGTGCTTCTTTGCGCCCTTGAACGGTAATTTTTGAATGGCAGCTTTGTTGATTCTTGAAGTTAGATTCTCTATGACGATCAACCTCTTTCCTAGGAGAGTGGGATTCTCGTACTTAATAATATTGCTTTTGTTTAACGTAGATTCCGATAGAACCGAACTATTTAATGCGCTTCATGCATCGTGTACCTAGTTACCTTTCATGATTCATTTCGCTGCGAGTCACAAGCTGGTTTTGACGGTTCAGTCATTACTGAAAAACAGTGAAATTTACTTTCGAGTATTCTGTGAGTTTCAGTCTCTGATGGTCGAGCAATTGCACAATTAGATATCTGTTACACTTTTTCCTGTGGAATATAAACTAGGACTAGAACCTAGAAATATTTATGGAATTTCAGATGATTTGGCACTCCGGGGATAGGTACACAATGTTAAGCCCTATACGTGTTGAGTAGGAAGCTTATGGCTACGAAAAGTGCCTGGTATAGGATGAAAGTTCGATCCAAAAAACAATTAACTGTCGATTTATTATGCAGTCAATAATGGGTGGGCAGCTTTTACGTCACTGTAAAAGTAAATGCAACATTTACCAAATACCAGATGACACAAAACTTTATTTTCTTAAGTCTAGACTTAATAGCGGTGTATATTTCAGCCTAATATTTGTCATATTTTTAGAGACGCGAAAAATAACTAACTGTTTTGGTTTGCTGTCGACACTGATGAGAACAACAAACCTATCGCTGAACTGTTCACAGTTAATTCACTCTCTGCCATATCTTTCTGTTCAGAACGAATCCTACTTCTGTTATACCTTTTTCTGCTGCTGTTGATATTACCCTACACCCATGTGAACATTAATCTTTGTTTTCTTTACATTTTTCGTCACTGAAGCCAACTGTACCCTGATTTCCATTATCTTCTGTGTCCTTATGCCGTTGATCATTGCTTATTCTTCCACCCTTTAGGGACATTTTCTCACCTCAAGAGCAACACTGAACCTTTATCCGCTTCAGGCACCATAATTTCATTTTCTGAACTACAGAGAGCTTACTGACGTATTCAGTCTTCAGAGACCCTTGTAGCGTAGGCTTTCCTTGGTTTCTCTAAATCACTTCCGGCAAGTGCCAGTAGTCTTCCTTTCGAGAAGGTGCTGCTAATTTCCACCCATTCCGAGTTCATGTTCCGTCTTTAATGACCCCATCGTTGATGTGACGTTAAACCATGTCTTCCATCACTCACTCACGTATCTGCGCCGCTCATACGTTCGTTGTCTTCGATTGGCGCGTCTTACAGTAGAAGCACGGTGGAAGTTGCCGGAGGATGTATCAAATATAAATTGCAACTAAGTGACCAGTACGTTCGACCGCGATCTAATAAATTTCGATATTTCGACACAAAATCATTAGGTATTATTTATTCCTTCTTTTAATTTTTTTTTATTTTCTGCAGTTCAATAGAACAAGTGACGTATTTTGAAGTTTAAGTACTAAAAAATTATGTTAAACATAACTGTCTGCTACAGAAGGAAATTGTAGTAAAATAGTGAGATTATTAAGATAGGTGTCCAATGGATCCAGCAGCTCCTTCGTCTCATAACCGTCCCCAGAAAACCATTCACATCAGAGGTTAACCAGAGCAGCAGAAAGCAACCTCTACAAAATCTGTGCCACGAGAAACAAGAAGCGGGCCTGCGCCGGGGTGCAAATCCCATTAAATTACACCAGCAAAGACGGGGAGAAGACAATTCTGCGAATTAAAAACGCCGCCGCCTCTGGCCGGGCTGCTGTGCTCCTCTTTTTTTTTAATTTTAATAAAGCAGCAGAGACGTGTAAATTGCAGCGGCGTCCAAGGTCGCGACTCGTGTAACGAAGCAGCATAATTCCCTCACTTCGCTCTTGGCCCCGTAAAAAAGTAAGCCAGATGCTAGAAGCTACCGCTGCCCTCACGTCAGGCGATAACGCGCTCTCCCCATCTACGCGTCGCCTTCCTTGCTCTGCTTACCCGGCTCTCGCTACCTGGCTACCTCGCGGACCGAATAAGCCCTAGCTGTGAGGCGCTCATTTATTAGAACACACACATTTGCTTCTGGGATGTGGCGGGCAAAAACCTTCCCTCAAAGTTTCCCTCTGGCGTAAATGCGAGGAGTGCTCATTACGTTTCGATTATCCTATTAATTTAGGCTACATACCGTCTTTTGCGAAACACTTAGAAATCTTTGACACACTTTTACTTGAATGACCCTACTCGCAGACGGTCGGGGTTCATATATTGTGTTCTGAGGTTAAGGGAAAAAAAATAAAAAAACCGTTTTCTGTGTTGTAATAAAAAATTTGTTTAGACCAAGCGCGTTTCGCTTTATTTCAGAGCATCTTCGGCAATCAGAGTTCTTGCTATCTATTACATTACCAATGTTCTTCCACACATGGGTGGTCGATTTTTAGAACATTACACTTCACTGACAGTCTATATGTTTTAACCATCATCTCGAGAAAATGAAATTAATATTGTATACGCCTGCAATCCTGGAACACACTAAAATAATCGCGCCACAGTGCCGTAGCACGCAGCTATAGGAACCAAAAAGAATGGCACAGCCTGTTGGTGTGGTGCTGAAATTCGTTTTCTGCATTTGAAGAGGAAGAACACTGCAGCAATCCATGGTGAATTGATGGAAGTTTCAGTTAGGTTTTGCACAAGCATCCACTGAGGCCAAAAAAGTTTGAACATGATTAAGTAATAAGTTAACATTCCCAAGTGCTAATAAACGATCTTGATAAAGTATGGTGCGTGTGTAGAGGGGGCAAGTAGTGCAATACGTATTAATTTTTTGTGCTTAATTTCTCTTTTAAACGCACCGCAAAAATTAATATTGCATTTTGAGTTTAGAGGGAACATGTTAGAAACAAAGACGTACAAAAAATATTTTTCATATATAAGCTAATATGTAAGTAATGTTCTTGAAAACAGTAAAATCAACTTATGTAATAATCTGAAATTTAGCAAAACATCCAACCACCACTGGCTAATTCTGAAAAATGATAACTTTTCTTACAACATAAATTAAAGAACCTTTCAAGAAACGTACGTCCCTGTGTAATAAAACGGATTTCAAAAACATCATTTTTGGAAAATAAGCTCAACACAATGTACTGTCGGAGTATTTTCAACGCACTTAATTAAAATATCTAAACGTACATTACCATTCTATTTATTTATTTTACTTATATTTTGTATGTTTTAAGTTGTTGTTTTACTTTTTACATCCTTGGCTTTTTTGTTTTTAGTTTGCCGTTAACTGAAAATAATAAGTATCTCATTATTACGATAGATGATAATTACAGTTCAGATAATCTGTAAAGAAATGCTTCAAGCATGACGTTTTTTACACCATGCACATAAAATGAAGTTTCTTCACGTAATATAGAGAACGCAGAAGGCAATATAAAACAAAATTCAGCAGGATTTCAAATTATGATGGGTTATCCTCCAAATATCCTGATTTCTATAAGAAATATTTCAGTAAATTGGTAAACCTTGGAAAAAATCGGTTATGTACTAATGACTGCAGCTTGATTGTATTGTTTCTCAAGTGGAGATTGATATCATAATCATTCAGTAGAACTACATGTGAAAATCATCTCACAAAGACCTCCCAAAATCGAAAGTCGTATATGTACCAGTGCTGTACCTGTATCACTCAGTCTTTTGGGATGACTAGATGTTACTTCTACTGGGGTACGAAGCTTTGGGCGTTTATTTTTCTTTTTTTTCACGTTAACAACTTGTCTGTTCATAGTTTTATAAGAAAATAACAGTGAGTTTGGCTCAAAAATCGGGAATCTGTTTAAGATGTCCTTGTAACAGCATCGAAGTCTAGTAAACAATCGTATGACTTGGTCAAAAGATATTTGAAACACGTTTTCTTTCCCAATGAGGGGGAAACACCTGTATTATTGTTAGATTAGTGCGCTGGTGAGCGCGAAAGAACGCTTTCGAACATCACACCTGGGGACAAGGAACGTGTTCATCTGGTGACCCCGAAGGGCTCGACTGCACAGGTACATCCGTGTGGCGCGTACGGCTTCTGATGTTGGGAGAACTATGTGAGAAGATTTTCGGATATAGTTCCGTTGAACGATTATGATGTCAGTCTCCGCTTGAGAAAAAATAAAGTCAAGCTGCAGTTACTAGTACATAATCATTTCTCTTCGCAAGGCTTACCAGTGTAATGAAGTATGCCTGATAGAAACAAAGGTGTTTAAAAGATCAACCATGACAGTTTAAAATCCTTCTGACTTCTGTTTTATATCGCCTTCTCGCCTTCATTATTACGTGAAGAAATTTCGTTCGTTTAATTGCTTGGTGTAAAAGTGAACAAAGCAGTTAACTTTAAAGCATTTCTGTAAACATTGTCAGTATTGTTATTATCTTCTATCATAATAATGAGTTATTTACTATTTTTAATTTACAAAATACACATATGTAAAACGATTGGAGCCGTGGCTGCTTCTATGATAGCGCGGGCGCGATCCTACACTACAGGCCATTAAAATTGCTACACAGAACCTGCAACATGCGGTCGTGCATTATCCTGCTGAAATGTAGGGTTTCTCAGGGATCGAAAGAAGGGTAGAGCCACGGGTCATAGCACGTCCACTGTTCAAAGTGCCGTCAATGCGAACAAGAGGTGACCGAGACGTGTAACCAGTGGCACCTCATACCATCACACGGGTTATACGCCAGTATTGCGATGACGAATACACCTTCCAACGTGCGTTCACCGCTATTTTGCCAAACACGGATGCGACCATGATGATGCTGTAAACAGAACCTGGCTTCATCGGAAAAAATGTCGTTTTGTCATTCGTGCACCCTGGTTCGTCGTTGAGTGCACCACCGCAGGCGCTCCTGTCTGTGATGCAGCGTCAAGGGGAACCGCAGCCAAGGTCCCTGAGCCGATAGTCCATGCTGCTGCAAACGTCGTCGAACTGTTCGTGCAGATGGTTGTGGTCTTGCAAACGTCCCCACCTGTTGACTCAGGAATCGATGGTGGTGGTCGTTAGTGTTTAACGTCCCGTCGACAACGAGGTCATTAGAGACGGAGCGCAATCTCGGGTTAGGGAAGGATTGGGAAGGAAATCGGCCGTGCCCTTTCAAAGGAACCATCCCGGCATTTGCCCGAAACGATTTAGGGAAATCACGGAAAACCTAAATCTGGATGGCCGGAGACGGGATTGAACCGTCGTCCTCCCGAATGCGAGTCCAGTGTGCTAACCACTGCGCCACTTCGCTCAGTCTCAGGGATCGAGACGCAGCTGCACGATCCGTTACAGCCATGCGGATAAGATGCCTGTCATCTCGACTGCCAGCACGGCGTTCCGTATTACCCTCCTGAACCCACCGATTCCATATTCTGCTAACAGTCATTGGATGTCGACCAACGCGAGCTGCCGGTCGCGGTGGTCTCGCGGTTCTTCGCAGTCCGGAACCGTGTGACTGCTACGGTCGCAGGTTCGAATCCTGCCTCGGGCATGGATGTGTGTGATGTCCTTAGGTTAGTTAGGTTTAAGTAGTTCTAAGTTCTACGGGACTGATGACCACAGCAGTTGAGTCCCATAGTGCTCAGAGCCATTCATTCAACGCGAGCTGCAATGTCGCGATACGATAAACCGCAATCGCGATAGGCTACAATCCGACCTTTGTCAAAGTCAGAAAGGTGATGGTACGCATTTCTTCTACTTACACGAGGCATCACAACAACGTTTCACCAGGCAACGCCGGTCAACTGCTGTGTGTGTACGAGAAATCGGCTGGAAACCTTCCTCATGTCAGTACATTGTAGGTGTCGCCACCGGCGACAGCCTTCTGTGAATGCTCTGAAAAGCTAATCATTTGCATATCAGAGCATCTTCTTCCTGTCGGTTAAATTTCGCGCCTGTAGCAATTTTAATAGCCAGTAGTGTACTTGCACGACTCGTGCGCACGTTCCATCGACTCTGGCCCTCGTAGTATCATCTTGGCTCGGCTGTGTGTTCCCTCAGCGGCTGTGTGATAGCGAGTGGTGTGTAGGACGGGTGTGCCTGAGCACTCGGGGTCCTGGCGATTGCACGAGCTGAAACCGTTGACTGTTGGGCTTTGGGCCCCGCGTTTTCCTACAGCGTTGGCCGTTGCTACTGGCGAGTTTAGCGGACAAGGAGCGGCTTTCTTCGCGTGCAACCTCGTTACCAAGTGCGTCAGTAAACTGTGGTGTGCTACATACGCCCAGATGTACTGGACAACTTGTCAGTAGCTACCAGCAGGAGGGCAGTGTTATCCGGCGTCTACCGGGAATCCTGAAACTATTGACCCCCAAGGCATTTATTTGAAATTATGTATGAACATTGTTCAGTGAGTAGTGTACTTAAAGATGGTTAATTCTGCCCTGGTGTCAGCTGGAGAGAAATCCGGTTCCTTTATGCCGTTCAGTGACCTCTTCTGGGGCTGTGTTGACTGTCAATGGCTGGAATACTTTTCGCAGCTTGAAGATATCAAATGTATCACCAGAGCCTTAGCTCTCCAAACATCTCAAGAGATCCACAGGCTCATATCGACTCCCTTTGAACAGAAGTATCTTGACTTAGGTGTTATGGAACTTCAGATATTTCAACACAAGTCAAGCAATGTATTATAGTGGATTACTGTTCTAGACTGAAATGTGATCAGCCCTATGCCGTCAGACATAGCGACACCCAACTTGCAAGACATAATGTGGATGTGTGCTAAGTGGCTCCAGTCTGTGTGTAACACTACTTATGAACATTACCTATACTTACCTTATTTAACTTCTTTGTCTGCTTATGTGTAATATGATTTCTGGATCACAGTGATCATTGATGTAGCATATATCTAAATGTTTTATTAATTATTTATGTTCATTGAAGTCATTGTAATTAACCTATGGAGGTAATTTTAAAAGCATTGTTCTACAGAAGAATGAAAATATTAAATTTTACTTTTAACTCACATTCGTAAGTGGGGTAAATAGTTTTATAAACATGTAAAAGCTGGATGGAAGTCCGTCCGCAACGAAACCTGCCCGTCGGGAACAGAAGAGTCGTATATAGCGGTCGAAATGCAAGGTTCCTTTGTGGCAAGAACCAGTCGGTAGTCAATGTTGGTGACTAGCAAGCGAAGTGTTTCTAACTTATGTGCTGAACCAGGCAAGAAGCGCAATAAGATCATACAGTGCAGCCTGGAAGGGGGAAGTGATTTGGTTTATTATTCCAGGCATACTTTGGTTTGCTCTGTACTACGAAAATCCTACGTTAAGAATTTTCAGAGCTTGTTACACAGCGAGAGCCATGGATACTTTTGCCGCCTTTTTGAGCATAAACAGGAATTCGCTACAGCCGCCATCTTCGTCTCAAATTATCAACTAAGTACTATATAACCGCATGGGCTAGTTATTTGGTTTCTTAACCAAATAAAAATGCTATTTTGTTTAAACTTTATGTCGCATACCCATATGTAATCACTACTTATTTACAAAGGCGGGGTCCTTTTCCAAGAGCTGCAATATTTCAGAGTATCTTGTTTTATTTAAGTGAAAAGTAATTACTTTCTGTAACAAAATTTAATAACTTTAGTGAAGTAGTAAATTTCCTAATTTTTCAGTGAACCTGTTTTACCGAAGTATGACTGAGAAGACATGATCCAAAGTGTTTTGCTTGAATGCTGTTCTTTTTTTGCAATCCCAGTACAGAATTAGATACATGAATGAACCTCGTATTATTCAAATTAGTTGCCGGCTAGTAAAACTGAAGGCCCAGCATTAGGAATAATTAGTGTATAGGTTTGCAACACTGTTTACATTGTAATATGTGTGTAGTTAAAAGGTGTTTCTCTTTTTGTGAATTAACTAATATGTTCAGTTTTGATATGAGTCGTTTTATAGAATAGTTTGTGTAACTCCATGCCAATTGTTGAGCCAGTTTGGCAGTATATGTTTCAATAACAGTATTAAAGCAGTGGAACCCTCATTTTTATAACTTGTCTCTGTTACATTAAGTAACTAGCTACCAATATTCAGAGTGCAACAGTTTCCTGTGAGCTATATAGTATGAAGAAGTGAATGCTCCTTGAGAAAATAAATAGTAATCAGAACAGAGAGTACAGTTGCCTGCCGGCCGCAGTGGTCTCGCGGTTCTAGGCGCGCAGTCCGGAACCGCGCGACTACTACGGTCGCAGGTTAGAATCCTGCCTCGGGCATGAATGTGTGTGATGTCCTTAGGTTAGTTAGGTTTAAGTAGTTCTAAGTTCTAGGGGACTGATGACCATAGCTGTTAAGTCCCATAGTGCTCAGAGCCATTTGAACAGTTACCTGAAAATCGTTTCAGTGACTGTATAATACAATAACTTAGTTGATAAAAGAACTTCTTGTCCCAGTTAACAATGCCTCATCATAAGTAATTATTTTTCTATAATAATCATTAGCCACGTACTATAATGGGTAGATGGTGTTATTGAGAGCCAGTTGTTCAAAAATGGTTCAAATGGCTGTAAGCACTATGGAACTTAACATCTGAGGTCATCAGTCCCCTAGACATTGAACTACTGAAACCTAACTAACCAAAGGACATCACATACGTCCATGCCCGAGGCAGGATTCGAACCTGCGACCGTAACAGATGCGCGATTCCAGACTGAAGCGCCTAGAACCGCTCGGCCACACCGGCCGGCTCGAGATCAGATACTGGATTGTAAGGCGTACCAAAAAGCAGAAATAGACACGCATCAAAATGTAGTACTGATGAAGAGTGGGCTGAAATTCAAAAGATTACACAGGAAGAATCAATACGCAAAGAAGCTGGGTACGGAAGTACTAATGAATGAATAGATACGACCGTAGCAGCATCGCGGTTCCGGACTGAAGCGCAGGAAGTTGTTGCCAAAACGTTTAATATTACTTCTGAATTGTTCATGCCAAGCCGTTGTTACACTGCTTGCTAAATAGCAATACTGCCTTGTATCTTATATACAAAACAGAACTTCGTATCAATTAAAGCCAATCCCAACAGTTAACTTCCTTTATGAACAGTGCTAGTACTTGGTACAGCTTTGCCTAATTAGGCTGGCGGCCGTTTATTTGTAAGTAATTTCAGTTTACTTGTGACAAGTAGGATCTTGATTTTAATCCCGTTTGTTCTGCTGCTACTGCCTTCCAAGAGTGGTATTTCGAGAAACGGAAAACAGTCTGATTCATTTCCATTACACACAATCACGGTCATTTCAAATTATTTCACAGTAACATTATCGGTATTACTGGTGGCTTTACAAGTGCAGCCCACTCTGTGTCAGAAATTCCATAATGGAAAAGATTTTTGCAGTCTGCCAGTAGCCCGATTAATGGTGAGGGAGTGTAGTAATTTTCTGTTCATTAATGAATTCACCAACAAGTCACGATAATACGGTTACACGGATTTACAACTTGCTGTCAACGCCAGACAGCAGCAGGGTTCCACCCTTTCCACTAACACTAAATAGGCCACTGACAACAGCTACACATAAAAATCAAGCACTCCTCAGTCATTTCTTTTTATAGGGTATTTACATCTAAGCTCACTTAACAGTTGCAAATAAGTACTCACTGAACAAAATGAAATTATTCCACTATATAAACACGAGGTCAGTGAGGTTATACTACCTACTGATGGGAGAGAACTGGACGGGAAACGCTGGGGAACTATAGTCTGTATGTAAACTGAAAATACTCGTGACTTGGCTGGAAAGCAGCTATATCTGCTGTATAGGATGAGATTTACGTAGAATCTGTCCATATGCTTTTCTTGCGTTGGTACCGTATTACTAGCAGCTCATTTCTGTATTCAATGTACTGTTAATAAATTTTGTGGAAAATAAACAACTTCTCTCTATCCCCCACCCCCTTCCCCTTCCTCCCTGGCAGCGTAATGTATCGCCAGTGGTTCACAAGCCAAGCTGCAGTAGCGTCAGTATAACCGTGTGACACATCCTCTAGTTGCTTTTCGTGGCGTACTGCGTCAGAGAGAATATGGAATTGCCTGTTGGCTATTAATTTTGCTGGATTATTAAGGAAGGAAGTTGATGACCACAATCCGGCGACCTACCTACCCTCATGCTTCTAACTTCCATTTCGCCTTTCCACACTGTTACACCCCTGAGCACTATTTATCCAATGAAATGGTTCTACTTTACTTAGATGAGGTTGCAACATTCAATATTGGTTCTTAAACCCATTCATTTGACAATAATCATGAACCGAATATTACTTTAAAACTGTCTATTATAATCTGCGATTTTTCGATCCCCTTCATCGTGCAAGCTATTAATCATAAAGAAAGGTGAATTCGACCTTTTTTTTAGGAAATTCAATGTAGTTTAATTTTGTATTTGGAAACATTTTCTCTGGAAGGCATGGTTTTCGAGATATTCGAGAAAATCCTCCCTCCTTTCCCCTCCACCACACCCCTCTCCCACACGCACACGTCTACGCTCTTACCCAGACGATCAGGATAATTTTAGTAAATTGTTCATGATACTCCCCTGTAACACTGTGCAAAACTTGGCGACTTCATCAATTTTTTATCTCAGTAAACTTCTTAGGACTCTGTTAACTGTTCTATAATATCCATTTATGTCATCTGATATTGAATTTAAGAAAAAAAAATCGTACAAACTATAGAATGTAACAAATGGCTATGATAGAAAAACATGAAAAAGACAGAGCGATATTTAAAAATAATACCTGTTGTATGTAATGGCGAAGAAACTTCTGTGCACCATCGTAATTGTGATAGGTCCAAAACTGGAATGATCATGGAAAAGTGCATCGATGTCAAGTTGCTTATATTCAGGCGAGTTTGGTTGCGCTTACCGTAAAGAGCCTCAGTACGACAGAACCGTCAGCTTAGACCCTGTTGTCTGAAATGGCTTAATTCGACTACATTCCATTATCCTCGTTTTGCTTTTGTTGATGTTCATCTTATATTCTCCTTGCCATCGCCGGACCTCAACGCTTTTTTTTCTTCTCCATGGAATTTAATAACTACTTCGAATTTTTCTTTTGTTTCGACTAGTGCTGGCTCAGTATACAGATTGAATAACACCGGGGATAGGCTACAACCCTGTCTCACTCCCTTCCCAAATGCTGCTTCCCTTTCATGCCCCTCTACTCTTATAACTGCCATCTGGTTTCTGTAAAAATTGTAAGTAGCCTTTCTCTCCCTGTATCTTACCCCTGCCGCCTTACGAATTTGAAAGAGAGTATTCCACTCATCATTGTCAAAAGCTTTCTCTAAGTCTACAAATGCTAGAAACGTAGGTTTGCCTTTCCTTAATCTATTTTCTAAGATAAGTCGTAGGGTCAGTATTGCCTCACGTGTTCCAATATTTCTGCGGAATCCAAACTGAGCTTCGCCGAGGTCGGCTTCTACTAGTTTTTCCATTCGTCTGTAAAGAATTCGCGTTAGTGTTTTGCAGCTGTGACTTATTAAACTGATAGTTCGGTAATTTTCACATCTGTCAACACCTGCTTTCTTTGGGATTGGAATTTTTATATTCTTCTTGAAGTCTGAGGGTATTTCGCCTGTTTCATACATCTTACTCACCAGATGGTAAAGTTTTGTCAGGACTGGCTCTCCCAAGGCCGTCAGTAGTTCCAATGGAATGTCGTCTACTCCCGGCGCCTTGTTTCAACTCAGGTCTTTCAGTGCTCTGTCAAACTCTTCAAGCAGTATCGTGTCTCCCATTTCATCTTCATCTACAACACAGTACAACCTCTGGTTTAGTCAGTTTATCTAGGTTCCATCTCCTTAAATTCCCACCTTTTTGCAGTTTCTTCAGTTTTATTTTACAGTTCATAAGCAATAGATTGTGGTCAGAGTCCACATCTGCCCCTGGAAATGTCTTACAATTTAAAACCTGGTTCCTAAATCTCTGTCGTACCATTATATAATGTATCTGATACCTTCTAGTATCTCCAGAATTCTTCCATGTATACAACCATCTTTTATGATTCTTGAACCAAGTGTTAGCTATGATTAAGTTATGCTCTGTGCAAAATTCCACCAGACGGCTTCCTCTTTCATTTCACTCCCCCAATCCATATTAACCCACTATGTTTCCCTCTCTCCCTTTTCCTACTATCGAATTCCAGTCGACCATGACTATTAAATTTTCATCTCCCTTCACAACCTAAATAATTTCTTTTCTCTCATCATACATCTCATAAATCTCTTCATCATCTGCAGAGCTAGTTGGCATATAAACTTGTACTACTGTAGTAGGCATGGGCTTCGTGTCTATCGTGGCCACTATAATACGTTCACTGTGTTGTTGGTAATAGCTTACCCTCACTACTATTTTTTTTATTCATTATTAGACCTACACCTGCATTACCCCTATTTGATTTTGTATTTGTAACCCTGTATTCACCTGTCCAAAAGTCTTGTTCCTCCTGCCACCAAACTTCACTAATTCCGACTATATCTAACTTCAACCTATCCATTTCCGTTTTTAAATTTTCCAACCTACCTGTCCGATTAAGGGATCTGACATTCCACGCTGCGATCCGTAGAACGCCAGTTTTCTTCCTCCTGATAACGACGTCCTCTTGAGTAGTCTCCGCCAGGAAATCCGAGTGTGGGACTATTTTACCTCCGAAATATTTTACTCAAGAAGACGCCATGATCATTTAACCATACAGTAAAGCTGCATGCCCTCGGGAAAAATTCGGCTGTAGTTTCCCTTTGCTTTCAGCCGTTCGCAGTACCAGCACAGGAAAGCCGTTTTGGTTAATGTTACAAGGCCAGATCAGTCAATCATCCAGACTGTTGCCCCTGCAACTACTGAAAAGGCTGCTGCTCCTCTTCAGGAACCACACGTTTGTCTGGCCTCTCAACAGATATCCCTCCGTTGTGGTAGCACCTACGGTACAGCTGTCTGTATCGGTGAGGCACGCAAGCCTCCCCACCAACAGTAAGGTCCATGGTTCATGGGAGTAGGGTGTTGATGCTGGTGGGCTGAATTAGTCTATCAGCGTATCGGATTATATTGACATTTCTCGATACACGGCGAACCACTTGAGTATAAGCACAATTGCCCTGAAATCATTCACAGTGTGGTGCGTTTTTCTTACTAATTGTGTCCTGTGACGTCACCACGTGTTCTGTGTTCTGATAGCAGCCCCGGGAGGCCAAGCTCGGTAATATGTGATCTGGTAGTACGGACTCCGTTGTTTGCGGTAAATATCTACATCTACATGACTACTCTGCAATTCACATTTAAGTGCTTGGCAGAGGGTTCATCGAACCACAATCATACTATCTCTCTACTATTCCACTCCCAAACAGCGAGCGGGAAAAACGAACACCTAAACCTTTCTGTTCGAGCTCTGATTTCTCTTATTTTATTTTGATGATCATTCCTACCTATGTAGGTTGGGCTCAACAAAATATTTTCGCATTCGGAAGAGAAAGTTGGTGACTGAAATTTCGTAAAAAGGTCTCGCCGCGACGAAAAACGTCTATGCTGTAATGACTTCCATCCCAACTCGTGTATCATATCTGCCACACTCTCTCCCCTACAACGCGATAATACAAAACGAGCTGCCCTTTTTTGCACCCTTTCGATGTCCTCCGTCAATCCCACCTGGTAAGGATCCCACACCGCGCAGCAATATTCTAACAGAGGACGAACGAGTGTAGTGTAAGCTGTCTCTTTAGTGGACTTGTTGCATCTGCTAAGTGTCCTGCCAATGAAACGCAACCTTTGGCTCGCCTTCCCGACAATATTATCTATGTGGTCCTTCCAACTGAAGTTGTTCGTAATTTTAACACCCAGGTACTTAGTTGAATTGACAGCCTTGTGAATTGTACTATTTATCGAGTAATCGAATTCCAACGGAGTTCTTTTGGAACTCATGTGGATCATCTCACACTTTTCGTTATTTAGCGTCAACTGCCACCTGACACACCATGCAGCAATATTTTCTAAATCGCTTTGCAGCTGATACTGGTCTTCGGATGACCTTACTAGACGGTAAATTACAGCATCATCTGCGAACAGTCTAAGAGAACTGCTCAGATTGTCTCCCAGGTCATTTATATAGATCAGGAACAGTAGAGGTCCCAGGACGCTTCCCTGGGGAACACCTGATATCACTTCAGTTTTACTCAATGATTTGCCGTCTATTACTACGAACTGCGACCTTCCTGATAGGAAATCACGAATCCAGTCGCACAACTGAGACGATACCCCATAGCTCCGCAGCTTGATTAGCTGTCGATAGCGGCCAATACTTCTTGCTAGTAAGGACGGACACATGCGCGTGGAAACATTCCACAACGAGATTCATCGACAGTGTGATGTTAAAGAAAATAGTTAGCCACGTGAATATCATCACAGTGCTACTTCGACATTTTAAAAACTTACTACAGTTGAGTACGTCGTGGTGATACCCAAAGGTTCTTCTCACATGCTGTCGTCCTCAGTTGTAATCTAGCCGTATGTACCTGTGACAATTACACTGGTACAATCAAGCGACATCAAAATTGGCCAGTGGTTCCCTGTACTCTGTGAGATGAGTGACTGCGTGTGCCACTGTATTCGCGGAGGATGTATGCTGACTGTCTTTCTGCGCAGTGAGACAATTGCTGACGCCACATTAGAAAGCAGCCTCTTCATCATCGCATCTCTTGTAGCTTTGTGTATATATTATTGCTTATCTTTCTATAATTCCAAACATAATTTGAGTTACACCTTGTGTTTTTAACATGAGAGAATGCAACAAACTTCCAGGTTTTTCCTAAGGCATGTGTGTACGTATCATTTGTCCCGGGATTGTTAGCCTCGCAAGGTATTCAGGGAAACTTTTGTGAAGTTAAGAGGGTAGGAGCTAGGAAATGAGGTACTAGTGGGAGAAAAGCTGAGCTGCGAGTGCAGGTCGTGAGTCGCGCTTGGAAAGGTTAGCAGTTATAGCACCTGCCCCAGAAGGAAAGGTCGCAAGTTAGAGTAGTGGTTTTAACCGGCCAGGAAGTTTCACATCGACCTGTGATTCTGCAAGAAAAGCAAGTTATATATTAATACTGACAGTAATATTTTCTTCATTTAAATGAATCTTTTTTTAAAAAAATAGGCATGTCTCCCTTCAGTAAAACACATATTTTGAGCTTCGTCAAACGTGACAATGACGTGAGTGCTAGAGAAGAGTAATATTTTTGAATAAACTAAATCAGGAACATTGGGTATCGTTATAGCTAAGCGCGGACTAATACGTTTCATTTCGTGATTGTGTGGTGTCAAGTAGTGGGCAACACATTGATGCCTTAAGGGAAAGCAGAGAAACCAGATTTATTCAGGAAGAATTATAAAATACCATAAGTAAGGCATAATTTGCAAACTGGCAAGAAACGGAACCACCATCACAGATGAGTTATTATCTGAAAGATCGCCGTTTACATCTTAACAGCTAAGGAGTTACATCATCGCCTCATAGGTACTATCTAGCCAAAGCTTTAAAAATGACAGTTACATATATCAGCTGTATAGCCACAGTGTCAGTTTGTGATAGACACTTCTCAAAAGCAGGACACCCTCACTGTGAGCGATGAATTAGACTGAAGGGAAACCGCGTGGAACAGTCCAAGTGGAGGAACTTTTGGAATGAGAGGATATGTGGCGAATGGACAGGTCTGCCCATTCCCTCGACTTAAATTCCGTACGGCACGTGTGGGTTGCACTGCGGAGACTTATTATAGAACGTCTGCATGCACCAACGACCAGCCGAGCTTGCGGAGGAACTGCACGCGTTGCCACAAGAACTCCTTCCGAACGCTGTGGCCAGCATGGGAGCACGCTGCAGAGCATATATTACCGTCTTTGGTGATAGCGCACCGCACCATATTAAAAACCATGTCCCGCCTTTTGTAACGTCCTGCAGACCATCATGAATCTATATCTACATCTTCATGGGGGTTCTGCAAATCAAAAATTTGAAATTTGTGGTAAGGACTACGAGACCAAACTGCTGAGGTCACCGGTCCCTAGGCTTACGCTCGACTTAATCTAACTTAAACTAACTTGCGCTAAGGACAACACACACACACCCATGCCCGAGGGAGGACTCGAACCTCCCACGGGGGAAGCCGCACAAACCGTGGCAACACGCCCTAGACCGAACGGCTTCCCAGCGCGGGTCTGCAAATCACATTTAAGTGCCTAGCAGGGGATTTATGAACCACCTTCACAATTCTCTTTTATTCCAATCTCGCGCAGCGCGCGGAAAGAACAAACAACTATATCTTCCCGTGTGAGCTCTGATTTTCCTTATTTTACTCGTATCACGGTGATGATCGTTTCTCCCTATGTAGCTCGGCGTCAAGAAAATATTCTTGCATTCAGAGGAGAAAGATGGCGATTGAAATTCCGTGAGAAGATTCCGTCGCAACGGTAAACGACTTTATTTCAGCGATGTCCATCCCAAATTCTGTATCATTTCAGTGACACCCTCACCCCTGATTCGCGATAATACAATAGATGCTGCCCTTCTATAAACTTTTTCGATGTCCTCGTCAATCCTATCTGGTAAGGATGCCACACAGGGCAGCAGTATGCTAATAAAACGCAGTCTCTAGTTACATTTTCTAAGTGTCCTGCTAATAAAACGCAGTCTCTAGTTACATTTTCTAAGTGTCCTGCTAATAAAACGCAGTCTCTAGTTACATTTTCTAAGTGTCCTGCTAATAAAACGCAGTCTCTGGTTAGCCTCCCCCACAACATTTTATATGTGCTACATCCAATTTAAGGTTTTCGTAATTGTAATTCCCAGGTATTTAGTTGAATTTGCGGCCTTTAGATTTAACTGATTCATCGTGTAACCCAAGTTTAACGGATTGCTTTCAGCACTCGTGTGGATGAGCTCACACATTTCGTTATGTAGGGTCAATTGCCAATTTTTCCATCATACAGATACTTTTTCTATATCGCTTTGAAATTTGTTTGGTTTTCTTAATGGTACGTGGCTGGTGTGTGTGTGTGTGGGGGGGGGGGGTACTTTTTGTACAAGCAGTGTCATCTGCAAACAACGTAAGACGGCTTCTCAGGTTGTCCCAAATCGTTCATATAGACAAGGGACAGCAAAGGGCCTATAACTCTACCATGTAGAAAGCCAGAAATCACTTCTGTTCTGCTCGATGACTTTCCGTCAATTACTACGAAATGTGGCCTCTCTGATAGGAAATAACGAATCCAGTCACATAGCTGAGATGATATTCCATAAGCACGCAATTTCACTAAAACCCGCTCGTGTGGTCTGTGTCAAAAGCCTTCCCGAAGTCCAGAAATACGGAATCAGTTTTAAATCCCTTGTCAGTAGCACTCATGAATCGTGGTGAATTCAGGGTAATTAGCGTCTTCGAATAAAAGTGTCATTTCTATTCGTCTCATTGTGAATTTCGTTCAGTTATTATAGTGTAGCAGTCCTGTATGTGTATTGTCCAAGTTTAATCGATCTATGTTTGTTGGCAGTGATACATTATGTGAAAGTTACTTTCGTCCTTAGGTTTTGCACTCCAGTATATAGGACCAGACGTCAAGAAGTTGAATACGCCACGCCTATGAAACATTACTTCAGCTTCATACATCATTATGAATCTGGATGCTTCATTTCCACGTACTTGAAAGGTAGCAGTGGATTTTAATCACGGTTCTTCTCCTCTATATCTCCAATCTGTCTGAAGCACACTCAGTTACGACCGTGGCTCTGTATTATTGTATCCACATGCATCAGAACTTCTGATGAACCAGAAGGCACTTACCTAGATCCACTTGTTTGAATTCCCCATGCTTCCTGTCTAACTGAAGCACGTCGGAGTATCAGAGTTAAATTGTGCTCAACCTCCCACTCCGGAAATTCCACTCCACACCAGCAGTCCTATTATCAGGAAACACATCTACATCATACTCCGCAATCCACTTAATGGTACGTGGCTGGTGTGTGTGTGGGGGGGGGGTACTTTTTGTACAAGCAGCTGAGCCCCCCAATCCTGTTCCACTCGAGAATGCGCATGGGAAAAATGATTGTCGGCAAGTCCCTATATTGCCTCTAATTTCTCGAATTTTCTCCTCATGATCATTACGCCAGACGTACGCAGGGGCAAGATGTGTTCCCCAACTTTTCCCGGAAAGTGCTGTCTCGAAATTTCAATGATAAATCTCTCCGTGATGCACAACGCTTCTCTTGTAACGTCTGCCAGTGGAATTTGTTGAGCATCTCAGTAACGGCCTCGTGCTTACTAACGATCCCGTGAGGAAACGTGCCACTCTTTGTTGGATCTTCTCTGTGTCTTATGTCAGTCCTACCTGGTACAGATTCCAGATAGATGAACAGTACTCAAGAGTGGGTCGAACAAGCGCCTTATAAGCTTCTTCCTTCGTGGATAAGTTACATTTTCCCAAGATTTTTCCTACGAATATGTGTATGGCATCCGCTTTTCCCACTATTTGTTTTATATGGTCTTCCCACTTAAAAGAGGTCGCTCCGCATAATTACTCCTAGATATTTTACGGTTGATACTGCTTCCAGAGGTCTGATCATCAACAGTGTAGCTATACAGTAATGGATTTCTTTTCCTATGTACGCGCAATATGTTACATTCATTTACGTTCAAGGTAAACTGCCACAGCCTGCACCATTCATCAGTTCTCTGGAGTTCATTCTGCAAATCGTTACTTCGATCTTATTAGCGCCAAAACTTTATGTTGTGCATTATTTAAATGCGGTACTATTGTACAGTATGAGTTGTAGAGGATATATGTGTCTTTATGAACTGTCATTGCTTATCTGCATATCATCTCAGTGAATTATGTTTTAGACAACTGCAGACACAGAATACCGTTAACTAGTAAACGAAGTCTGTGTATACAGACTTGAAATATGACATCATCTGTTGTAAATACTGATTACTCTTATGTACATATAGCCTTTACAACAGAGTTTAATTAGTTCCCAAGATTAATGGAAAGCTTATCTGATTTCGGGCGGATTTCCTCGACAGTCGTTTATTTAAACGGCGAGTAACAGCCTTTCTGAAGGAGAGGGAATATTCATTACTAAATGAGTACTTAATGGCATGGTAGCTTTAAAAACACAGTAAAATTAATTGCAGTCTTGGTGGTAATTATTTATAGTGCACTCAGCTTATCTATTCGAACTATAGTTATGCCTGCGTCGGGCATTGTGCCTTTTCAGATCAAGGGTGTTAGGTTCTGCATGGTTTTATTGATCTTAGTCTCGGGAAATCTGCCGTGTTTCTAGCGTCAATAAAATCTACTTATTCCATGTTTCGCCATATAAATGACAGATTAGTGGCTATTTAATCCAAATGTCTCTTCTCGCAACAGGAAAATGTGCTGAGCTCCCATTACCTTTACTAGTACGACCCCTGTCAGCCTCTCTGCTATATTCACAAGTAAAAGAGTAAGAAGCCGAACCAATACCTTTACGTATTTTGAACGTTAAATAACGTAACAGAAAGCCCCAGCGAGTCGAATCTCATAAATATAGGCAAGTGACATTACTAGATTCTTCTGCCATTCGAAATTATGTTTCTGTTACAGCCAGTATCGACAGTAATAAAACAGCATACGCTGTTGACAGCGGGCAGTATAAAGGAGTCATAAACAAACCAGATGGATAATATCCTACTCTCCCGCAGTAGCTACATGCTTCAGAGAACATTAATAGCAAAGGTAGTGGCTGTAACGCGGATAGTTTTAAAAATGTGGTTAGTCTACAACACACTTTCTATTTCTCCTTGGCTAATAAAACCTGCTTTCTTATATCTCAACCGGCTCACCTCAATGAAATTGTTATGACATTAGCCCTCCTATTTCTCCTTGGCTTATCTGAACCGGCTCACCTCAATGAAATTATTATAACATTAGCCCTCCGTGAGGTTTGATGTGAATTTCAGTTTATATCATTAACTAAATTATCTTTTTCGTTCGTATTTACACTTCCTCGTTACCTCCTCAAGGATGCCTTAGATCATATTCTGTCGATCCACCCTTCCTGCCGGTTAGAATTTTTCATGTCTAGTCAACGCTTTTTTCCAAGATGTCATCATTCTGTAGCATGTCTGTGAACTGAAATTTTAATGGCGTAGTACATCATCACATACCATATTAAAGAATCCCTGTTATTTCCACTGGGGTTTTTCCGCTGTTCGTTTTTCATTCTAATAATTATGATGTCATAATCTTTCAGATCCTTTAATATCAAAAGCAGATGGCTGTTTGGTGTCAGAAGTCTTTGCATTCGTTCTTACTTTTCTGCCTTTTCTCCTAGGTAGCAGAATTATTCATACTTCAGTTTTTGTTGCATTCTTTATTCTTTCAGTTTGTTACTCAAGAAGTTTTAATCTCTTTTTCTGTCCATTACCAAAGCCTTGGTTTATTTGTTCGTAACCATAATTCATGATAAAGTATAATTAGCATAGTTTCTAAACCCTTCATTACTTTTGATCGAAAAGCTTACGTTATTTGCTTAACTTCCTTGGTCCTTGTATTTTAAACAGTTATTCCTCTCCTGCATTTCTTTTGCTTCAGCCGCACCTTGCATCTTTCATAACACAAGCTTATCTTTATTTTGTACCTTTATTTTACTCTGAATAACCCTGTCTGCCTCTGTACTTTACGCCCAACCGTAACTGGAAATGAACTGCTTATTCCATACTACTTTACCGCCGGCTGCTTCACTAGCGTAGACTGTATGACCTGCAGAATTTTGTTTTGTTTTTAATTAATCGAAGTCTTATATCGTTCACAGTTTGCAACACCGTCTAAGCTTTTCGAGAAAATTCAGACCATACAAGCATGGTCTTTTCCGAATGTGCCTGTGCTTCTGACGAAAAAGCTTTTTTGGCAGCTAGAGTCCTAAGTTTTTGTTAATCATTCCTTTTGCGAACTTGTGGAGATATTTCCGTAGCAACTTTCATACCTAAAAAATGCTTCTTCATATCTAGCAGAGAAGTGAAATACCAATTTTCATAAATTTAGCTTTAAAATTTTTAAATGTAACGAAATATCTTCTGAAAAATTTTCATCCCCTATCGCACTCCCTTAGGGGTTGAATTTCCAAAAATGCTGAATCATATCTTTTTTATTTTATGACTGAGAAACTAGATACCAGTTTCGTACTTCTAGCTACAAAATTCCCTTAACAGCGACGTACTTTCAAAAAGCCTTCCATCCCCTATTTTACCCCCTTAGGAGTGGAATTTCGGACAATCCCTTCATAAACGACGCCTGCAGTGTAAGGTCCATACCCCCTACAAACTTAAGAGTTCCTGTCCTTAGTGGTTTGTGTTGGACGATGATGAGTCAGTCAGTCAGTCAATCAATCAGGACATGGCCTTATTCTTTCTTGTATGATGACGACATACAGTGTATAGTCACACAACGAACCAACCAGTGCTACAACAATCCCTTTCTTTCAACATTTTTCTACAGCAATGCAACTTGCTACTCTTGAACCTTCTTACTCTTTCTTCGTCGTTCAGTCCAGAAAAGACTTTCTGTCCTCGCCAGGTTTTTGGATCACATTGTAATTTCCTGCGAGCAGTCTCTCTCTCTGTCTCTCTCTCTCCCCCTCTCTCTTTGTGATATCTATGCACGATTTCTATGCATCTCCCGCGTGCACTGTCTCTAGCACTTGGTTTTGTCATTACTTTTAAGACTGTTAGGATATACACTCCTGGAAATTGAAATAAGAACACCGTGAATTCATAGTCCCAGGATGGGGAAACTTTATTGACACATTCCTGGGGTCAGATACATCACATGATCACACTGACAGAACCACAGGCACATAGACACAGGCAACATAGCATGCACAATTTCGGCACTAGTACAGTGTATATCCACCTTTCGCAGCAATGCAGGCTGCTATTCTCCCATGGAGACGATCGTAGAGATGCTGGATGTAGTCCTGTGGAACGGCCTTCCATGCCACCTGGCGCCTCAGTTGGACCAGCGTTCGTGCTGGACGTGCAGACCGCGCGAGACGACGCTTCATCCAGTCCCAAACATGCTCAATGGGGGACAGATCCGGAGATCTTGCTGGCCAGGGTAGTTGACTTACACCTTCTAGAGCACGTTGGGTGGCACGGGATACATGCGGACGTGCATTGTCATGTTGGAACAGCAAGTTCCCTTGCCGGTCTAGGAATGGTCGAACGATGGGTTCGATGTCGGTTTGGATGTACCGTGCACTATTCAGTGTCCCCTCGACGATCACCAGAGGTGTACGGCCAGTGTAGGAGATCGCTCCCCACACCATGATGCCGGGTGTCGGGCCTGTGTGCCTCGGTCGTATGCAGTCCTGATTGTGGCGCTCACCTACACGGCGCCAAACACGCATACGACCATCATTGGCACCAAGGCAGAAGCGACTCTCATCGCTGAAGACGACACGTCTCCATTCGTCCCTCCATTCACGCCTGTCGCGACACCACTGGAGGCGGGCTGCACGATGTTGGTGCGTGAGCGGAAGACGGCCTAACGGTGTGCGGGACCGTAGCCCAGCTTCATGGAGACGGTTGCGAATGGACCTCGCCGATACCCCAGGAGCAACAGTGTCCCTAATTTGCTGGGACGTGGCGGTGCGGTCCCCTACGGCACTGCATACGATCCTACGGTCTTGGCGTGCATCCGTGCGTCGCTGCGGTCCGGTCCCAGGTCGACGGGCACGTGCACCTTCCGCCGACCACTGGCGACAACATCGATGTTCTGTGGAGACCTCACGCCCCACGTGTTGAGCAATTCGGCGGTACGTCCACCCGGCCTCCCGCATGCCCACTATACGCCCTCGCTCAAAGTCCGTCAACTGCACATACGGTTCACGTCCACGCTGTCGCTGCATGCTACCAGTGTTAAAGACTGCGATGAAGCTCCGTATGCCACGGCAAACTGGCTGACACTGACGGCGGCGGTGCACAAATGCTGCGCAGCTAGCGCCCTTCGACGGCCAACACCGCGGTTCCTGGTGTGTCCGCTGTGCCGTGCGTGTGATCATTGCTTGTGCAGCCCTCTCGCAGTGTCCGGAGCAAGTATGGTGGGTCTGACACACCGGTGTAAATGTGTTCTTTTTTCCATTTCCAGGAGTGTATGAACTTATAGGTCGTGCACCATCGATACTTTAAAGAGCCGTTGCATAATCACAAGATTGGTATTTACTGCACAATGCCTAATGTGCGTATCGTACCACGATTCTTTCAGTGAACTGTTTATGTTAACCAGTTTATCCAGAGACTGTTTAAACCATATGTGGATAACTCACAAACGATGAAAGACTCTACGAATATTTTCGGTAAAACGGAGTAACAGCACAAAACGTCTTCACAGCTTTGACATGTGTGAGTGAGGACAATCAGCAGAAGTACTGCTGCTCCTGGCCACCTCGACCACCTGATTACTCTCCATGTGATTTTTGCCTGTGGTGCCAGCTCAGGGATCAGATGCTCTCCAAAACGGCTTTTCTGCCATCCCTCAGGCAGTGGTGATACGCATGCCTCAGGCTGATAAACCGAGCACAGCGTTGCACCGACGTCAGCAGTGGACATTTCCACCATCTTCTGTGATTAACGTTAACAAGAAACAATCCCTATTTCTCTTTTCTTTTTGCCCTACCTAATTGTGTTTACTGAGACTTGGAAACACTGTGTCATCCTTTTGTTTTAGTGAGCTCATTTCACTGTTCAGTCTCTACATCGTTAACTCTTGTCCCGACTTTCACGAAGAAACCATTTTCTATTAGCAGGTCTTCTAATGCGCCAATTGGCCTTTTATCGTTTTAATGGATATCGTCACGGATCCCGAGAGGATGAAATGTTGGAAACATGAAATACACATCTTTCACGTTATATAAGTCCTGTGAGAGTTCTCCAGATAATTAAATGAGGATTCTGGTAATTTATTCTTAATATCGGATATATTTATTAACTCTTCGTATACGGGGATGCTCATAACGTTGATTATCTTCCTTAAAATTGTCTGTCCATTTTTAATCATGCTGATTCTATTTACAATGGCATACGAAATGAAAGAAAAATCCTAACTGGCGTTGGGTATCAGTACTAGTACGATTTATTGTTTCGTAAGGAAAGTGTAAAAACTGAAAATTATGGTTAAAATGAGGATACGCTTTCAGATAAAATAAGTTGTTACTAAATATTTTCATGATGACGCCTGCTGTACCTAAATTAATATGGATTACACCACAGTAAAATTACGTGGAAGTGAACTTTAGTCGAAACATTGTAATATTTTTCTTTTCTCCTCAGTTTTAGTTTTCAATTGAAAGTTGCAAGGTGCGAGGTTTATCTTCTTCTTGTGCGGTCTTCTTACTCGTTTCGGAGGGACCCAGCCTTCCACAAGGCTTTTCCTGTGTAACGACTGCTGTTACTTAGTAACAGGTTCTGGTAGATTCTCAAACAGGATTTATTATCCTAATTATAAATCACTTTAACTTCCGACCAACAAGAATTTCTTACAAGCAATTACAAGAATAGACTCTCATTATTGTTGCAAGTGAAACTCGCTTGTGTTATACACTGATCTCCCCAGTTACCAAGCCTGATGATCACGGAAATCCGCCATGGTTGGAGCCCCACGGCACTCCGCGCTGCCCTGCAGACTCCGCGCAACGCCTGGTCTGACGCCACGAGCTGCCGTCTTGCGCCACCGTAATATCTCCAACATAAATCACAACCACACCAGCAGAAATTAATTTCCTTTTACGCGTAACTATTATTTCTTACAGCTAGTCTTTCGCAAGTCAGTTTTCAGCCTTATATACAGGGTAGTCCATTGATCGTGACCCGGCCAAATGTCTCACGAAATAAGGATTAAACGAAAAAACTACAAAGAACGAAACTTGTCTAGCTTGAAGGGAGAAATCAGATGGCGCTATGGTTTGCCCGCAAGATGGCGCTGCCATAGGTCAAATGGGTGTCAACTACGTTTTTTTTAAAATAGGAAACCCCATTTTTTATTACATATTCGTGTAGTATGTAAAGAAATATGAATGTTTTAGTTGTACCACCTTTTTCGCCTTGTGATAGATGGCGCTGTAATAGTCACAAACATATGGCTCACAATTTTAGGATAACAATTTGTAACAGATAGGTTGTTTAAATTAAAATACAGAAAATAGGTTCGTTTGAACATTTTATTTCGGTTGTTCCAATGTGATACATGTACCTTTGTGAACTTATCATTTCTGAGAACGCTTGCTGTTACAGCGTGATTACCTGTAAATACCACATTAATGCAATAAATGCTTAAAATGATGTCCGTCAACCTCAACGCATTTGGCAATACGTATAACGACATTCCTCTTAACAGCGAGTGGTTCTCCTTCCATAATGTCTGCACATGCATTGACAATGCGTTGTCGATGGATCACGATAGCAAATATCCTCCAATTTTCCCCACAGAAAGAAATCCGGGGACGACAGACGCGGTGAACGCGCGGGCCATGGTATGGTGCTTCGACGACCAATCCATCTGTCATGAAATATGCTATTCAGTACCGCTTCTACTCCACACGAGCTATGTGCCGGACATCCATTATGTTGGAAGTACATCGCCATTCTGTCATGCAATGAAAAATATTGTAGTAACGTCAGTAGAACATTACGTAGGAAATCAGCATACGTTGCACCACTTAGATTGCCAACAATAAAAAGGGGGGTCAATTATCCTTCCTCCCATAATGCCGCACCACACATTAACCCGCCAAGGTCGTTGATCTTCCAATAGTGTATATTATGCCGGTTTACGTTACTGCTGTTGGTGAATGACCCTTCGTCGCTAAATAGAACGCGTGCCAAAAATGTGTCATCGTCCCGTAATTTCGCTTGTGCCCAGTAGCAAAACTGTACACGACGTTCAAAGCCGTCGCCATGCAATTACTGGTGCATAGAAATATGGTACTGGTTCAATCGATGTTAATCTAGCATTCTCAACACCGACGTTTTTGAGATTCCCGATTCTCGAGCAATTTGTCTGCTACTGATGTGCGGATTAGCCGCGACAGCAGCTAAAACACCTTCTTGGGCATCAAAATTTGTTGCAGGTCGTGATTGACGTTTCACATGTGGCTGAACACTTCCTGTTTCCTTAAATAAGGTAACTATCCGGCGAACGGTCCGGACACATGGACGATGTCGTCCAGGATACCGAGCAGCATACATAGCAAACGCCCGTTGGGGATTTTGACCACAATAGCCATATATCAAAACGATATCGACCTTTTCCGCAATTGGTAAACGGTCCATTTTAACGAGGGTAATGTATCACGAAGCAAATACCGTCCGCACAGGAGGAATGTTACGTGATACCACGTACTTATACGTTTGTGACTACTACAGCGCCCTCTATCACAAAGCGACAAAAGTGGCCCAACTAAAACATTTATATTTCGTTACGTACTACACGAATATGTAATAAAAAATGGGGGTTCCTACTTAAAAAGAACCAGTTGATATCCGTTTGTCCTATTGCAGCGCCATCTAGCGGGCCAACCATAGCACCATCTGGTTTCCCCCTTCAAGCTAGACGAGTTTCTTTCTTTGTATTTTTCTCGTTCGATGCTTATTTCGTGAGATATTTGGCCCGGTCACTATCAATGGACCACCCCGTATTTCTATAAACACAAACAGACATGATGTCTGAATCACAATTAAGTAGCAAGGACGCCTATCACCAGCTCCTATTGACTACCATGCGCATTTTAACCCTTACAAATGACATCAGTTTAATGACTGCAGTTCGGGGAAAGATAGCGTTATTTTGTGTCAGTAAAACTTCCCCTAACAGCTGTCGCTACGATTGTTTCAAATTCTCAAGAAATATAGTTTTTTCAGTGTACTTTAGTCTCGTGGTTATTAAAGACAAACGTGGTGTTTTCATATCAAGTGCAGTTATTACTGCAACTTCTGTGGTAAAAAAGAAATTTTAATGCTCCACTTCCACAAAATGATATTTGCTGAACAGTAAAAAGCAGATTTACTCACAACTGCTGGCGTAACATCTTCCAGCTATTAATTGAAATAAATAACTGTCTGCTCTGATACGTCAATTTGTACTATTAGTGAAAGTAAATATTTAGTATTATCTTATTTTGTTATCTGAACTGCCTAGGCTAATTGGGAAACGATAAGTTGATTTCCAATGCCGTTTTTGATCAGCTATGGTGCGTTAACGCTCAACGTTCGTTCACTCCGGGGTACGAATACATTAACACTTCTTGCAGAAGGGTGCAGAGTGATTTACGCTATTCACTCCCTGTATGTAAACATTCCATTGTAAATCGATCATACGTCACAGGATTACATGGGTAGACGGTACTCGACACACAATAGTAATCACAGCAGACATTCACTCCTTTAACTGAAGTGAATCTTTCCGGAAAACAAATACGGCAGACATTCACCTAAGTAACACTCATACAAAGCACGGCACTACACCCATTACATTGACCCATGCTGCGCGTAGCTGTCATAGAGGATCCTTTGTGTTGAGATAGGAAACGGTTACAGGAAGGTTGGGAGACTGAAGCTCCGCTTTAAAGAAGTTATTCTATGCAGGCTACGTTGGGAGACAAAGTGGGAAACGAAATTTACTGCTAACCGCCAACATCTAAAATGAAAAGCGCAGACAATGTTAGAATAAAGCGGTAGTAAAAAGAATACACAGATTTCAATTGCGACTAACCTGAATTGGTTCGATAACTTAGATAATATTTCGAGGAAAGCAAATCATAGACTTCACTTTATTTACTTAGAAAATGTGGCAGGTCTACTACAGAGACTTCTTACACTATTCCTGTCCGCCCTCTTGAGGAGTATTGCTTTGCGGTGTGGGATCCACGACAGTTACGGTTGACGAAGTGTATCGAAAAATTTCAGTGAAGAGTAGCTCATTTTGTACTATCGTGAAATAGGTTCAAATGGCTCTGAGCACTATGAGACTTAAATTCTGAGGTGTTCAGTTCCCTAGAACTTAGAACTACTTAAACCTAACCAACCTAAGGACATCACACACATCCATGCCCGAGGCAGGATTCGAACCTGTGACCGTAGCGGCCGCGCGGTTCCAGACTGTAGCGGCGAGAACCGCTAGGCCACCACGGCCGGCGTGAAATAGGAGTTTCATGGATATGATAAGCGAATTGGGATGGAAATCCTTAAAATAAAGGTATTTTTTGTTAAGGAACGCTCCTCTCATGAAATTTTGATCACCTACTTTCTCCTCAGAGTGTGAAAATATTTTGTTGGCGCCCACCTAGATAGGGAGAAATGATCATTATAATAAAATAATAGAAATCAGAGTTCGCACGGAAAAATTTACGACTTCGACTTTCCCGCCCGCTGTTAGAAAGTGAATCGGTAAAGAAATAGCTTGAAGGCGGTTCGCTGAAACCTGTGACAGGCAGTTAACTGTGAATTGCAGAATAATCCTGTAGACGTAAACGCAGAAAACTGCATCGAAAATTATTATACCAGGAACGTATTGCTGACTCAGGTCGTACGTACGAGAGAAGTGAACTTGGTTGTGAAGAAACCAGATGAATGTAAAATGGTAGAGGAATAGAAAATTTAATAAATTTGACCCACGAATGACGAATGGGTTTGGACACCGAGGTAGATTAAAATGGTTTCTTCATTTGTTTCATGTTCCAAAACAGATTTTCTGAATACCTTCCAAACTATGAACACTATAATTTGATTTGAAAACAGGTCTTTCTGATACCACCTTTAACTTGGTAATGCAATAATATGGAACTAACAAATTTCACTTTTAATCTATTAACAGTTTATTTGAGAACTGTCATACCAGACGTTTCTAGGTACAACCAGCGAATGTCAAACAGTTGATATAGCTATTTTAAGATCATCAAAAATTTACTCTATGTACCCGTTTTCCATTGCTAGGAACCTATGGCAATGACTCCGCAGATACAATAAGTTTGAAACCCGATTTACACTTCGATAAGAATAATTACGAGAAGGTGCTGAAAATTAATGCCTCCAGATTTTTATATGAAATCTCTTCAGGATTTTTTTTTCTGCATCCTTATTCTTCATGTCTGCTTATTTATAGCCTTCCGAGTTGTAACATGATGGTTTGTAACGAAAGTATGTAGTTGCGTGAGAAACAGCGTGCTGAAATCGAGCTTCGAATTGGAAGAATTCGTCGTCCTATGCAGTACCCTCTGCTTCAGCATGACAACGCCACACCACACTCGAGAGCAGCCACACCTGCAACAATCCGAAGCCGTTAGTTCATTGTCGTAGATCATCCTCCATGCAGTCCAGACTTGGTTTTTTTTCTTTTTTGTGTGTTTCAGAAATCTAAAGAATGCCTTCGGGGACTTCACTCTAATAGTGATGAAGCGATGCAAGAAAATGTGAGATTGTGGTTCCATCAATAGAATAAAACATTCTACAGTGAGGGTATCAACAAAACCAGTCTCTCACTTGGAGAAACATACTGGTCGTCAGGGTGACTATGTCAACAAATAAATACGTAGACATGAAGAATAAGGACGTAGAATGTTAATATAGTTGGTTTTAATTCAAAAACGTTAAAAGTTTTCATGCAGAAAATTCTGTGGCATTACTTTTCAGCACGCCCTTGCGTAATAACAAAACAACGTAATGACGTCAGTGACACGGCCATGACAATGATAACGTAGAAGACAGTACCTGAAAAAGACTTGTTATATTAAGCAAATGGTTCAAATGGCTCTGAGCACTATGGGACTTAACATCTGTGGTCATCAGTCCCCTAGAACTTAGAACTACTTAAACCTAACTAACCGAAGGACATCACACACATCCATGCCCGAGGCAGGATTCGAAACCTGCGACCGTAGTTTTATTAAGCCTAGAAAAGTACATCCTAAATTACCGCATAAATTGTGTGTGTCTACAATGTACAATTCCTCGTTTTGTACAAACATTATTCTTCGCTTGAAAAGTCGGCCGTGGTTTGTACGTGTGAGAACCATCGACAAGGTCGGCCTCTAAAATTCGCGCCGGCGTGTCATCAGCCAGCCATTTGGGGCGGCGGTATGACATGTCCTTGTTCGCCCAGCTGCGACCATCGGACGCCAATGTTATCGCGCGCGGACGACAGCAAACACTGCGATTTCGAATTAAGCCCATTCACTGCTACTTGATTACGTTTTAATGTGACCTCAATCATTCCGTTATCGAGTGATTTTCGATTACCACAAACTACCCGCTCATTAACCGCCTATTGCTCGCGTCTAATGGCGACAACGATTCTAGCGTGCAACTAATTACATGCTGGCTTAATTATGCAGCCAAAAAATTAATTAAAACTGGTATCATATGATTCCCGCATTATTACATGAGTTTTAGCCAAGGATTTGGCTTTTCAAAGAGCAGCGCGTTTGGACAAGCTTAATTACAAATCAGTCACACGTTTCACATAGCTGCTGTTAGTTTTGCACGTCCAAACGTATTCCACTGGTGGAGAAAACGCTAATGTGTGACTAATGTACCATGAACGCCACCAAAATGCTATTAAAAACCATCGACGAGTTCGATTAATCCAGAAATGTTTTGAAATGGCTTTCATGATCATTTTGCGATATTCAGAGCTACAAATTTAAATATTGTAATTACCAACTCTGAATCAAAAAATTCAAGACTTGCGGATCGTGGGCTTCCTAGGGATTCTGAAAGTGAAACTTTCTGCCTGTTGCCGTGTTTGCTACCATCCGGTTAAAATGACCTCGCCTGAGAGCCTTCTGTACCTGGACTGTTTCAGCATCGTTCTCCTTTTGGTACTGTAGGGATTTCGAGTGTAGATTAAAATGGACTGACTAATGAAGAGAAGAGGAGGAGACCAATGACCGGTGACAGTTATATGGCTCAAGTAAAACGAGATATATCCCTTAACTCACGAGATATGGTCTCTCAAAACGTTCAAAAATGTTCCAACTCGCTCTCCAAGGTCAGTTATGGCGGAATGCTGAACTCCCTCTAACCTCCTTAAATTGCCAACACTACAATGTTTCGCTGTCGGTTGCGATATCGCCTTCTTTGTTTGTTGCTGACGTGTGTTACTGGCAGATGTTAGGTCCTCCTTGACCGCGCATTGTGAACTAAGTACCGTTTCTCAGTAAGGTACCATACATTACAAAATATGTTCGCATAACATGGCAGTTAAGTTTTCCTGAGTTTAATGAGATTGTTAGTCTGTGGATGAAGGAAGGTGTCAGTGAAACAGATCAAGAAACAGATGAAAAAGACGACGTTTTAGAACAGCCAGATATCACAGTTCTGCTGTTGAACAAGAGCGTCATTCAGAGGCAGAACGTAATGACAATTTTGATGAGGATCTGTCTGTTTGTCCAATAAAATTGGTAAAATCCAATGTGTTCTGAATGGTGGTAAGAAAAATGTAGGTCACAGTAATGTATGCCAGTGTTGCGGACTTTCCCTTTTGACCTATCGGGTGGATTTGTTACGTGCGTATTTATACTGAGAATTTAGTTTATGTGGAAAATTACTTGCTACAGAGGTACTACAATTTTTCAGAGTGTAAAATACAGTTCTCCAACAGTCCATTCATGTGTGCTATTTAAAAAAAAAAAGGAACAGAAGTATGCGACTTTGTGTGATAAATAGTAAAATGCTGCAGGCTTTATTTTATGCAATAAAATAAACAAGTAGCATTTAAACAACTCTTCAATAACCGTAAAAATAGATGTTATATAACTAAAACTGTAATGGGACTGAACTGGACAGCTATAGAGACCGCTATGTGCTCTGAATGTCTCCGAAAAACATCTGTGTAACGACTGGATCTGGTACACAAACGTCACCTACCTTTTTGCAAAATGTGTAAAACGCTGAAGGCAAATAAGGTCCGTTTCCTGCGCTATGCTTTCCCTTGCTCGTGCTTCAACACTGCCCACATGGCAGCGTCACCGGTAAGCTTCCTTCCATATGCTTAGCATTAACTGTGCTTTCACAACATATTATAGGAAACAACCACTGGTGGGGAGAAAGTAATCTATCGGTTTTCCTTCTATAAGCTTACATTAACGTTACACACCGTCTCCTGTTTACGCGAAACTATTCATATTTAAATCTTTAGGATCAACATTTTTTAAAAGAGGAAGTCTGATATACATATCTTTAAGGCAGGCTACCACTATGGTATGAAACTAAACGAATGGTGACATTGCTAAAACTTTAAACACAACGTAGCACGTACAAAAATAAGGGACTCTGTACACGCCAGCGAAATTTCAGTTAAAACAATTACATTATATATATATATATATATATATATATATATATATATATATATATATATATATATATATATATATATGTTGTTGTGGTCTTCAGTCCTGAAACTGGTTTGATGCACCTCTCCATGCTACTCTATCCTGTGAAAGCTTCTTCATCTCCCAGTACCTACTGCAACCTACGTCCTTCTGAATCTGCTTAGTGTAGTCATCTCTTGGTCTCCCTCTACGATTTTTACCCTCCACGCTGCCCTCCAATACTAAATTGGTGATCCCTTGATGCCTCAGAACATGTCCTACCAACCGATCCCTTCTTCTGGTCAATTTGTGCCACCAACTTCTCTTCTCCCCAATCCGATTCAATACTTCCTCATTAGTTATGTGATCTACCCATCTAATCTTCAGCATTCTTCTGTAGCACCACATTTCGAAAGCTTCTATTCTCTTCTTGTCCAAACTATTTATCGTCCATGATTCACTTCCATACATGGCTACACTCCATACAAATACTTTCAGAAATGACTTCCTGACACTTAAATCTATACTCGATGTTAACAAACTTCTCTTCTTCAGAAACGCTTTTCTTGCCATTGCCAGTCTACATTTTATATCCTCTCTACTTCGACCATCATCAGTTATTTTGCTCCCCAAATAGCAAAACTCCTTTACTACTTTAAGTGTCTCACTTCCTAATCTAATTCCCTCAGCATCACCCGACTTAATTCGACTACATTCCATTATCCTCGTTTTGCTTTTGTCGATGGTCATCTTATATCCTCCTTTCAAGACACTATCCATTCCGTTCAACTGCTCTTCCAAGTCCTTTGCTGTCTCTGACAGAATTACGATGTCATCGGCGAACCTCAAAGTTTTTATTTCTACTCCATGGATTTTAATACCTACTCCGAATTTTTCTTTTGTTTCCCTTACTGCTTGCTCAATATACAGATTGAATAACATCGGGGATAGGCTACAACCCTGTCTTACTCCCTTCCCCACCACTGCTTCCCTTTCATGTCCCTCGACTCTTATAACTGCCATCTGGTTTCTGTACAAATTGTAAATAGCCTTTCACTCCCTGTATTTTACCCCTGCCACCTTGAGAATTTGAAAGAGAGTATTCCAGTCAACATTGTCAAAAGCTTTCTCTAAGTCTACAAATGCTAGAAACATAGGTTTGTCTTTTCTTAATCTAGCTTCTAAGATAAGACGTAGGGTCAGTATTGCCACACGTGTTCCAACATTTCTACGGAATCCAAACTGATCTTCCCCGAGGTCGGCTTCTACCAGTTTTTCCATTCGTCTGTAAACAACTCGCGTTAGTATTTTACAGCTGTGACTTATTAAACTGATATTTCGGTAATTTTCACATCTGTCAACACCTGCTTTCTTTGGGATTGGAATTATTATATTCTTCCTGAAGTCTGAGGGTATTTCGCCGGTCTCATACATCTTGCTCACCAGATGGTAGAGTTTTGTCAGGACTGGCTCTTCCAAGGCCGTCAGTAGTTCCAATGGAATGTTGTCGACTCCGGGGGCCTTGTTTCGACTCAGGTCTTTCAGTGCTCTGTCAAACTCTTCACGCAGTATCGTATCTCCCATTTCATCTTCATCTACATCCTCTTCCATTTCCATAATATTGTCCTCAAGTACATCGTCCTTGTATAGACCCTCTATATACTCCTTCCACCTTTCTGCCTTCCCTTCTTTGCTTAGAACTGGGTTGCCATCTGAGCTCTTGATATTCATACAAGTGGTTCTCTTCACTCCAAAGGTCTCTTTAATTTTCCTGTAGGCAGTATCTATCTTACCTCTAGTGAGATAAGCCTCTACATCCTTACATTTGTCCTCTAGCCATCCCTGCTTAGCCATTTTGCACTTCCCGTCGATCTCATTTTTGAGACATTTGTATTCCTTTTTGCCTGCTTCATTTACTGCATTTTTATATTTTCTCCTTTCATCAATTAAATTCAATATTTCTTCTGTTACCGAAGGATTTCTACTAGCCCTAGTCTTTTAACCTACTTGATCCTCTGCTGCCTTCACTACTTCAACCCTCAAAGCTACCCATTCTTCTTCTATTGTATTTCTTTCCCCCATTCCTGTCAATTGCTCCCTTATGCTCTCCTTGAAACTCCGTACAACCTCTGGTTCTTTTAGTTTATCCAGGTCCCATCTCCTTAAATTCCCACCTTTTTGCAGTTTCTTCAGTTTTAATCTACAGGTCATAACCAATAGATTGTGGTCAGATTCCACATCTGCCCCTGGAAATGTCTTACAATTTAAAACCTGGTTCCTAAATCTCTGTCGTACCATTATATAATCTATCTGAAACCTGTCAGTATCTCCAGCCTTCTTCCATGTATACAGCCTTCTTTTATGATTCTTGAACCAAGTGTTACCTATGATTAAGTTGTGCTCTGTGCAAAATTCTACCAGGCGGCTTCCTCTTTCATTTCTTTGCCCCAGTCCATATTGACCTACTACGTTTCCTTCTCTCCCTTTTCCTACTGCCGAATTCCAGTCACCCATGGCTATTATATTTTCGTCACCCTACACTATCTGAAAAATTTCTTTTATTTGATCACACATTTCTTCAATTTCTTCGTCATCTGCAGAGCTAGTTGGCATATAAACTTGTACTACTGTAGTAGGTGTGGGCTTCGTATCTATCTTGGCCACAATAATGCGTTCACTATGCTGTTTGTAGTAGCTTACCCGCATTCCTATTTTCCTATTCATTATTAAACCTACTCCTGCATTACCCCTATTTGATTTTGTGTTTATAACCCTGTAGTCACCTGACCAGAAGTCTTGTTCCTCTTGCCACCGAACTTCACTAATTCCCACTATATCTAACTTTAACCTATCCATTTCCCTTTTTAAATTTTCTAACCTACCTGTCCGATTAAGGGATCTGACATTCCACGCGCCGACCCGTAGAACGCCAGTTTTCTTTCTCCTGATAACGACATCCTCTTGAGTAGTCCCCGCCCGGAGATCCGAATGGGGGACTATTTTACCTCCGGAATATTTTACCCAAGAGGATGCCATCATCATTTAATCATACAGTTAAGCTGCATGCCCTCGGGAAAAATTACGGCTGTAGTTTCCCCTTGCTTTCAGCCGTTCGCAGTACCAGCACAGCAAGGCTGTTTTGGTTATTGTTACAAGGCCAGATCAGTCAATCATCCAGACTGTTGCCCCTGCAACTACTGAAAAGGCTGCTGCCCCTCTTCAGGAACCACACGTTTGTCTGGCCTCTCAACAGATATCCCTCCGTTGTGGTAGCACCTACGGTACAGCTATCTGTATCGGTGAGGCACGCAAGCCTCCCCACCAACAGCAAGGTCCATGGTTCATGGGAGTAGGGTGTTGATGCTGGTGGGCTGAAGTAGTCTATCAGCGTATCGGATTATATTGACATTTCTCGATACACGGCGAACCACTTGAGTATAAGCACAATTGCCCTGAAATCATTCACAGTGTGGTGCGTTTTTCTTACTAATTGTGTCCTGTGACGTCACCACGTGTTCTGTGTTCTGATAGCAGCCACGGGAGGCCAAGCTCGGTAATATGTGATCTGGTAGTAAGGACTCCGTTGTTTGCGGTAAATATCTTGCTAGTAAGGACGGACACATGCGCGTGGAAACATTCCACGAGATTCGTCGACAGTGTGATATATATATATATATATATATATATATATATATATATATATATATATATATATATATATGTGTGTGTGTGTGTGTGTGTGTGTGTGTGTATTTGGGTGTAGATGTGTGGGTGTGTCTGCTATTGTACTCCACCAGTAACGGATTTATGGGTTCTTAAACTCTGTTTTTCTCTTGGGAGAGATTATCGAATCTACCTCTGGTCACAATGAAATCTGTGTGGCTCTATTTTCATAGCCGGCCGCTGTGGCCGAGCGGTTCTAGGCTCTTCAATTCGGAACCATGTGGCTACTACGGTCGCAGATTCGAATCCTGCCTCGGGCATCGATGTGTGGGTTGTCCTTGGGTTGGTTAGGTTTAAGTAGTTCTAAGTATAGGGGATTGAAGACCTCTGGTGTTAAGTCCCATAGTGCTTCGAGCCATTTGAACCATTTATTTTCATCAGTAAAATAACAGAGTGAGTTTGTACTTCCAACAGCTGCAGTTCCGATGTACACTGTGGTCTTGGGGGAACGAACTGCCGGCCGTGGTGGTCTCGCGGTTCTAGGCGCGCAGTCTGGAACCGTGCGACTGCTACGGTCGCGGGTTCAAATCCTGCCTCGGGCATGGATGTGTGTGATGTCCTTAGGTTCGTTAGGTTTAAGTAGTTCTAAGTTCTAGGGGACTGATGACCACAGCAGTTGAGTCCCCTAGTGCTCAGAGCCATTCAAACCATTTGGGAACGAACTGCTGGTTATCAATTCTCACACTTCTCTGTAATCAATAAACTGTATATCCAATTAATGTCGCCGTGCAGTGTGGCCGTGTGGTTAAAGGTGCCATGTCACGGAGTGCGCCCCCCCCCCCCCCCCCTTCTCCTTCACGCCGGAGGTTCGAGTCCTCCCTCGGACATGGGTGTGTGTGTGTTGTTCTTAGCGTTTTTGAGGGACGATAAGGAGATGAAGGTGTATCAGTTAAAGGTCCCTGGCCTGGAACCACCGACTCAAAAATTACGATACCAAACGGAGGAAAACACTGTCTGTAGAATTTCAGAACTTAAGAATTTTTCTTAACATTATACACAGGTCTGTGAAACTTAAGCATGAGATGGATAAAATAATGTAACATATTAACCAGGTGGTGGAAATGAATGTAAGTGGGGAAGCATGTTGCCGGAGTTCTCCCAGACGTGCACAGAATGTAAGACTTCACATGTCATGAGGTCAGCGTGACCATAGCGTCAAACGGGGCTGTGCTGGCCCCGCAACATGATGCAGTTGAAGGAGCAGTTACGGTGCACTGTCGTGGTGTTATTCAATATAACACGCCACGGAGACATTTCCATGATTTCACTGGGGAAGGACCAACGGGGTACTGGAGGAAGGACAAAGCGTGACCAATGTAGACCGGGGAATTTTGTGTTGTTCACAGTGCTGTTTCTCGTGCTTGGGGAGCTCTGCAGCCTGAAGACGAGGAGCTGGTCGACCACTCTCCTTTACAGCACCGTATGACGTCAAATAGGAGGTGCAACTGCAACCACACTTACCAGGACTGACACACTCCACAGTGGCAAGGCGACTGCATGACGGAGGTCACTTTGCGCGACGGCCAGTACGTTGTGTTCGATTGATGCCCCAATCAGCAGCACCGTATGCGATGGCGCCGGGAGCACAGGGACTGGACAACGATGGGTGGGGTCACGTGTTCTTTGAGACCGAGAGCAGAATCAGTCAGATAAGTTTATTCTTTTGAGAATTTTTGAGAGTTGCATAGAACAGCTTTGGGAGACGTATAGAGTGCTCTAAGTGCCATATTGATTGTCTGTAATACAACATACAGTCACCATTAATTTTTATTTTACAATTGCCAACCTTAGCCCAAAAAAACAGATATTCGTCTGTATTCAGCTTCTTCTTTCTTCTGGTAGACAAAGTAAATGGCTTATCTGGAACAACGGTCCCATAAGGAACTTTAGCAAGTAATCCTGTACTCTCTGCAATACTCCAAGTCTTCCAAGCCAAGATATTCGCATTAGGGAAAGCTTCAAGGCCACCATAATCTGCATGATTGCCCCAAACAACAGTCTAGGTCAGCCATGTACTGCCTCCAAAAACAGCTTGTATATCACAGGTGAACTCCATGCGTAATCCAGGAAAAACATTGGGGCCACCCACAAGCTGTTGATTATTAAACTGTCCGGGCAGATCAATGTCTATTGTCTTCCGGTGGCCCAGGTTTTGTGGTATGAGGAAGCATAATGTTATAAGGTGAACTATAATGTTACATGCTTGTACTGACCTCCAAACCTTTGAACAAGGTACGCTCACAAGTCAAAGTTATTGCGACACCATGCTGTTTCCCCCTTGTGCGTCTTTTCAGGGGTACTTTCGGCCCTGACTTCATTTTTATGGACGACAATGTGCTACCGCTTTGAACAGCGCACGTGGAGGTGCTCCTGGAACTGGAGGACATACGGGGAATGGACCGAACTAACCTTTCCCCCGATTGAAATCCCACCGAGCACGTATGGCGTGCGTTGCGGAGACTTGTTGTAGCACTTTCACGTGCACCTGCGACTATCTGGCAGTTGTCAACCGCCACGATGGAGGAATGAACGCCCTACGCCCTGCCACAACAACTACTTTCCAATCTTGAGGCCAGAATGGGAGCATCTTGCAGAACATGCACTGCTGTCCGTGTTGATGGCACACTTAAAAACCATATCCCGCCACTTTTAATGTCAACGGCACCATCATAAGTCTCGATGAATTCAATGTAATTATCGCCTTTGCATAAAAGTATCATTTTTCTTCGCGTTTTTTGCTCTTTCTTTATTTTGCCTTCTGTATGATACTGTAGCAGTTATTTATATGAATGCTACCGTATTATCAGGCTATGTTATTTTGCACTAGCCCATAATGCGAAAGTGAGTTTTATCCTCAAGTTTCGAACACAAGTCTATAATAAGTTGATTTCATTTGTAGGTAGTTTTAACATTGTATGTAGGCGAACCTGACCAATATGAGACGTACGTCGTCAAGGAGACATTGAAAGTCCTACCACCTTTCACAGTGTAACCTAAGATTGCAGCAGTTATGACTCCGATATCAATGCACTGAAAATCATCCCCTTTGTATAAAATTTCACTCATGTATGAAGAACAACGTAATCGGAGTACTGTTAATGAAATTTGAGTAGTAAGCATACTTTCACAACTTAACGGAATATATAAAACGGATCCTTCAGCACAAATTAAAGGAACCAAGGCATAACTAGTCATTCAATGGTTCTAATGCAACGTATAACAGCATCTGTTCTTGTAGGAAAGGCGCATGCAATGCGGATGCGGTTGCATCTTGTATGGCCTAATACGTAACGACAGGGAGCATGAATCTCAAAAACTTCAAAATCTTCAGGACTGTACCACATATTTCAAGTACTCTGGAATTCAAAGCCACCTCATCTACCTGTAAACTTGCATGTAAAGAAGAAAATATTGAAGAAAATACTAATGGCAGTTTCCAGTGGACCTAATATTAACTTTGCTGAAAGACGTTCATTTCAAATTTGTTGTGCCCGCACAGGCTACTAACTTAAACAAGGGCTAGGCGAGTACATATGTAGCTGAACGTGTAACGTCATAAAATTGAGAGATTTGAGATAAACTTCACTTGTTATTCAATAAATTCAGGTGCAAGTTCACGAACAGTAGATACAAATGCTCTCCAATGGACCACGTGGATAAACAATACCACACATTCACAAAAAGAGAAAATCAATTCGATATGCTTTCAAATCTCGTAATACTATTTATTGGTTGGAAACGTGAGATGAAAAGTGACTGATCTATACAGATGGCTCAAGCTAAAATCCTCTCTAAGTCAGGCAAAGACGTGAACAGTAAAAAGGAGTGATCTCTCTCGCTTGAATGCTTCTTTGCAAGCCTGAAAAATCATGTAACGTGGGATTACGCCAATGCACTGCCAGAAAGCAATGTGCTCGTCAGACAGTCTGAACACTGTAGTTTAGGCATGCCCATCCCAATATTACAAAAGAGAATATATCTGAATTTTACAAATCGTTAGCAGGTAGAAAGATATTAACAGCTCCAGGCGGTGACATGGGGAGAATATGTCTCCACGTGACCCTATTCGAACTTGAAATTCTGCACCAACTATATGATTGGCTGGCAAGGCACATCGCACAAAGTACGGCTTTCATATATGTTTCAGATCATACAGGCAAATACATGACATCTCTAGCAAACAGGAACATACACGATATAGTCTCTGAGACACGCGGTTCGAATTTCGCGTAATGACACATAATATGAAAGACATTTGTAATGGACGGCTTTCATTCTGTTTTGACTCCACCTGATTCTTCATGGGACGTCATCTAAAAACTTTTAGTTATGAGACTGTAGAAGACGTGCTGGCTAGATTTTTCGCTGCCTGTAACAATGATCCTTTGACTCATAGGTTGTTGCGGTATCAATATTTGAACACAGCAAAGATTTTTTTAATTTTTTTTACACCAACATATTTTTGCAGTCTCACTTTCTACTATCATCTTACTATCATCTGTTGTAATCTAGGTAGAGGATCTCACCACAAAATTAAATTTGCCTTTCAGAGGTTGAAGGACGCCACTTGGAGCGACAATTGTGAATTTTGCAACAAGGGTAAATTATTTTCGTAAATAAAATTATTATATAAATGCGTCTACTGTGTTTTATCAATGACAGAAGATCAACAGCAACATTATTTTCTCATTTTTCGCTTGTAAGATTCGACTCAGTCGCTTTTGGACCAGAGTTGCACATCTCAACTACAGCCGTTTTCCTTCTCTGTTATCTGTGAAAAGTTCGATAACGTCACAGAAACTTCCTGCGTATGATATGTTGAATGTTTGTCTGAGAGATGAGGATGGTTGTGTTTAATACGCACGTTGTGCCTCCTTTTATTTAGAAGATGGAGGAGAGAATGAAACGTTACATCGGCCATAGCCTACCTTACCACAGAGTACCAAAGGCATTGGAGTGGCTTCGAATACGATTCCAGTGTAGTACTGGGAAAAAAGAAAACCGGGAAAGCTAGTGATCTTCATCGTGAAGTCATTAGAGAGAAATTCGAGTTCAGCTGCCCAGAGACGTAGAACGAAATTCTTCCAACTGTGTATCAGAAGAACCATCTCGACGTTATTCTCAAATCATATAAAAATATCAGGAAAATCAAATCAGAATTTACAGACACATATGTGCCGTACAGTCGTCCCAGATGCGAACCCAGAATAATGAATCTCAACAGCTCGCTCAGTACAACAGAGTTATCTTTGGTCAATAGCCAACGAATTTTCGTGGTTGCAGTGATGGTCACGGACGTAGGTTCCGAAAATTGATTGGTAACCAAAAGTATATCTACATAACGCCTTAGTGACAGGGGAGACACTATAATGTGTGACTATATTTCCACACAACTCTATCATTTACCGTAACCGGGAAACGCAGGTTCCCGATCGGCTTTCAACATAAAGGTGCGTCATGGAAAAGAATCGTGTTCCCTGTAACAATCCAAGCGCTGACTCAACAATTATTACAGTGTGAGTAAACCTCTCTGTTAGTTTCAAATAAAATGTGTAACGAATGAGAGTGTGTCATATTGCAGCAACCATACCAAAACACAATTTTAAAAGTGCCGCAGCAGACTAGCCACAGAAGAATTTCCCCATAAGGACTGTTTAATTGTATTATAGTATTGTCGAACACTTTTTGACGAAAAGAGGAGTAGCAGTGGCGGAGTAGACATTAATTAATTACATGGTGTTGTTCGATATCCGTGATACATTTTGTGCAGTCAGACGGGATTGTTAGTGAAATTGAGGCTGGGATCTGCCAAAATTATTACGAAGAAAATTCGCACAAGCGAGCACACCATAAAAAGCGACTCTTTACAAATGCCTCAAACAATGAACTTACGACTCGCCTTAGCGTGTTTACAGTCTACTCTTGAGTAATTCTGGATTATCATCTGGAGAAGTACGTGCACAGATGGGTGTCATTACGTTCTTTAGATTGTTGTTAATGAGAGGGTTTAAGCTTACATATAAACAAATCATTCACTAAATATGAATGGCGGTGTTCTCAATTTCGATATTGGTAGGAAGGCACCTTGTTGAAATAACTTTAATTGTTAACTAAAATGCGATATCTTCAGTTTTGCGAAAGTTTCTTGGAAAGAAATGTGGACAGTCTGAGAATTCAGTTTAATAACATCGCATTTGCTTAATTGGTACATGACGTTCACTTTACGGAGTCACATCAGACTGAAAAAAAATACACCTTTCCCCTCGCAAGTCGCATTTCACCTGATGTGTTTTTGGCTTAACAGTTGTTTAATAAAACTAAGTTTATTCTTGTAAGAGCAATGACAATATATTGTGAAATCCATTCGACCGTTTGCTAAAACTATGAAGAAACTATACATGGCCCGATGGCCCGTGTGGTTTTATTTCGGCGTGACAGCACTCAAAAACATTAAAACTGGCATCAAAATATATATTTAACCTGAGACATGTTACCAGGCACGAAACAACTATAGGAAATAAAAATATATCAAAACAACATTCCTATTCCTGCACTTTGACATTATTAATCGGTAACCCAGTTACATTATTCTTTTAATGTAGGAGAAGATTTAATAAAACTCCCATGTAAACTGAAATTAAAGATGAGCATTTTAACACCAGCTTAAAAGTTCGTATTACTTAGCGAAGGAATATCGAAATTAATGCTGCTAATGTGATACTTCTACATAACAATTTTAGGAAGTTCCACAAGAGAATATTTTGTATGTTTTATCGAATTTTTACTACTATGTCAATCTTCTTTACAAATTATTATCTGTTTTCTTGATTAAAATCGCTCTGCTCAGTCTGTCCGTCCCTATGAGACCAATACCTAATAACAAGAGTTATTAATCTATAAAGCAAGCAAAATAGGAATTCCAACGAATACAGTTAAAGTTGACTGGCTTCATGAATCTCATTACGTCCCTTCATTGCAGTAGTGCAGCTTCCCTCAAAGGAAAAGGTTCTGCATGCCGAGCGGAAAGCCGAAAGCAGAGAACAACTTATTTCCAGCGGGGTCCAGTACGAAATTCATTTGGTTGTCGAAGAAATATTCAGTAAACATGGTTGAAATCAGTTTAAGTGTGTGCTTTGCGATAGGAATGTAAGACAGGGAAGGGGAAGCGTAGATCTGAAAATTAATTTGCACATTTGAGACAATGGACGCGCTGAAAATAAAGTTCAATCTGTTTCAGCCCCTCTACGAAAAAATTATCTTTAAGTTTCATTCTACAGAAATTTGAAAACTGAATTAGTTCGAAAACAAAGAGAGATTTCCACGTAGTCGCATGGACTCATAATGTAATGACCGAGCTACTATGAAAAATAAATCGTAGAAACCGTTAGCAGAAACTTATAATTTCGACTAATAGCAAGGCTGCGAAGTGAAATCTCTCATTTGTGTATGCAGACGCATGGCCGTGCAGAGGTGCAAGGCAGCAAGAACCTTATATTGGGTGAGGTGAAAACACGATTCGTAAATTTTTAGAAGGCTAACACCGCAAAACAGGGCTTCCTTCAATTCCTAATTATGACGTGATAGACTTTTAATATTCGAAAATGCATGAAAGGGAAATTTTCACAACAAATTTTATATGCGCTCACCAAGGCATTAGACAAGAAGCTCGAAATCGTTTGAAAACGCTGTCTTAAAATAATACATATAAATAACCTCTTAGATATTTATCCTCAAATGATATTTAAACGGATGCTACAATAATCACACTAGTGACCAACACTGAAGCTGCTGTCATGCCAAACAACTTGTCAAGGGTGAGATTACCTCAAAGTTTACTTAGAGAAAGAAACTAGTAAATAGAGCGTGATTTCATTAGAAGAGATAGTGACGTTGGAAACTCCTTAAGGAAACAGGACTGTACCCATAGTGTTCACGATATGAATAAACGATGATGAAAATAAATCCCAGGTTCATGATTACAATGAGAACAAACTTATACGGAACTTTAGAATGACTCAAGCAAAATTAGAGAGTTAAAGTGAATCTCAACAAACGACCGAGTCGTTAGCCAAAAGGTTAGCGTCCCTGCCTTCATGTACATCTACATAATTACTCTGCTATTCACAATAAAGTGCCTGGCAGAGGGTTCAATGAACCACCTTCAATCTGTCTCTCTACCGTTCCACTCTCGAACGGCGCGAGGGGAAAACGAACACTTAAATGTTGTTGTGACAGCCCCTATTTCGTGATAATACAAAACGAGCTGGCCTTCTGAACTTTTTCGATGTTTTACGTCAGTCCGACCTGATGCGGATCCCACATCGCACAGCAGTACACCAGAATAGGGCGGACTAGCGCGGTGAAAGCAGTCTCTTTAGTAGAGTTGCACCTTCTAACTGTTCTGCCAATGAATCACAGTCTTTGGTTTGCTCTACCTACAATATTGTCTATATGATCGTTCCAATTTAGGTTATTTGTAACTGTAATCCCTAAGTATTTAGTTAAATTTACAGCCTTCAGATTCGTGTGACATCGCGTAATCGAAATTTAGCGGATTTCTTTTAGTACTCTTGTGAATAACGTCACACTTTTCTTTATTTTGGGTCAACTGACACTTTTCGCATCATACAGATATTTTATCTAAATCATTTTGCAATTCGGTGTGGAAATGACCTAAGCTCACTTCCCGGTATTTCTTCAGATTTGTCCTGGGGTAGGGACGACCAGAAATGGGTGTCCTTGAAGAAAGTAGCAGCGGCATCATCAGGGTTCATCTACTGGCAATTACGGCTTAAGGGAATGGCGACATCGCAGGGTGGCTTGCGGAATGCAAATATAGACAAGCTGATCACATGTGCCACCACATCAGATCTCTCGTCGCACTGACCTGCAGGCAGCACTCGGCCAGCCAGAGCAAACCTAAGGCTTGTCTCTGAGTGGAGTATACGTGATCCAGTTCACATAAACAGGAAGTATATTACAATATTAATATCCAAGAGCAATCACTGAAGTCTATTTATTAAATTTTATTTATTAAATACTCTTACTCTTTGGCGTGACATACAGAGGGAAAATTACAGAACGTCGTTTGGGAAGACGTTAGTCGGAAGAACGAGAGGTGGGACAGTTAAGCGGAAGTGTAAGATCTATATAGGTGTCTATGGGATTCTGTTGCAGTCTAGTTACCTATAAAAGTCTCCTTAGAGTTCCACTCTTTTCAGTCTGATCGACACGAAAGAGATGAGCTGGAAGAGGATGAGAGGCTAATAGATACGCTGCAAGGATATGCCCGATGGACTGAGTTACTTAGACAGTGTCTCCTGTAACTGTTGAAAGGAAACCGAGGTATAGTCACGAAACTCCCTTTGACAAATTTAATGAATGGCTGCCTTGGATTCAGGGTATAACAGTTTTTATTTTCCAACATAGGATTCGCGAAAGACTGTCTTAACAGAATAAGAGACAAGTGGAGCATTCGTTTTGCAGTCGTCTATTAACAGTTGAAACCACTGTATTTGGCCTCACGTTTCTCACTGTTATAAAAATCTTTGCCTACTAATTATATGAAACTTACTCTTCTGTAACTCTTGTGTAGTTTAGACATTATTTGTTCTTAACAACACAGGATTTGGGTAAAGGGACGCAATTATTTTTCTTCATGGTTTCATAACATTATGGAATTACTACAAGAGCTTAGAGAATGGTGGGTTACTGAATTAGATATTAACAGACATTTCCAAGATGATGTCTCTAGACGACTGAGTATGTAAGAGACATACGTTACAGCATAATACAGTTTACTATTATTAAATATATGTATTATCTGGTGTACATTTGTTCATTGTTAAAGTCAGCAGGGCAATAATTCGGCCCATAGACATATACATTCAATATATTGCGCCCCATCTCATGCGCAAATAGTTTTCAAGATTGCATTACGTCAAAGTGATCGATATTTTGTTCTTCATTCGTAAAATTTAGTGATTCAACAGAGTTACACCTGTTTTCCATCTCTCCATTCAGAAAAATGAGTTACAAACGAAAAAAAGAGGGTAAATCTGAAATAAAGCGAAACTTGACCTATTGCTTTTTACATGATGTCACTGCCGAATTAATGTTGTTGCTCTGAGTGTCAGATTTTTCTGTTACAAATGTCTCTGTTCTCGAACATCTTTATCCTTCATTTTCGGTTGAGTAACAATTCCTTCTTACTCCTGTCCTTCGTTCTTTCTGCATTTTCTTCCCCTGACGCGTCACATTTCTTGCAAAGTAAAGCTGACCTTCTCACTGTCGGCCAGAAGTAAATCTGCCCTTCTCACTGCTGGACTTCCTCAGTTATTGAGGTCCTTTTCTGAATCACTATGTGAAATGACAATCTTGGGTTGTTTTTTGCTAAAAGGCACCAACTTAGCTAATGAGGAAGAACTCATGGACCACCTTAATGAGTACATCTGACAATAGCTATGTCCTGGCCTCCACACCCTATAGAAGCTATCGTGCATACTTTGTTCGAGCTCCACTCCGAGGAAAAACAGCAAGACAGACTAGAGTTCGTTTCGAAATTCTATTTTTCACACTGAATCGGGATGTACGTTCTTTCGAACCACGTTCCATAAGTTTTCTGCCTGGTTTGATGCGTCCCGCCGCATTTTCTATTCTCCTCAAAGAAGCCCACAGTAATATCATATCTCAAACACCCCGCTGTTCGTATTTCCTAGTGTTCTCAAAGTAAATGATTCACTTTCACACAGCGCTAGCTTCCACACGCACATTCTCAGAATTTTACTCCTCAGACTAAGGCTTACATTTAGTACTGACAGATTTCTTTTAGGAAGGAATGCCTCCTTTTCCCGTGCTACTCTACTCGCTTCCTCCATCCTGTGTTAGTTTGACTAAACCGTACAGACTTCTGACACTTTATCTACTACGTTGTTCCCAAGTTTGATGTTACGTTTATAGGCTGTATCATTTCTCCAGATTTTCATTACTGTCCGTTTTCTTTCGTGTGCTCTCAGTCTGTATTCTGTGTTCGTTACACTGCTCATTGCGTCCAACGGATCGTGTCATCGTTTCTCACTTTCACCGGGGAGCGGAACCTCATAAGCGAGTCTTATCATTGATACCTTTTGACCCTCAATTTTAGTGCCACTTCGAAAGCTTTACTGCCCATACAAAGCATATATTAAACACTAGGGGAGAAAGACTACATCGCTACCCTTCCCTGTTTTTGAGGAAGCCCATTCTTTCTACGTTTTTCAGTCTTTATTAACGTCTAGTAGCTGGACTTCACAATCATGTAATATTTTTGTGGATGACATTTTGGTCGCCTTTGACTGTAAAATTATTTATTTATATAATCCGATATTGGAATTTTGAGCGTGTGGCCATTATCAAGAGGACTACAGCAAAATTATGCTTCTCCACGCGTCAAAACATTAAAAAATATCTGACACGTTCTTATGTTGGTTATTTAATTTCAAGAATAGAATTTTAAGGGTCTGATATGTGCTGAATCAAACTTTCATAATACTCCACTTGATAATGATGACACGACAAAAAGTCTAATAGTGGATTTTATAAACAAACAATTTTACAGTCAAAGGCGAACATAACGTATAGTCCGGCAGGGTTCGACCATCTTTTTTCCTTCAGTACAAAGTTCTTGTTTTTTCATCTTTTTTTTTTTTTTTTAACTTCCGGCAAGATGTTCATATACAGTGTCAAGTAAATTTAAGTGCAGTATATTACTGAGGCACTGCCACTTAAATACAACAGAAATTATGAAATAAAAACATATACGAGTGGGCCATCTAACCCATAGGTGTATGAATGAGATGGACAAGTGTACTGTGAAAGATGGACCTCATAAAAATGGCTATACATGAAGGAAAGATTGAATTAAAATTACATATTTTTATCTGGAATATGGTGTAATGAACACAGAACAACACTTTTAAATACTTTAGTCCAAACTATTTTATCGGTTTATTATAAATCTCGATTGAGCACTGGCTTTTCTAATGAATGGTTGGTGTTGTTCAAGCATTAGTCTGTCTTTCCCTCACCACTGCAGTTATACTTACTAGCAAATGTTGAACAACGTTCACAAGACCATCGTGAACGAGAAAGACAATGAATCCAGTTGTTATTTTAATTAGTTTCGTAACATATTTTAAAACAGTCAACACATTCATTTTCATCTCATTCATCATAGTTATTTTCGTAATCTTCTACAATAGCTGCATTTGAACACAGTGAGCTATTTGTAGTATTTTTGTTTCTCGTCTTCTTCACTTCTTTTTTTCTCTACATTAGAATTTAGCTTTGACGATCTCTTGGTACTTTCTTTCTGTTCCTTTCCTTTTCGTATCTCCGCATTTATTCACAAATTCCACATTTTCGGCAGAATTTAGCCGTTTGGATAGTTCCTGCCTTCCTCTTAAAATTCGTATTTTTATCAATAGAAGTTTTGCCTGTGTTGCCATAGGTGTAGTCAGTTTTGAAGTGGTACTCTTGGAATTTATAGATTTAGTAGGAGTGTAGTCCGAAGTTGCGTGAGTGAAGGAATTTGACTTGCGCTGATTACTCTGCTCTTTTGATGCGCTTGGAATCAATAGATCTTTTAATGAGCTTTTAAGTGGTTGGTTGTCCCTTGTGGGAGATTCTGCTCTTCCATTTATTAGCATATAGCATCTTCCTACAAATAAGCATAATCTGGAACTGCGGTCATTACCCTTGAAGCTAAATTTAATTGCTATCCACCTGACGCACATTAAAACAACTGGTCTGCCTTTCCCAAATAACAATGGACCATTTCTCCCGGTTGTCTGGGAGAGACGGACCATCGCGACTTTTGTGTGTAGGTAGCGAACTCGTTGGTCACTTTAGGTTAGTTTCATGCCTAGCTCGCAGTAAAAGATACTTTAATTTGTATTGTGCAAAATAGGCCCACTACTAAAATTACACGATAGAACTTACCAGCTTACCACAAAATTGGATGTGATTTTTTTTTACAGAAGTAACACGAAAATAAGAAGCACACTTCTGCATCGCTTTTGTTCACAAAAGAGCTTCCTCACAAGTAGCGGAAATTGCTCTAGAGGCTCAATTGTGAAAAACTATTCAGTGTCACCCAACGGTCCAGATCTCCCAGACTTACCCTACTTTTAAAAAGAATGTCATTTTCCTTTTTCTCGTCTTGTTTCTTACACATGTTGTACATTACCTGTCTTTCCCTCCCACTTTCACCTTTGTTCCGAGAATATCAAACACCTAGCACTATTTAACGCTCTCTAACGCTATTTCTGTTTCAAAAAGATGCTATGAAATTGAATTTTACTGTCTTGCCTCCATTGCCATTATCCCTCTCATACCGGGGACGATGCGACATTTGCTTCTACATCTGCTTGGGAGTAGGTGAACCGGTAGTGCCCACTTAGGGGTGTACAGCGAAGACGCGTCCGCGGAGATTCGCCGCTAGTCCCTGGAGCAATATTTCGGCTTAGAGGCATCAAATGGTGCTAGTCTTGTGAGGCGTGTAGTCGGGCGGTTGACGCCGTCCCCGTTAAGAGGCGCGCCGAAAGGTGCTCGACCGCCCCACCGGGGCGGCAAAGCGGGTACTTAATTAAATACCTGCGACGGCACCGGCGGCGAGGGCGCTCCATCCCTCCTCCGCCTCCACCGCCCCCGCTGCCGCCGCCGCCGCCGCCGCCGCCTCCTCAAACACTGCGCCACACAGCGCTCACCTACCCCTTTAGTCGTCAAACTTCTGTCCTATTCCCCACTCCACGCCGTTCCATGTCCGCCCTCCGACAACTTCGCCTCCGTCCGGACCTCTTCCGGTGCTGTTGGCGGTTCTCCTTCCCCTATCACTCGTCTCTCTCTCTATTCTTTGTCGTTCCTCTTCAATTATTGCCTTATACTTCGGTCCGTTCACGGAATTCCCGCCTCACCAGATGCAGTATCTGCTCCCGAAGCCCCGGCGTCCCTGCATAAAAATCGTACAAATCCGCTTACAAAGGGATAGAAAATGTAATAAAAACGCGGCGGCACGGAATTCCTGCAGCAGGCGGGGCGGCTGTGCGGCGCTCCTTTTCATTATTATTGCGGCAGCTGGCGCCCTTTCGGCGCCCTGTCTCCCGCCCCTTCGTTCCCTCCCCCCCTCCCCCCTCCCTCCATCCCGCCAAGCTGCTTGCCGAGCTGCGACGGTGACGCACTCCCGCGCCACTCGGCTCCGGCCTCTCATCTTCGCACTCGACTTTGTTATGTATGTAAATCATTATAAGCCCTGTGAATATGAGTTTAATATCCCAGGGTCCTCGGGAAGAAGGCAAGAATTCTGCAGGGACGTGCCGCTCGTCATTCATAAAGCTTTTTATGCGAGTCCGCGGAATAACGTTTACGTCCGCCGCCAGCCGGTACGGCGGGGCTGAAATTTCATCATCAAGACGCGCGCCCAGTCTCTGGCGGGCGGCAGGGAGGAAGGAGGTCCGCGACGCGACCGCTCTCGGCGCCAGCCGTCTCTGAGTCCGTCGAGCCGGAAACACACCTAATTTATTAAAGGCACCAGCTGCGATAAACACGTCTTAAATATTCCACAAAGCGCACCTGCCCTCTCCCGCACAGAAAGTTCTTGCTTCGCCGCTGTTGTTTTCTCATCAGTTCCGAGAGGAGCGTCGTTACCATTAGCGTAAACGAAGAAACAGAAAGAGAGATACGTTCCAGAGGAGAAAGAGAGCAGCGTCTGGCAAAGTTTGCGGGTGGGACTTCCGTTTATGCTCAAGCCAGTGGACACGACTGCTTGAAAATTCATTGTAAGGTTACCAGCTTATTTTCTGGTATTCAATGAAGTAATGGGAGGTCCGTTTTTTCTCGACGTGTCACACTCTTACTTCATTTCTTTTAACTGGATATTTTTCTAACAGAAGTCTTTAATAGCTGATATACACCGATGAGCCAAAACATCATGAGCACCTATTTGGCCTGCCGGTGTGGCTGAGCGGTTCTAGGCGTTTCCGTCTGGAACCGCGCGACCACTATGGTCGCAGGTTCGAATCCTGCCTCGGACATGAATGCGTGTGGTGTCCTTAGGTTGGTTAGGTTTAAGTAGTTCTAAGTTCTAGGGGACTGATGACCACAGATGTTAAGTCCCATAGTGCTCAGAGCCATTTTTGAACCACCTGCTTGATAGCGTGTTGTTTCACTTTTCACTTGTCAAATGTAGTACAATAGAGATTCTACTGTCATGGATCCTACAGGACACACCAGATATCTACGCACAGGTCAAGCAATTTCCACATACTACGGCCCCGTGGTTTACGGACGCGCAGCTGGCGCCGTATATGTGTTCCAATAGGTACGGAGCAGACAGATTTGCCAGCCCAGACAGCAAAGTGAGTTCATTATAATGCCTTCAAAACATTGTTGCACGATTCTGACGTTCCAACAAGGACAGTTATCTTGTTGGAAGATGCCATCGTCGAAGGGGTAGAGATCGAGCACGAAGCGATGATGCTGGCTGCTGTGACCAAGCGGCTCTAGGTGCTTCAGTCCGGAACCGCATTGCTGCTACGGTCGCAGGTTCGAATCCTGCCTGTGGCATGGATGTGTGTGATGTCCTTAGGTTAGTTACGTTTAACTAGTGCTAAGTTTAGGGGACTCATGACCTCAGATGCTAAATCCCATGATGCTTAGAGCCATTTGAACCATTTGAACGAAGCGATGCAGGTGGTTCGCAATAATGTTCACGTAGTTAACTGCTGTCAAATTTCCTCTGATTACGACCGCAGATCCCATGGAAGCCCAACTCATTGTGCACCATGGCATAATTCTGCCCTCGCCGACCTGCATCTGTGGCGCGGCGCATGCTTCGTTTAGCCATTCGTCAGGATGACGACGGGTAAGGACCCTGTCATCGACTTGGTGTAATAACAAATCTGATTCATTCGACAGGCGACACGTTTCTATTGATACACCGTGAAAACCCAGCGATGCTGTGCGATGTCGTTGGGTCAACGCAGGATCATCTAGGGGTCGTAGGATGTGGAGCTCTCTGTACAATAGTGACTTTTGAACAGTGTGCTCCGAAACACTTTTGCCTACACCAGCATTGTACTCTGTCGTCGGATCTGACAGAGACCGCTGCCTATGGTAACACAATGGGAGATCCTCCGACCTCTATGTTTTGTGATAAGACGCGTTCGTCCAACACCATATTTCACCATCCTTCAACCACTTTCCATATGCGCTCACAGCAGTAGTGCGCCAACAGGTGACAAGTTTCGCCGTTTCAGAGCGTTTATAGCAGCAGCGCCATAACTATGTGCCCTTAGTCGAAATCGTTTATATAAGTGTATTTCGCATTTCTGGCACGCATATTCATGACTGCCATTCGTCCCTCATCCGCTTACATTATTTCCCGACTATACCACATTCCCGCATCACCACCAGGAGGCATTCAACCTCGAGGTGTGCAGTGGTTATAATGTTTCGGTTCATCAGTGTATTACGCCACAGAGTACAAGCCATCAGATCTTCGGTACTCTGTGGCACTGCCGTTGCCAGTAGCATTCAGTGGGAAGTTAGTGAGTGAGTGGAGTGTTGGTTATAGACATGCAAAAGCAAAGGATGTTACTTTTTGGAAATATGATTCGGTAAAGACTAATTTGACAGCTGCGAAGATTTTCAGTTAATGTTGTCGCTACATTTCTTTCTCGCGCGGTATTTATCATGTGTTTGAGAAAGACAAATATTTAACATTCCTACAGTCTTCTCTTTATTGGCTCGTGTCAATTAGTTTGACCGACCAGACGTGATTAAACAAGGTCATCTGCTCTCATAGCTTGCAGAGTTATAGATTCACCACTCCTTTACCATTCTGTTAATGGTAGAGTAATATTTTTAGTATGAAATTATTTTTGTATAGTTGATTGTAATTGTTAAGAAATCAGTTTCGTAATACTGCTTTTGAATACAAGACTCCTTTTCAGTTATTTAATAAGTCGAGTTTCCACCACCCTCTCCTCAGTTTTGTTTTATAAAACTATTTCTCCGCACCACATCGATAGGGACACAGCCATTCAAACAAAAGCTTGATGCGCCTGGCATGGCTGCTACTCGTTGCACCGCACTGGACAAAATTTCTTTGCTTTAGCTGATTTTCTGCTGCGCTGTATTTTAATATTCATCCTCTCCAGCAATACCGAGTTTCCGTTGCCACAAGCTAAGTCACAAAATTTGATAGAGCCTGTTCAATGTCACAGTAAGATCATTCACGTTTGAGCGTTGCATTTGAAAATCATTATCAGGATCAGCTTCGGTAAAGTTCAGTTCAGATCTCATTCCTTATGCAGTCTTGTTGTTACAGTGCAGTTTTACTTTCAAGTGTGCATTTTTACTGTTTGGAAATTTATATAGTCAGTTTGTGTACAGAAATTTGCAGGGCATTTTTGTAGAAGCATTTTGGATATTTATTCTTTCAAAATTCGATTTGTAATCTCTTGTAGAATTCTTATTGTGTTACTTTTATGTTTTGGAACAGCAAGTCGTTTAGTTTGACGTCACGTGTTGTAGCACTGTTCACTGCATTAGAAGATACAATATTTCTCAGTACTGTTTCTTGAGTATACAGTTTTCGTTTCCTGATTGACTGTTGGTAAAAGGTAATTGCGATATAGAGTTTCAGATTAATTTGGTGACATTTTTATCAGATAGTACCTAAATAAACACACCATTTGCATTGTTCAGGGGCATTTGACAGAGACATGCTCAAAAGGTAAGAATAGGAAACCAGTTTACAGCAACAAGAATAAAAGAGCATAAAACAGTAGCAGTTGCATCAAGAGGGGAGAAGAATGAAATACAAAAACATCCATCTGGCTGAGGTAGTGAGATCCACACAATTGTTAAGGCACTATCTGAACTATACTTCATCAGAATTTGAAGGGCATATCGGCACCGACCGATCACCGTATCATCCTCTGCCAACATGACATCATTGGATGCGATAGAGAATGAAGTGGGGTTAGCACACTGGTTGCAAATTTTCGTGACCTAGGACCGCTACTATGGCCCAAGAAGCTCCTCAGTTCCATTCACGAGACTGAGTGCCCACCGTTCCAGCCCTCCCACCAAGGAAAAATCACTGGTAGTGCCGGTAATCGAACCTGGGTCCTGCACGTTCCAGTCAGCCACGCAGAACACTATGGTACGGATGCGAACTAAGGTACTGTCTGACAAAATCAGTAATCCAGGATAGTCACAGTGAGGCACAGGCATTTAACGTGTAATGAATTTTGAACGGTATTCAGGTTTAACAGTCCCAAGGAACATCGGCATTCTCACAAGGTATCTGCAGCGGCCAGAGTGAAACTTTTGCCAGTGTAGGTACTGTGACTTTTCTTGCCAAGCCAGATAATTTTTTTGTCCATGAATTTTGTAACGAACAGTACTTCCACTATTCTGGTTCTGTGCTCGATCAGAGTTCCGACGAAAATTGTTATTCGTCCTGGTGCCTGCACTGCCCTGAGAACTCCATAGTTCTTTTAGCCATCCACAATTAAGCGTATAAATTAACAACCAAGGTCATTCTAACAGTTACATTTGTGGCACCCACCTTACACTACGTGAAAAATAACCTTTTCCTAATAATAGATGGTTAGCGCCAAAATCAAATAGGGTTGCACTTTAATAAATATTTTATCATATACACTCCTGGAAATTGAAATAAGAACATCGTGAATTCATTGTCCCAGGAAGGGGAAACTTTATTGACACATTCCTGGGGTCAGATACATCACATGATGACACTGACAGAACCACAGGCACATAGACACAGGCAACAGAGCATGCACAATGTCGGCACTAGTACAGTGTATATCCACCTTTCGCAGCAATGCAGGCTGCTATTCTCCCATGGAGACGATCGTAGAGATGCTGGATGTAGTCCTGTGGAACGGCTTGCCATGCCATTTCCACCTGGCGCCTCAGTTGGACCAGCGTTCGTGCTGGACGTGCAGACCGCGTGAGACGACGCTTCATCCAGTCCCAAACATGCTCAATGGGGGACAGATCCGGAGATCTTGCTGGCCAGGGTAGTTGACTTACACCTTCTAGAGCACGTTGGGTGGCACGGATACATGCGGACGTGCATTGTCCTGTTGGAACAGCAAGTTCCCTTGCCGGTCTAGGAATGGTAGAACGATGGGTTCGATGACGGTTTGGATGTACCGTGCACTATTTAGTGTCCCCTCGACGATCACCAGAGATGTACAGCCAGTGTAGGAGATCGCTCCCCACACCATGATGCTGGGTGTTGGCCCTGTGTGCCTCGGTCGTATGCAGTCCTGACTGTGGCGCTCACCTGCACGGCGCCAAACACGCATACGACCATCATTGGCACTAAGGCAGAAGCGACTCTCATCGCTGAAGACGACACGTCTCCATTCGTCCCTCCATTCACGCCTCTCGCGACACCACTGGAGGCGGGCTGCACGATGTTGAGGCGTGAGCGGTAGACGGCCTAACGGTGTGCGGGACCGTAGCCCAGCTTCATGGAGACGGTTGCGAATGGACCTCGCCGATACCCCAGGAGCAACAGTGTCCCTAATTTGCTGGAAAGTGGCGGTGCGGTCCCCTACGGCACTGCATACGATCCTACGGTCTTGGCGTGCATCCATGCGTCGCTGCGGTCCGGTCCCAGGTCGACGGGCACGTGCACCTTCCGCCGACCACTGGCGACAACATCGATGTACTGTGGAGACCTCACGCCCCACGTGTTGAGCAATTCTGCGGTACGTCCACCCGGCCTCCCGCATTCCCACTATACGCCCTCGCTCAAAGTCCGTCAACTGCACATACGGTTCACGTCCACGCTGTCGCGGCATGCTACCAGTGTTAAAGACTGCGATGGAGCTCCGTATGCCACGGCAAACTGGCTGACACTGACCGTGGCGGTGCACAAATGCTGCACAGTTAGCGCCATTCGACGGCCAACACCGCGGTTCCTGGTGTGTCCGCTGTGCCGTGCGTGTGATCATTGCTTGTACAGCCCTCTCGCAGTGTCCGGAGCAAGTATGGTGGGTCTGACACACCGGTGTCAATGTGTTCTTTTTTCCATTTCCAGGAGTATACTAGTTGTTAACAGCCGCGTGGTTGCACTGGCTAGTTTCGTTAAAGTGAAAAGAAACCTAAGTTGAAGCAAGCGTTTCTAATGGGTGTACGACCTAATCTCGGTCTCCCTCTGTCTCTGTCTCCGCCTCCTCCTCTCGTTTTCGATCTCATCCCCTTTCCCTCTCTCTCTCTCACACACACATACACCACTACCGCCACACCCTATCCCTATCTCCGTCCATTTTCTCCTTCCCACATCTCTCTACATCTCCTCCTGCCATTCTCTCTCTTCCTCTCTGTCCATCACCTCCTCCCTTTTTCTCTGCCCATCTTCCCCTCCCATCACTTCTCTGTCCTCTCCTGCTCTTCTCTCTCGCCCTTCCTCTTTCCATCACTACCGCCTCCGTTTATATATCCGTCTTCTCCTCCCCCTCTTTCCCTCTCTCCAACTCCTCCTGCTCCCCCCTCCTCTCTCCGTCCACCTCTTCCTATCCGCTTTTTACGTCAATCTCCTCCCACCTCTCTGTCTATCTCATAGTACCCCCTCTTTCCGACCTCGAGCCATGTTGGTCATTGTTAATACATATTCTATAGTAGTATTCTAATCATAAGCCGATTAGCCATAAATACAGCTTTTTCGTTAGCTCTAACAATATATATATATATATATATATATATATATATATATATATATATATGTGTGTGTGTGTGTGTGTGTGTGTGTGTGTGTGTGTGTCCGTATGATTATTCATCAGAGTATTGTGCAAAATTTTGAAATAAATCGGAGTTTTCGAGTTTTTTTGTTAATAATGCTTCCACTTTATTATTACATACTTATATATTTCATATATTTAAAAATTTGTATATATTTAAAATAGGTATGTAAGAACACGAGCGTACTGGAATGCAACGCTATCTCCAAACTTAAAAAAAATCCGTTCCGAACTTCCGATTATTCCAAATTTTTAACAGATGAACAAGAGGTTCTTGCTAACAACATACATCTTAAATATATATACCAATGGCGCTCCAGAAGGTGCATAAAAATGCGTGTATTCGAATGTGGTGGTGCCCCAAAATTTCAAACCAATGAATGCAGAATTATCGGAGACATACGATTTTGAACAAAGAAGATTTACATTTTTATTTATAAAGATAAATGAAGATGCTTTGACATTAAACGAAACAAAGCTCAGATGGCCGGCAAAGTATCTATTAATTAGTCTTACAGATAGTCCTTATATATAAAGAAGACTTTAGTTGTCCGGTAGATGAGTAGTAAACGACAGAAGCTAAATGACAAATGTTTTATTCCAGATGTGAACAGAGCGAGATATTTTAATTTTCATGCTTACTTGTTTCACCTCGAGCTACTACCACATGCAGATTAATCTTCAACGTTTTCCTGTCATAAAAAGCTGCTCGGAATAAAAAGCTGTTACGTATATAGAAGTGATACCGTCTTCCTTTCTTTGTAGGTCACCAGATTCTTCTAGCAATTGGCCTTACAGGTACATGATAACAAATTTGTGGCTCCATAATCCCTGTCCTTCGGTAAAACGAAATTTTGTAGATTTATTACTTGTAACTAGGTTTCCAAAGAGACCACGTTTTGGTGCTACTGGAATCCCAGAGCTATAAAATTCCATTTTCTACTCTACGCGGATCCAAAAGTTTTATCTCCAAACGTGTTAAACATGACGGTGCTTTATTAGTAGACGCCGCGCGGAGTAGCTGCGCTGTTAGAGGTGCCATGTCGCGGATTCCGCCACCCCTCCAGTCAGAGGTACTCCTTCGAACATGGGTGTGTGTGTTGTTCTTAGCATAAGTTAGTTTAAGTGGTTTGGAGGGACCGAGCACCTCAGCAGTTTGGTCCCCTAGGAACTCATACACACTTCATTAGTAAACTACAAAAAAATGTGGCTGCACGTAGTTTCGGCGAAGACAAACATACGACTAATCCTAGGATTCTATTGACAAGTTACCTTGTAATTATACTTTGATGTTTCATTCTTCTTCTGAATGAGTTGACAATGGTAATATGACCAAGTCATGTCTCCGCAATATCCTTTTTATTCCTGCAAACTTAGCAGATTGTAAGAGTTGGGGCACTAGCTGAAGTAGAGCTATGAGAACGAGTCGTGATTCGCATCTGGGTAGCTCAGTTGGTAGAGCGCTTTCTGGCCAAACGCCCTCCATTCGAGTCAGGTTCCAGCACACAGCCGTAATCTTGCGGGAAGTTTTATTGGCAGCACGTCAATAATCAGTACTTCCTTTCCTTATGGTAGCATATTTAAGTTATCTAAAATCCCGGTAGTATCAGTGATAAGGGCTGTGCTCTGTGCCCACCTTTTATTGCGCAATGATTACTGCAAATATATTTTCGTTTTCTGAAATAGTCTTCCTCCCGAATTGCAAGAAAACGCGTCGACAACGCTGCATTCACTGAGCCATGGTATTGCATAACGGAAACTAACGTCATCGTAAGATATTTGCAGGTCTTACGAAAGTATATGAACTGCCAGTGACTGACGCTGTGGTGCTATACAGAAGACACGCGTGCACCGCGGTCTTCATGGCCTAGCTAAAGTGCAGCTGACCAAGCGGATATATCCGGCGCCCCCGTGATATAGAACAGACCTGTAACAGTCAGTTCTCAACATAATTCTGCTTTTTTTTAAATGGTGCTAGAGTGATTTTGAAAATAGTAGTTGGGTGATTCATGACTCGCTGATATTTGCAGGCAAGCTTCCGGCAAAAGTAGCCGGAATATGTTCCGTGTGGGGACCAAGGCCGGTAACTAAGCACCCTCTCAGTTCCTAGCGATTAAAATATCACGTAACATTCCGTGGCTACATTTGTGGAGTGCTTCACTATAAGCTTTGGCGAGCGTAACGCCACTCTTTTCAAGAGCTCTCAGCTACCGTTGAAGCACTATCTGTATCTAGCCCGCGTGGTCTGATGCGGTGCTTCCCGAGCGGAAGGCGTGCCGGTCCCAGGCACGAATCCGCCCGCCGGATTAGAGTCGAGGTCCGGTGTGCTGGCCAGTCTGGGGATGGATTTTAAGGCGGTTTTCGATCTACCCCAGCGAATGCGGTCTGATTCTCCTCATTCTGCCTCAGTTACACTAGATCGGCGATTTCTGAGCAAACACTGTCTCCACGTACGCTACACCGTAACTACTCGTACACTCGTCTGATGTGAGAAATTCCCGAGGTGAGGGGGGGGGGGGGAAGCGGAGGGGGGAGAGGGAGGGGGGCTTCTGGAGGGACCACTGGGGGCCGGGCCGAAAAATAAACCTGGGTTCGGTGTGGGACGGTGGTGGTTGGGTGGACTGCTGTGGCCTGTTGTGGGGTTGTGAACAACTGAGGGTTACAGCGGGACGAAGCCTCTCCGTCGTTTCTAGGTCCCCGGTTCAATACACAATACACACAATCTCTATCTATATCCGTACGCTGCAAACCATTGGCAGGAGTATATCAGGAAGTATGCTTACCACTACACCTCCCCATTTCTCTCCCCGTTCCACTCGCTTGTTGTGCACGGGAGGACTGCTTATTTAAATACCTCTATGCGCGCTGTAATAAACCTAGTCGTATCATGGCGGTCAATGTGCAAACGTTACGTAGGAAGTTGTAGTACATTTCTGGACTCCTCACTTCTAGGGGGGCGTATATAAAATTGGTAACTAATTTTGAAATTTTTTGTCCCCAAATAGTTCTATAGTATGTTAGAAATATTGTATCCAATTTTTAGAGTTAAGATCGTGCTACAAATGATGTAAAAGCCTTTTTGTTTCAACCAATACACAGTGCCACGCCTCCTTTTCTGCACGACTCTGTCCTTGTTTGCGATATTTCATTATTTCCTGTCATCAGAAAAGACATGTGCGAAGTACAAACTTCTGTGAGCCTGTTTATGATGCGATTAATTAAGACTTATCAAAGAAATTTATGCATGGTGGAACACAAAGCCTCACGTAGAAGTGACGCCTCAAGAAGCATTTGCTCACCTACTATTGTCGGCATTTCCTCATATGATGCTTGTCTGATGTTCAGTGTTCGTACGTAAGAATCGGGACCCTTATGAGACTAGGATTTGATGCAGTTTGCTTCACCGAAAAGTACAACACACGCATCCATGCCCGAGGGAGGACTCGAACCTCCGGCAGGAGGGGCCGCGCAGTCCGTGACATTACTCCTTAAGCCGCGTAGCCACTCCACGCGGCGACCGAAACTGCAGCGTCATCCACATTGTAAGCTGAAGAGCGATCGTGAATTCAATGTAAATAACACTAATGATGTGTATTACTGTTTCTGAAAGGTTAGTGAAGGATATTACCAAACGATCAGAGTAGAAGAAAAGAGCTACGTGAACACCAGAAAGACCAAAAGTATGGTTATGGCAACATTATGGTATCTGCTTCCGGCATAAATGCCAGTAACATTTGTTTTCTTCACGTCCCGCAGCTTTCATTTTTCAGTGTATAAGGAACTGTTTCTACTGAATCCCTGCAGATGAAAAGGTGACATTTGCTATAGACCTTTTGCATACTACTTTATTTCTATAAAGAAGCTTTCACAGCATACAGATAGAATTTGTAGCTGAGAAACTTCAAGTTTAGAAACCCATCCTGTTTCCTTCTAATTAGGCAGGCTCAGTTAGTTTATTGCTGAACAAAGTAACTTATAATCAAATTGACTGGAGAGGGTGAGGTCTGCTATTTGGTTCTCATTAATATACGCGAGAGATAGACAGTATAAACCCCATAACAGAGCATCAACTACTGCTTCCACGGAAGCTGCTGGTGTATTCCTATACTTAACTCTATCTCTGACAAAGAAATCACTATTATTCTAATATATTTTCTCTTCGCAGGATATTGAGGTACGGGAAAAAATGAAACAAAAAAAACCATAAGTATGTGGAATGCAAGTGTTAATTTTTATACAGACAGTGACTCATACATACAACGTATCTAACGCAGCAACGCAGTTTCTCTAGTCATCTACGTGTTATGGCATGGGGTGCGATTTCGTATGGCAGTTGCGGCGCTCTCGTGCTTATCCCACGCACAGTGGCTGCAAAATTGTACGTCAATCTGGTGATTCGACCTATTCATGAACAGCGTAACAGGGGGTGTTTCCCATCAGGATACACTCGCCCACATACCCCTGTTGTTAACTCGATAGGCTCTGCATATTGTCGACATGTTGCCTTTTCCTATGCGGTCACCAGATACGTCTCCAGTCGAGTACATGTTGGACGTCGTCGACCGACAACTCAAAACTGTTCTAATGTGTGTGAATTGCTAAGGGACCAAACTGCTTTGGTCATCGGTCCCAAGACTGACCCACTACTTAAACTAACTTATACTAAGAACAACACACGCATCCATGCCCGAGGGAGGACTCGAACCTCCGGCAGGAGGGGCCGCGCAGTCCGTGACATTACTCCTTAAACCGCGTAGCCCCTCCACGCGGCGACCGAAACTGCAGCGTCATCCACAACAGTCCCTTCATTGACAGACCAGCTCCCACAGGCGTCCCACAAACCGACATCCGTCACCTGTGCAATACAATACGAGTCCGTTTGCATGATTTCTCTCAATATTCTGGCGGTTGCGCTGGTTATTACTGAACCATAATTTCACGTCTGCAATGGTTTATCTCCCGCTTACATTAATCTGTCATTTTGCAATGTTAATCACTTCAGTAGGTTACCTAGGCAATTAATTATTTTTTCGTGTTGTGATTCTTGCGATTTTCTTTCCGTCAGTTTAAGTTACGTTAGCGGGAGAGGTCGTACATTTGAGTCCTTTTATTCTTTCGTCTCTTTGCGATCTCTGATTTCACTGAGGAGATAAAGAAAAGAAGGTAAAGTAGAGCTGGAGCAATCTAAGTTACAAACATTGTGCCGTAAAAATAGAGTGCAACCACTACAGAAAGGGGTCAGGGTGGCGGGGAGGAGCAGTTACAGCATAGACTGTAGTGACAGAATAAGGAAATAAAGTAGATGCTAGTATATAACTACTTATTCACGAGAAGAAGAACAAGCACGTATTTAAGCCAATAGCCACTCTTTCGTCCATGGCGAATGTTTTTCTGATGTCATCTGTGGTGGTAGCTGGCAATACTCTAGACTCGAAGGCCATCAAAATAACACAGTAACACGACAGCATTATTTATTGAAGAAGAGACATGCAGTGAGGCCAAAAACCAAACCTGACTTAGCAGCTAACGTGCTTGTGTTTGGGAGTCTCTCCTTCCTATCCTTTGAACTGAACTGAGTACACAAAATAGGTAATTTCAGTAAAATATCCAGTTTAATGTGCCCCTTTTCTAGAAAAAATTGACCAAAAATAATTACTTATTTTATCTGAATACGGTTTAACTGAAATATTGGAGAGTTAGGAGGCCTAGGTTAATTGCAAAGTCAAGCAGAAAGAAGAAGGTACTGCTGCTAGGTAGTTCGCACGGTAGAGTTGTGTGCCAGCTGTTGCAGGAAGTGTTGGGGAGATAGTACCAGGTCACCAGCATTGTGAAGCCTAGTGCAAGGTTGGCTCAGGTGACTGACAGCATAGGTGATTTATGTAGGAATTTTACATAGGAGGATCAGGTACAGATAGTGGGTGGAACAGGGAACGGTCTTGATAGGGACGGGAAGTATGATGTAGGTGGTGACCTGGTAAAGATAGCTACTCAAACTGGTGGCGCTAATGTGCATTTCGTGCTACTGCTTCAGCGTCATGATCGACCTCATCTTAATGCGGCTATTAGGAGCGTTAACATGGGGCTGGAGAGGGCACTGACGGCAGAGGGCATGAGTCACATTTCAGTGGTGCCAGCTGAGTCTATCAGCAGATCAGGTTTCACTAGGCATGGACTGCACCTCAATAGGTTTGGGAAGGGGAGGCTGGCAAAGCTTAAAGGTGTCAATGTAGTGGGTGGTGGTGGGATCACTCACGGAAAAATTCCTGTAGAAGTTGGTCTTGGACGTGCACCTTTTATAGATTCAAATCAGCTGATAGGTATGCCTGCTTAAACAAAGCCCCTCTATCTAAGTGCTCATCTTCAGAGGATGTCACTTTTCCAAGTAGAGAAGGAATTAGCATATTTCTTCGAAATATAAGAGGTATCAGAAATAAAGTTAGTGAAATGCTTACAGATGTTGACTTTGAAAGTATTGGTATGCTGGAGCAATTGTGAGGACAATTCAGAGGATTCCTTTATCAGGATACAGATAAGTTGGCTGTTTTTCAAGAAGTTCATTGCACGATGGGGCAGTGGCTATGTACGTAAAAAAAATAAAAAAATGCAGTATTCCATTTTAGTCCATAGACCTATCACGGCACTGCACTGAACAGATATTTGGAAGTTGTGCAGGGGCATTTGAATTCAGTTAAAATAAATCTCTAATTGTTGTTGTTTACAGGTGCTCTAACTCTGACTTCAGAGCATTTCTGCTCAAACTAGAGAGGGCTCTTGATTCACTTTGTAGGAAGTGCCCGAAATTGGTCATATGTGGCGACTTCAATATAAATGTTGTTTTTTGATGGTGCAAGAAAAATGATGTTGGAAGATGTCCTAAATTTATATGATCTGATGCAGATTGTGTTTTTTCCAGCTAGGGTGCAGGGGAACAGTAGCACAGCCATAGACAATATTTTTATTCATTCTTCATTACTAGGTGGGCATTCTGTTAGAAAAAGCGTTAATGGCCTTTCAAACCATGATGAACAAATTTTAACACTAAAAGACTTTTGTACTCAAACAAATGTCACATGTAATTACAAGCTATGTAGGAATTAATCCAACAGCAATAGAGAGTGTTTTAAACCTTGTCAACGAACAAGAGTGGCAGGATGTTTCTAGTAGCGATAACATAGATAACAAATACTCGTATAATGCTTTCCTTAACACATTTCTCGTGCTCTTTGAGGGTTGTTTTCCATTATAACTTCTAAACGGGGTACTAGCAGTAGTAGGTAGCCCAGGAGGTTACCTAGCGTGATGAGCATACCATGTACAACAAAGCGTGAATTATATAAAAATGTTAGAAGTAGTCACAATCGAGGTGCAGTGGCCCATTACAAACAGAACTGTGACGTCCTTAAAGATGTTATTAGGAAGGCAAAGAGTATGTGGTATGCAAACAGAATAGCTAACTCACAGGATAAAATTAAAATCATATGGTCAGTTGTGAAGGAAGTGTCTGACCTGCAGCACAAGGTGACGACATAAAGTCAGTTCGCAGTAAAATATTCCTGTTACTGATAAATCAGATATACGTACAGTATTTAACAATCCTATGCTGAGCATTGCTAGCGAATTAAATAAAAATTTAGCTTCTGCGGGGAATCATATAACTCTCTTGGCAAATGATTTCCCGAGGCCGATGTCTGAAATACACATCTTTGATACAGACAAAGGGGTGATAGTGTCAATAATTAAATCACTGAAGACTAAGGACTCTCATGGCTATGATGGAGTGCCTAGCAGAATGTTAAAGTACTGTGCTGTACATGTTAGCCCTGTATTTAGCCGCATTTGTAATTTTTCCTTTAGGAATGGTCAATTTCCTGAACGATTAAAGTACACAGCAGTAAAACCGCTTTCTAAAAAGGGAGAAGGGGATAACGTTGACAATTTTAGATCTATTTCTATGCCATCAGTGTTTGCTAAAGTTATTGGGAAGGCTGTGTATGTAAGGATAATTGATCATTTTATATTACACGGTTTGCTATCAAATGAACAGTTCAGCTTTAGAAGTCGTTTAACAACTGAAAATGCTATACTCTCTTTTCACTGTGAGGTGCTGAATGGTTTAAACAAGGTTTCGAACGCTAGGCATATTTTTTATTCAACTAAGGCGTTTGATTGTGTTGATCACAAAATATTGCTCCAGAAGTTGGACCATTACGAAATATGGGGAGTAGCTCACAATTGGTTCACCTCTTACCTTAGCAACAGACAGCAAACGGTCATTATTCACAATGATGAGAATGGCTTTGATGTGGGGCCTTAACAGGATATGGCCAAGGGCGGGCGGGGGGGGGGGGGGGGGGGAGGGGAGGGGGTTGCTCCAAGTATCAGTGTAGGTGCCACTCCTGTTCCTTATTTATATAAATGATATGCCCTCTGGTATTACAGCTAACTATACAATGTTTCTGTTTGCTGATGACAATAGCATAGTAGTAAACGATGGTGTGTACAACACTGGCTCGGTTTCAAATAGTACAAATAGTAGAGTTCATGACCTAAATTCATGGCTTGTAGAAAATAAACTATCACTAAATTACAGTAAGACTTAGCTTTTATAGTTTCTAGCTCACAATTTAACAAAACCTGGCGTTTTAATTTCGCAGAATTGACATGTGATTAGTGAAACTGAACTGTTCAAAATTTCTAGATGTTCAGATAGATAGTAAAGTGTCATGGAAAGCCCACGTTCAGGATCTCGTTCAAAGATTAATGCTGCCGTTCTTATTATTCGAACGGTATCTGAAGTGAGTGATCGTTCGACACGAAAATTAGTCTACTTTTCTTATTTTCATTCGCTTATGTCGTATGGTATTTTTTCTGGGGTAACTCTTCCCATTCTAAAATAATATTTTTGGCTCAGAAACGGGCGGTTCGGCCAATAGGTGGTGTTAAGTTCAAGAACCTCTTGTCACTCCTGTTCACGAGTATGGGTACTTTGACATTGACCTCTCAATACATACATTCCTTACTGTCATTTCTACATTTCTTGTTAACAATATTAGCTTATTCCCAACAATAAGCAGCTTTCACTCACTTAATATTCGGCAGAAATCAAACCTGCATTTGGATCGGACTTCCTTAACTCTTGTGCAGAAACGTGTGCAATATATTGCTGTACCCATTTTCAATAACCTACCACTTGAATTAAAAAATCTTAGTAGTAATCCACGCTCTTTCAAATCGAAACTGAAGAATTTCCTTGTGGGTCTCTCCTTCTATTCTGTCGAGAAGTTCCTTGAAAAAGTAAGCTGATTCTTGTTGTGTTGCTGATTGCGTTTATTTATGGATTGACTTTTTTCGGATTCGTAAACATTTTATTTTTTTCTGTTATTACTTTTATGTTGTAATTTAAGTACTGACATGTTCCATGACCTTGGAGATTTTCTCCTCAATGTGGTTCTACGGAACTTGACGTGTAAATAAATAAATAAATAAATAAATGTTTTCACTACGCAATGTGAAAGAAACGGGGCCACCAACGAATACTTGAATGACTAAATCACAGTTACTCATGGTGGCGTCGTAGCATGATTTGGAATTGCAGAAGTGACCTCCATTGTAGGCATATCATGTGTTACGAGGACGTAGAAATACGCATTAAAAGAGTAGCATCTACCCACGAAGAACTTCAATACATCGAGCACAGTCTGTAGCAGAATAAAGTCTCTAATCGCGGCAATGCTAAGTTACCTTCAGGCTGTAAAAGCATACAAAGAATACATGCACGTGTCTCTTCTTCTAACATGTTGCTTAGCAGCAACTTGCCATGCATTTCTGTCTTAGGTCTTCCACTTGAAAGCGGTATAGGCTGTACAGCCGGTATCCTCCATGATCTGATTGATGTATTCAAGTCTCTGTCTGTCTGTTGAAGTCTTCTCTTCTAATGTCCGTGCGATGATACTTGTAGTGATACCATCATATTTCAGCAGATGGCAAATTCATGTGTCCCTTCTGTGCTGGATATGCTGCAAGAGACATGGCTTCTCTTCCTCCACTTTGCAGAGCACATCTTCGATTGATATTTTGTCTACCCAGGAAACCTTAAGCATTCTGGTATATCATCAGATCTTGAAGGCTATTACTACGCAGTCTTGAACATGGCTATGAACAAAACTCTGAATTGGCTTCGATTAGTAAAGTAAACAGGAATCAGTTGAGGGAAGTTTATTTGTTAAGGTTTGACCTTGGTTTCGATACTACTATGAGTATTTTCTCCAGAAATATGCGATGTTACCTAAAAAAATTAGGAGAGTCCAAACAGTAATTTCTTGTTACCAACTACGATATAGAATAATTAAAATTCATAGTTGGAAACTGAAACCATTACTTTCTTTGTTACATTGATTTAAACGTGTCTCATGAATAATGAACGAACCACGTTTTAATCAACGTAACTAAGTTAGAAATTGTTTCTGTGTTCAACAGCTGATTTTAATAGTTTTTTATCGTAATTGGTAGCTAGAAATTATTGTTTGGACTGTCATAACTTTTAGGTAATATCTTGTACTTTTAAAGGAAATACTCATTGTAGTATAGAAACGTGGGTCATGTTTAAATAAATAAATTTCCAGGAATTGATTGGCTGTTTACTTTACTAACCGAATACTACTACTTTGCAGTTTTCTGCTTCTTCGAGTGTTCATGTTTCACTTCCGTACAGCAGCGCACTCGAGACAAATGTCTTTATCACGTCTTTTCTGAGATATTACCCACGCAGATAGATGTGAAAAGATTTAGCATAAAGCTAAAATTAATAATATAACTAAATGCTAATTAATTCAAGTTATTCGTTAAAGTCTGCCTTGTAAGCCGTTAGGCTAGGTACACCCAGCAGCATTCCGAAATATAGTAGCACATGCAGAAGCGAAAAAGCATATTTTATGTATTCATGAAAATGTAGATTACCTAAGGTAAAATTTGAATGCATGCAGTCAGAAGAGGGCGGTCCAATTTCACACAGCTCTGGGTGTAGCATCTGGACCAAGAAGGCAACGTGTTACAGGACGGACGCAAAAGCCCGTAGCATCATCCAGATGTGAGAAACGTGTATGCGCTTTTTGCCCTAGGAGACAGAACCACATCCCGTTGTGTTCTTCCAGCTTATAAATTCTGTAATTTAGTTTCATTTCATCACTACAGATTGAACTATTCATAGGTCACAGGCAGCAGCGCCTCATAAAAGAGTAGTATTACTAATTAAACGCAATCTCTGCAGTAAAAAGTGACAAATTTCTGAGTAAATTCGTATTATTACTTTTCATTTTAACAATGAAATGTGACCAAAGAAAAAACGCAAGATGTAGGGCAAAAAACATGACAGGTGTACAATAAAGCTCAAACAGATTTGAAAATACAGTTTTATTGGAAGTTTTTTTAAAAATTTTCCTTACACTCAATAGATACGTCTACGATGTATCCAGAATATAATTATGATTGGACGACAGATTTTCGTTAAGTTCTCTGCATTAGTAACTCAATTTCATGGCTACACGAAAGAAATTTACGATGCTGCATGGAATAATGACTAGCGACCAGTTGAGGACGAAAATACATGTCGCTGTTAACGTACAATCTATAGACTCCGAGGAGAACTGAGCAGTATTGAACTTGAGGCTGAAGTAGGCATAACTGCTGTCAAAAGCGGGTTACATAAGCATTAGGGCAGGGCCGGCCAGAAATTCTGCACGCGTGCGGTGCTCGTGCACATGTGCAATTTCCGGGTCACAGTGTGCACGCCGCAGCCGTCAGCGTTCATGCAGTGCATGTTTCTACGCACAGATGTCGCTTTATCCACTTGCTGGATACTCTGTACCGGCGCATTCTAGTGCTCTTTCCACAGCTTGCAAGCCAACCATGGGAAGGTATTTCGCGTATTAAACATTTAAATACTGTCACAGTCTAATCATTGAGACGTCTACTTTTATGTTAACACTTTACCCCAGTAATACATGTAATACAGTTAACAACCGTGGGTTTTTATTAAGGAAGCTTGACTGAGTGCAGGTCAATACGCGTAAAGTTTTTGAGCTAGTATTTAAGAAAGAGAGCACTTAGCGACTTCCAACGAACCTTATTCATGATTTCAAATAACATTAAACTAATACAAGGTTTCCTATAACTAATTCTCGGTGCCCTCAGTTACACCCACATAATTTCCGTCTCCCTGACCTCTGAACAGAATGATAACCTCTCGATGATCTCCTGTTATTTCAATACCATTAGTGCTATATCTTACATCAGTTCCGTCTGAAATCTGCATAATAACCGACAGTTAGATGAATGTTACGTTTTATCGACTTCAGCAGAGCGTAGCCCTTCACACATTTAAAAAAAAAAAAAAAAAAAAAAAAAAAAAAAAAACAATAATCTAAATGTAAGTATACATTGAAACAATCGGCTTAATGACCAGTTTTCCTCTTGCTTGTACCACATAAACAGGGAAGTGGAGCCGCCGCCGTTCATTTTGGACACATGTCTAATAACAGATGTCGCTGTCGCTCCCTGTCGCACACGTGCGCACATGTGCAGCACTTCCGCACGTCTGCACACTGTGCAGCGTTTGGCCGGCCCTGTATTAGGGTTACAACTTTGCTTCCATCGTTTTGCAACAGATGGCTGTAGCAGCAAGTGACGGTGCACGTCGTAGTCCTTAAGTTCGTATAATAAGCTTAGGTTTTTGCAAACATAGGGCCATCAGAATATTAGTCGATACGTTATTTCATCAGCAAGCAATTGACAACTGGATACTTCAACTTACGACCCCAATTGTCGTCTTTTGCGGGTAGTTATAATCTTCTCCTTTAATATGAGGAAATCTGCGGCCGAGGATCATAAAATGCTGAGTAACACCAATGGTTATACACCTGTTAGTAAAGAACGTGTAGAGAATGGTCTCCACGCTGGTTTCGACGTCGAAGGCCAGAATGGCGGTGGAAGAGAGAAGGTTTTCGAAGCTACTGAAACCGATGACAACAGGAGATCGTTATCGAAATGAGCAGGGGCATTTGAAACGAGAACTGAAAGACAAACGGCCACAAGACAGTGATAGACATGAAAAGCTGATTTTGCAGCATGAGAATGTTCGGCCCCAGGCCGCAAAATTTGTCGTCGGCATGTAATAGCCCCGCTCACCTCCTTCCCTCCCCGAAACCGGTAGTGGCCTATGCATTGGAAAGAAAAGAACAATCTTGCAACTGAAGCGGTATTTAAATCTCTATTATACTTGAAAAAGTTGAATTGGGAAGTCTTCCCCAAACCGCTGTATTCTTCTGACTTTTCTCCCACTGACCTCTTACAAACAGTCGCACACGGCCTGGCTGACCAGCACTTCCGGTCATATGAAGAGTTGCAAATTTGGATCGATTCGTGGATCTCCTCAAAAGACGCCGAGTTCTTCCGCCGCGGGGTTCGTTAACACTTGCAGCAAACGTCCTAAATTATTTGCTGGATGTTTTCCAAGCTCTGTGTTCCTCTTCTGTTTTTGTCCTCTACACCTCCCTCCAGTACCATGAAAATTACTCCCTGATGCCTTATCAGGTGTCCTATCATTCTGTACGGCCCCTTGACAGTGTTTTCCACGTATTACTTTCCTCCTCGATTCTGCGCAGAACCTCCTCATTCCTCACATTATTAGACCACCAAATTTTAAAAATTCGCCTGTAGCTTCAAATCACAAATGGTTGGATTCTCTTCTGTTCAGGTTTTCCCACAGTCCATGTTTCACTACCATACAATGCTGTGCTCCAAACGCACATGCTCAGAAATTTCTTCCTCAAATTAAAGCCTACTTTTAATACTAGTAGACTTTCCTTGGCAGAAATTCTGTTTTGATCAGTGCTAGTCACTTTTGATGCCCCCATTTCTCCGTCCGTCATTGGTTATTTTGCTGCTTAGAGAGTAGAACTCCCTAACTTAATTTACCTTGAGACCATCAATCCTGATGATAAGTTTCTCAGTGTTCTCATTTCTGCTGCATCTCATTACTTTCGTCTTTCTTCCATTTATCCATAGTCCATATTCTGTAGTCATTAGACTGTCAGCAGATCATGTAATTCTTCTTCACTTTCATTCAGGACAGCAATGCCATCTGCAAGCACATCATTGATATCCTTTCACCTTGAATTTTAATTCCACTCCTGAATCTTTCTTTTATTACCATGATTGCTACTTCCATGTACAGATTGAACAGTAGGGACGAAAGACTACATCTCTGTCTTACACCGTTTCTTTTCCGAGCACTTCGTTCTTTGTCTTCCACCGTTATTGTTTGGCTGCTGTACTTGTCAAGTATTACCCGTCTCTCCCTATAGCTTAACCCTATTTCCCTCAGAATTTCAAATATCTTCTACCATTTGACATTGTCGAATGTTTTTTCCAGGTCGACAAATCCTATGAATGTGTCTTGATTTTTCTTTAGTTTTGCCTCCATTATCAACGTCGGGACTGCCTCTCTGGTGCCTTTACCTTTCCTAAAGCCAAACTGCTCGTCATCTGCTACACCCTCGATTTTATTTTATATTGTTCTGTACATTCATCTTGTCAGCAACTTGGATGCATGAGCTGTTAAGCTGATAGTGCGATAATTCTTATACTCGTCAGCTCTTGCAGTCTTCGGAATTGTGTGGATGACACTTTTCTGAAAGTAAAATGGTACATCGCCAGTCTCAGACATTTTACACACCTACGTGAATATTTGTTTTCTTGCCAATTCTCCCGGTGATTTTAGAAATTCTGATGGAATGTTATCTATCCTTTCTGCCTTATTAGATCTTAAGTCTTTCAAAGCTCTTTTAAATTCTGATTCTAATACTAGATCCATTATATCTTATAAATTAACTCCTGTTTCTTCTTCTATCATATCAATAAAAATCTTCTCCCTCGTAGGGGCCTTTAGTGTTCACTTTCCACCTATTCGCTCTGTTCTCTGCATTTAACAGTGGGACTCCTGTTACACTCTTAATGTTACTACCCTTGCTATGAATTTCATCGAAGTTTGTTTAGACTTTTCTGTATACTGAGACGGTAATTACCACAATCACTTCTATTTCGATTTCTTCACATTCTTCATGCAGCCATTTCGTTTTGGCTTTCCTGAACTTCCTATTTATTTCATTCCTCAGCGACATGTATATTTGTATTAGTGAATTTCCGTGAAAGTTTTTGTACTTCCTCCTTTCATCGATCAACTTAAGTATTTTCTTCTGTTATCCATAGTGTCTTCGCAGTTACCTTCTTTGTACCTAGGTTTTTCTCTACAATTTCTGATTGTCCTTTTTAGAGATGTGCAATCCTCTACAGCTGAACTGCTCATTCAGCTATTCCTTTTCGCAGTATCTATATTCTTAAAGAACTTCCATCATATCTGTTGATTCCTTAGTACTTCCGTATTCAGCTTCTTTGCGTATTTGATTCTTCCTGAGTAATCTTTTAAATTTCAGCCCACTCTTCATCACTACCACATTGTGGTCTGAGTCTATTGCTTCCTTACAGTCCAGTATATTTGCTTCCTTGCAATCCAATATCTGATCTCGATAACTCTCTCTGATCAGCTGGAATAGCCCCATGTCTTCGGGTCGTTTCCAAGAATACCTCCTCCTCTTGTGATTCTTGAACAGAGTATTCGCTATTAGTAGCTGAAATTTATTGCAAAACTCAACTAGCCTTTCTCCGCTCTCAGTCCTGGTATCAAGCCTCTATTCTCCCCTAATCTTTTCTTCCATTCCTTACCCTAAAATCGCATTCCAGTTCCTCATGACTATTAGTTTTCATCTCCGTTTATGTACTGAACTAACCGTTCAGTGTTCTCACATACTTTCTGTTTCTCTTCATCATCAGCTTACGACGTCGGCTTGTGTACCTGAACTATCGTTGTCGGTGTTGGTTTTGCTGTCGATTCTGATGAGAACAATCCTATCGCCGAACTATGTACAGTAACACAGTGGCCTTCCTATTCATTTTCGTATCCTGCCTGAAAGATGGAAGAACGCAGTGGCCAGAGGTTGCTAGTACTTTGGGATCGTAAAGTTGTTGTAAGTTTTCACAATAACTTCAAGAAAAGAACAGCGGAAACGAAGTTTTAGATCTAATAAATGGAACAGGTTTGTTTCCAATCAAGTTCATACCGTCGACATTTGCAGCGTGGTGCAAATATTTTTGGGGCGATACGCAGTACAAACATAAATGGTGATAAAATATGGACCTAAATGAAATTACCCTGCAACGAGCCAGAGGAAACCACGGGCCCCATGTGCCCAAATACTCAGAAAATATCCCTGAACGGGTGCCGAAGTTTTTTCGGTTACACCCTGAAGATACTAGACTTACACGATCCGGCAGAAGCAAGTATCCTCTTTTCTCTGTTCAAAAATGGCTCTGAGCACTATGGGACTTAACATATATGGTCATCAGTCCCCTAGAACTTGGAACTACTTAAACCTAACTAACCTAAGGACAGAACACAACACCCAGTCATCACGAGGCAGAGAAAATCCCTGACCCTGCCGGGAATCGAACCCGGGCGCTGGAAGCGAAACGCTACCGCACGACCACGAGCTGTGGACGACTTTCCCTATAGCACCGTATCTTTGTTACACCAACGCGTCGCAGAATCCTCAACCCTCATACTGCCTATCTTAGTATCCACTCTGTATTTATTTTCGTCTGATAAAAATGGTTAAAACACGTGGAACGTCGAGATAAATGGGTGTTGCTTCCCAACGAACTTGAAAGGTAATGGAGACTGTAGCGAGTTAGCGTGTAATCGTGAGAAACAACATGAATGTGATCTACTCAAGAAATACAATTAAAACAAAGGTTGCAGGTAGTCATTTCAGTTAAGCTGCATACTAACGCTAGTTCGTAGTGAGCCAGCATCGTCACAGTTTTGAAACTACGAAGTTTTATTCATCCTAGGGCAATTCATTTCTTAAGGCATTCTTATTTATTTTTATAGAAGTATTGATGCCACCTGAAGACAAACGTTTGGCTCTAAAGTGGCAGCTGTGCTTTTTTTTTAATAACATAAAACAAAACCAAATTGAGCCTGATTGATGCTGTGTAAGATCAACATTCAACATTTTGATTGTCTGATGATTGCTCAGTACGTTTCAGGTAGCCAATGGCCTTACCGCAGTGGTGACACTGGTTCCTGTCAAATCAACGAAGTTAAGCGCTGTCGGGCTGGGCTAGTACTTGGATGGGTGACCATCCGGTCTGATGAGCGCTATTGGCAAGCGACGTGCACTCAGCCCTTGTGAGGCAAACTGAGGAGATACTTGATTGAGAAGTAGCGGCTCCGGTCTCTTAAACTGATTTACTGCCGGGATAGTTGGTGTGCTGACCACATACCCCATCCATATCCAGTGACGCGTGTGACTGAGGATAACACGGCGGCCGGTCGGTACCGTTAGCTTTCGAGGCCTTTTCAGATGGAGTTTATTTTAGTCTTAAGGTTGAGGTAGCTTTAAAGAGCTAAATTTGGTCACTAGCAGTGTTAAAGTAATGTGTTGGGAGCGTTGAAATGTTTTCAGTGAGTGTTACATAGCAGATTTCGAATATAAAGTTTCGTGGTGTGCAAAACGTATGGACGAAAATGGCATAGCTCTCCGAAACTTGGACCGTAGGTAGAAAGAACTTCTTCTTCAGTATAGTACAGCACAGAAGGTAACTGAAAGTAATGACTAATTTAAAAAAAATTACACTAAGGGCACCGTTATTTGTGATGGTCTCCTGTAAATTACAAAAGGCGGTAAATGGCTCGTAATAGGGTGTGTGATCATGGACGGCAATGCATTCTCTGAAGTGTGCTTACATGCTGGCCACGAGGTTGGTAAGAACTTCGGTGGTTGGGCGTTCCATTATTCCAGCAACGCGGGTGAAGACTGCTGGATGGTAGTTTATGCACATGGACTCGCTGCAGTACGTCTGCCCAGTGCTCAATGGGGGACAGATCCGGAGATCTTGCTGGCCAAGGTAGTTGACTTACACCTTCTAGAGCACGTTGGGTGGCACGGGATACATGCGGACGTGCTTTGTCCTGTTGGAACAGCAAGTTCCCTTGCCGGTCTAGGAATGGTAGAACGATGGATTCGATGACGGTTTGGATGTACCGTGCACTATTCAGTGTCCCCTCGACGATCACCAGAGGTGTATGGCCAGTGTAGGAGATCGCTCCCCACACCATGATGCCGGGTGTTGGCCCTGTGTGCCTCGGTCGTATGCAGTCCTGATTGTGGCGCTCACCTGCACGGCGCCAAACACGCATACGACCATCATTGGCACCAAGGCAGAAGCGACTCTCATCGCTGAAGACGACACGTCTCCATTCGTCCCTCCATTCACGCCTGTCGCGACACCACTGGAGGCGGGCTGCACGATGTTGGGGCGTGAGCGGAAGACGGCCTAACGGTGTGCGGGACCGTAGCCCAGCTTCATGGAGACGGTTGCGAATGGTCCTCGCCGATACCCCAGGAGCAACAGTGTCCCTAATTTGCTGGGAAGTGGCGGTGCGGTCCCCTACGGCACTGCGTAGGATCCTACGGTCTTGGCGTGCATCCGTGCGTCGCTGCGGTCCGGTCCCAGGTCGACGGGCACGTGCACCTTCCGCCGACCACTGGCGCCAACATCGATGTACTGTGGAGACCTCACGCCCCACGTGTTGAGCAATTCGGCGGTACGTCCACCCGGCCTCCCGCATGCCCACTATACGCCCTCGCTCAAAGTCCGTCAACTGCACATGCGGTTCACGTCCACGCTGTCGCGGCATGCTACCAGTGTTAAAGACTGCGATGGAGCTCCGTATGCCACGGCAAACTGGCTGACACTGACGGCGGCGGTGCACAAATGCTGCGCAGCTAGCGCCATTCGACGGCCAACACCGCGGTTCCTGGTGTGTCCGCTGTGCCGTGCGTGTGATCATTGCTTGCACAGGCCTCTCGCAGTGTCCGGAGCAAGTATGGTGGGTCTGACACACCGGTGTCAATGTGTTCTTTTTTCCTTTTACAGGAGTGTATAATGGAAAGCAGTTCATAGTAAACAAATATTTTGTTTATTACGTAAATAACAATGAATATTATACATATTCTGCAACTTTGTGGCTATTTTATTTTCACCCAAATATATTCCACCCATTCGTATCTGCACATGACCTTTCTGCAGAGTGATGCGGAGTGAATTACAGATGGCTGAAACAAATTTGACTGAAAACAAAATAACCGTTAACTTCCAAGAAGCGTTGCCTGGCGAGCGCCCAGGCTCGGGACGACGAAATACATCGAACAGCTCGGCTGTCGAGGCGGGGGACACGAGAAGTGTTTTGTGCGTCGCCAAGGGAACATCCTATAATGTTTAGGGTTGTTAATAGAAATGAGTAGCTCGAGTCGGGATACTCTTAACTACCGAAACTTAATTCCTAGGTTGTGTACTGTGCAATCATGTTTGGATTCCTGTTGGGAAAATGGACTGATGCCTAATAATTTCAGGAATGTGTGGATAGTCATGGAGAAAGCCGTATGAAACATCGTAACAAAGGCGTCGATGCCGATTTCCCATTTAAGTTGTCCGGTGCAAGGTGTAAGGAAAGGGCACTGATAAGGAAAAACACATGCTTCGACAACTGTAAGTTGGCCATCGAAAAAAGCGTTATTTTAGTGTCGTGTTGAGTAAGAGACCGCTTCCGAAATTGTGTTATCAATAGACACCGTTTGTAACTACTACGGATTCTGTTGAGAAGTTTGCAAAATGACAGTCACAAATAGTACTGTTCCTATTGGTGAACAAAACAAGATAGTTGAAATAAACGAATCCCACATAGCCCTCGGAAATACAAGAGAGGATTAGCACTAAAAGACGAAATTGAACACATGTGGATGTTTGGAGGCACTGAAAGGAAATCCTGGAAGTGTTTCATATTTCGAGTGTATTCGAGGGACAAGAAAATTTAAGTGTTTTTCATAAAGCATATTATCTTGACACGGACGGAAGTTACAGCAGACGGCCTTAGGTCCTAGAAAACCTTTATGAAAGTAGGATTCTGACATGAATTTGTAAATCATTCTGTGAAATTTGTCTCTTCGAACATACTCTCTGTCCACACACAGAATATAGAACGCTCTTCGAAATCCATCAAATCATCAATTAAAAGAGATGGCTGACCGGGAGACAGGAACGAATTGTTCATTTTCCAGTACCTGTACTTTCACAATCTGCGGTTGCGTGGGAAAATTCACACTTCTCAGACACTTCCAATATTCCTTAGAGACTATTCTACAGTTTATCCGTGTTAAGGGAAACAAGGATTGCTGCCGACGGCATATACAGGTCGAAGGAGAGTCCGTGAAGAAGACGTGGCTGAAGAGAAAAGTAAGTGAAATTAGTAGTTTCCATTGTCATTAACGTTAACTTAGTAAATATTTCTCTATTATCGTCGCTCTACTCACCACAATAAACAGTATTCATATTTGTCGACACGAGGGCCGTGCGGTAGATATATATGGTTCCGAGCGCGTGGTTTGGATAGGAAACTCTTCTTGAAATTTACTATAACCATTCAGGTAGAAAGGAAGGACAACAATTAGTACTATCTACATGCCAAAAAAAAACTGAAACAGCTAGTGAGGATATTATCTGGAAATGTTAAGAATAAATATTAGATTATTAGTGGAACAAATTGTAATTCGTTAGGCGTTCAACGTTCACTGGGAAACTGATCTATGAAGAACTGAGAGAGAGAGTCAAAATTGTAAAATAGTAATTACTGAATCAGTGATGACTGGTCATTCATGGCTAGTGGACAATGGTTCAGGAGCCGGCCGGGGTGGAAGAGCGGTTTTAGGCGCTACAGTCTGGAACCGCGCGACCGCTACGACCGCAGGTTCGAAGCCTGCCTCGGGCATGGATGTGTGTGATGTCCTTAGGTTAGTTGGGTTTAAGTAGTTCTAAGTTCTAGTGGACTGATGACCTCAGAAACTAGGTCACATAGTACTCAGAACTATTTGAACCATTTGAACTAGTTCAGGTAGGATAACGTTTCATTGGCTACATTTGTCAACAGTCCACATCATTCTGCCTAGAGTTGCGCTCTGCCAAAACTACGGTTCAGCAGTTTTGATATAGTACATAAATGACTTAGTAAATGATAGAATTACGGGCATTATTGGTAACACCGCTAGGGAAAAAAACACAGTCCGCAGCTCGTGGTCGTCCGGTAGTGTTCTTGCTTCTCACGCGCGGGTTCCCGGGTTCGATTCCCGGCGGCGTCATGGATTTTCTCTGCCTCGTGATGACCGGGTGTTGTGAGATGTCCTTGGGTTAGTTAGGTGTAAGTATTTTTAAGTTCTAGGGGACTGATGACCAAAGATGTTAAGTTCAATAGTGCTCAGAGCCAGCCAAAGAAACACAAATCAATGTGTGAATGAGGCACTGCTTTTTGCTGGTCCATTTGTTTGTTTTGCTCATAATTAGAACCGTATATCGTTCAATGTTAGTTTGTTATGTATTATATATCCTTAAAAAATATAAAATGCTTGTAATAAGAAAAAAATAGCTGTTCCTTTACCTTCTTCTGCCATTTTATGTGACCAGAACAATTACTTTTGATGCAAGTGTAACTTACATGCACAAAATAAAATAAATCTGTATAATTATTGTTGTTATTGTGTACTCAATTGAACGTTCTTCATCATGATAAATGGCGAAATTGATAAATGCGTAAGTTGTTTAGCAATAACAGCTCGATGAAGCACTGAAGCGATGCCTGATACGTGAAATTTAAAATTCTCCCGGCGAACAGACTGTTCCATAAAATTTCGGGAAAACTGCCGGATGACTGTAACTTGCTTCTACGACATTTCGGCGCAGGGTATTCTGCCCATCTTCAGGTGCTCGAGCGCATGCGACTCTGCTTTAAGTCTATGCGCTGCTCTGCGCAGCGCCCCCCCCCCCCCCCCCCCCACTCCCACCCCCACCCCCTAGCCACCGAGGTGACAACATCGAAACCATTGTCTTCGCACGGTAAGATCGCAGGACGACTCCAGTTTTTCTATAGTCGGGTACCAAGCAGAATTTAACTGGCAACTGCCATCTCGATTCATATAAGGGATTCGGGCCGACATATTTCCACTGATTCCTTGACGACTGAGCTCCAGAAGCTTGACGTATGGGCAAAAAGTTTTGTTAAATAACATATTACAGTGCTCAGCGATTGCGAACTTATTTCCTTGGAATGGCGACTATGCCGCTGATGTTCTATAATGCGACCCTGTACGGTGCGCGTCGTTTGCCCTACATAAGATTTTGCCACATTTACGCGCAATCCTGCAAATATCAGTTTTGTGAAACTTTAAGTCGTCTTTAACAGATGCCAACAGAGCTCGTATTTTGGATTGATGTCCAAAGATTACTTTAACTTTATGTCTTCTAAATATTCTGCCTATTTTCGCTGAAATATTTCCAATGTATGGCATACACGCTATCGTTCGGAAGGCCTCACCCTCTTCCTTGTTCTGTCGTTTGTAGCTCTGTAACGCTCTCTGTACTTTGTGAGACGAGTATACAATATTCAGGAACAAATTTTGCAGGTGTTCCAGTTCCGTTTACAGGTTACCGGCTTATGAGATGGTATGGGCTGCCGGAATCAAGGTCCTTAGAACGCACATTCTTTGCGCAGGATGGTAACAACTAGTTGATTGTAACTAAAGTCCAGTATGAGTGACCTTTCGAAACACTGATGTCCAATTGTGCCATCGCTCTTACGTTGCATCAAGACGTCTACAAACGTCAAGCAACTATATTTCTCCACCTCCATAGTAAATTTTATTATTTCATGTATGACATTCAGATGTTCAAGGACTCCTCGGACACTGTCCAAACCATGAGATCAAAGTATAAAAGTGTCGTCAGCGATGGTCAAAATACTGTCACTTTTACAATAAATGACGACTGTCTATTCCCTTACGAATGGAGACGGCGGTTTCCAGTTAGTCTGCATGGGATCTGATCACAGAAAAACTTCGTGCGCTGTGTAATCAGTGTCGCCCTGCGATCTTACCATGCGAAGACAATAGTTGTTTGGCATGTTTTAAAATTTTTTTGGGAGCAATATGAAAAATCTATGTTGTTTTTATTTTACTGCTACATCACTCTTTTCCGCACTAGAAATCAACAATTTTCGAACAAAACCTGAATTACACAATGACAACTTTAATTCCACTATAAAATCTATTTATTTTGAAGTAACAGACAGGACGATAACTATGTAGAACAAAAATGTTTCGTAGGTTACTTGGCGCTTTATATATACACGGTTTCTAGTAAGACACTGATCGAATATGCAAACAAACCGTTCGAAATGTGACTCCAGAAAGCTATGTGTTATGTACATAATTCCGCTTAGTCAGAGTGTACACAACTTTCCCAATAGAGCGCGCCCCGCTAAGCACAACAGCGCAGGCGCAGCGCTCGTCCGTCTCCGCACTACGAAATGGCGCTGTCTTAGAGACGGACCTAATTCTGCTTCCGCCGATCCACGCATTAATATGTAATGCAGCCAACGAGATTGCTGCTAACGTAGAACCTTTTCTCCTCGCGGATCACACTCGCGCAGTGATACCTGAACGCTCGAGGTATTATAACGAGTGTACAGACCTCCGATTAGTCAGTCTGCATTAGTCTGCACTAGTCTGTACCAGTCTGTACCAGTCTATAGTCAAGTTTCAGTCTGCGCCTAATAGAATTATCAGATTCCTGTACATAGCCATGAAGAGAAATGTATAGACACTTTGCCAAGTATGAGAGATATGTGAGAATAAGATTAGCCTACCAAGACCAAAGGAACTTCAGATTGTCAATTGTAAACAGCATTCAGAATCAAGTTACGTAATGTCTATGATTTTTATTATTTTAATAAATGTGTGTGAAAATTATTCAAGTTCTGTTTAAAGTTGGTCACCGTCAATCTGCTACTCTAAGTGTGCAAGTGGCATTTCTATCGTCTGACCTAACGGCAGACGATAAACACGCCACAATAAGACCACAAGACATATTGCTGACACTCGCCTACTTCGTTAGAGCGACAAGTCAAATAATCTGATGGTGTTTGTACCGAAGGTCTTACAGTACACACACCACACTATGCAACACACCTAATATACTGGTTATACAGTAACAATCTTAATTGACCAAAGCTAGTAGAAAAACTACCCTAGTCTATCCTTATTTACGATAGTGTATAGTAGCCTAGTTTTGCGACTCTTATTCTGCTTAATTATAGAGGCGTCTTTGTTTCCCGTAGAAGAAAGAAAATCAGATGGTTTGTAAAACGTTGTACCTGTCGCTTTCCCCTTCTCCCCTCCCAGAGAGTCTGAAACCACCGCAGAAAAGAAAACCGAACACCGAAACGCAGCTATGCAATTTTCTTTGCAGAAAAATTAGATGGCAGTTGTTTTGGCAACGAGCTCACAGCCGGCAGCTGATTGGCCCTAAACACGTTTGGCGGCGTTGCGACTGTCGCTAGCGACGGACTCTCGAAGAGCGGTCTGGCTGGCTGGCGGCCGAATTAAAGACCCGGAGGACGGAGAGAGGGGTGGGGAATGGGGGGGAGAAGCTTCCCGTGCTGTTTCCACGCAACAGGGAGCGCGCTGCCGCGAGCCCAACCAATAAACGTTTTGCAGAAATAAAGTCAACCCTTTATTAGATTACGAAGAGCAGCGCAGGAGGCGGGGAAACGGGACGAAAGATTCCGGCTGCTCGGCCGCGTTTGCTGCTGCAGAGCCTACCCGCAGCTTGGTCTGCCCCAAAAATAGCAAGCGCGACGGCACTGTAGTTCCGGCGAACAGATGGCGGCGACGCGGGACTGGCTCTCCACTACACTGCCGCAAACACTGCCTCTTCTCTTGACCTGCAGTGTAAGTTCTCTTCTAACTCGTTTCCATGAAACTGTCTACAACCAGAAATTTTATCTTATTACTCAGAAGAGAGTTTCACACCTCATGCATCCAATATCAGATACTTTCCCCTGCAGCAATATACACTGAGTGACAAAAAAATTGAACGACCATAAGGAGAGAAGGAAACGAAATCAAACTTCACTGGTTGAGAAGGTATGGGATATTGTATCTGTGATTATATATACATCTACATCGATATTCCGCAGTCCACCTTTCCTGTTCCACTCGCAACTAGAACGAGGAAAAACCGCCTATCTACATGCCTCCGTATGACCCCTAATTTCTCGTGTCTTATCTTCGTGGTCCTTAGGCACAATGTACGCTGGAGGCAACAAAATCGTTCTGCAGTCAGCTTCAAATGCCGGTTGTCTAAATTTTCTCGCTTGTGTTCCTCGGAAGAATGTCACCTTTTCTCCAGGGGTTCCCATTTGAGTTCCCGAAGCATCTCCGTAACATTTGCATGTTGTTCGAGCCTACTCGTAACAAATCTAGCAGCCCGCCTCTGAACTACGTCGAAGTCTTCCTTTAATCGTACCTAGTACGGATCCCAAATACTCGAGCAGCACTCAAGAGCAGGTCGCACTAGCGTTGTATATGCCGTCTCCTTAGCAAATTAACCACACTTTCCTACAATTCTGCCAATCAACTGGAGTCGACCATTCGCCTTCTGTACCACAATCCTCACATGCTTGTTCCAAGTCACATCGCTTTGCAGTCTTACGCAGATACTTAAACGACGTGACTGTGGGAAGCAACACACAACTAATACAGTATCAGAAGATTACAGGCTTTTTTCCCTACTCATCCGCATTTTTCTATATTTATACCTAGTTGCCATTTTTCACATCAACTAGAAATTTTGTCTAAGTCATCCTCCTACAAACGCTTAACTTCGACACTTTACCGTACAAGCAGCATCATCAGCATACATCCGCAGATTGCTGTCCACCCTGTCCTACAAATCATTTATGCATGTAGTGAATAACAGTGCTCCATCACACTTTCCTGGGGCACTCCTGGTTGCAATATCGAGTCAAATTTATGAAGAAGTTTTCAGTATGAACCGACTTATCTGTAAGACTTTGCACTCCCTCTGACCCGGATGCAACCACTGATTCGCTTGGAAAGGGTACTATAGGGGTCTCGTATCCTTTCATGAGGGAAGTTGGCCCGCAACTTTTGTAGCTGGTCCTTGATATTCTGGATACTGGCAAAGGTTCGGACCTGAAATCCCACAAGTTCTGCTACGGACAGGTACAGGGATCATGCTGGTCAAGGGAGTAATTCAACAAAACTCAGACAGTTCATAGGGACGTGTGCCGTGTGTAGACGGCCTTTATAGTGTGGCGTGAGAGGTGACACAGGAGGGATCACGACGTCTGTGAAGTAAAACTGTGCCGTCAGAGTTCCCTCGGTCTCTACCAGCCGTCACTGCTAGTCATACCGGATGGCTGCCCACACCAAGATGCCAGGAGCTCCGCTGGACCTCTTCAAAATATTGATAAAATAGGACGTCCCACAAGTGGCCATCAAAGTAGCTGTCAGTGGTCATTCAGGCTAGTGCGAAAACTACGGTTCATCGCAAAATACAAAACCCATTCATCAGCAGTCCACGCTTCACAGTTACAGCGCCACACCAAACCCAACCATTCGTGTCATGGTGTTAACGTTAGCCTATGCATGGCACTATAATTTCATAGCCAGTATGCTGCTTCCCGCCTACCAACGGGGTGGGACGACGCAGAACGTTGCAGGGAGTTCTCGTATGGCGGGCGCCAATGAGAAGGGGCTACAGAGTTCTTGCTGCACAATACGGAGGTTCAAAAATGGCTCGGAGGACTATGGCACTTAGCTCCCGAGGTCATCAGTCCCCTAGAACTTAGGACTACTTAAACCTAACTAACCTAAGGACATCACACACGTCCATGCCCGAGGCAAGATTCGAACCTGCGACCGTAGCGGTCGCGCGGTTCCAGACTGAAGTGCCTAGAACCACTCGGCCACAACGGCCGTCACGATACGGAGGTCCTCACTTGTGATGCTCAGACATTTTCGACCAGGGTCTCGGTTACGGGTATACCTGGCGTCTCGTTCCCATGCAGTCCAACATTCGGCCACTGTCACATCTGAAGTCCCCACAAATCTGGATGTTGCACGATTCGACCATATAGAGACCCAGGAGAAGACTTGCTTCAAACTCTGTCAGGTGATGATAACGCTGTCTGAAACGAGTACGCGACACTGCGTGTCCTTCAGAATTATCATTCCGTTCAGCTGCTCTTCCAGGTCCTTTGCTGTCTCTGACAGAATTACAATGTCATCGGCAAAGCAATGTTTTATTTGTTTTGTTTTCCCTGAACTTTAATTCCTATTCAAAATTTTTCTTTGGTTCTTCTACTGCCTACTCAGTGTACAGATAAATAACATCGGGGATAAGCTACAGCTCTGTCTCAGTACCTTCTCAACCACTCTTTCCCCTTTCTCTCCCTCAACTCTTTTAGCTGCCGTCTGGTTTCTGTACAAGTTGTAAAGAGCCTTTCTCTTCCTCCATGTTACCTTTAGAATTTCAAAGAGAATATTCCAGTCGACGTTTTCAAAAGCTCCAAAGTTTCTCTAACTCTACAAATGCTATAAACATTGATTTGCCTTTCCTGAACCTATCTTCTAAGATAAGTCGTAGGATCTGTATTGCCTCGAGTGTTTCTACATTTCTCCGTAATCCAATCCGATCTTCCCCTTGGTCGGCTTCGACCAGTTTTTTCATTCTTCTGTAAGGAACTCATATTAATATTTTGCAACCGATAGTTCGGTAATTTTCACACCTGTCAGTAACTACTTTCTTTGGGACTGGAATCATTACATTCTTCTTGAAGTCTGGTGGTAGTTCACCAGTCTCATACATCTTACCAACCGGATGGACGAGTTTTGTCATGGATGTCTCTCCTAAGGCTATCAGTAGTTCTAATGGAATGTTGTTTACACCCGGGACCTTGTTTCGACTTAGATCTTTTAGTACTCTGCCAGATTCTTTTCGCAGTATCGTATCATCCATCTCATCATCGGCTACGTCCATTTCCCGTTCTATAATGTTGCCTTCAAGTTCATCTACCTTCTATAGAGCCGCTATACACTCATTCCACCTTTAAGCTTTCCTTTCTTTGTTTAGCACTGGTTTTCCATCTGAACTCTTCATATTTACACAGCTGCTTCTCTTTTCACGAAGACCTCTTTAATTTTCCTGTAGGCTGTATCTTCTCCTAGTGAAATATTCTTCTAAATCCTTAAATTTGTCCTCTAATCATTCCTGATTAGCCATTTTGCAACTTGCTGTCAGTCTCATTTTTTAAACTTTTCTATTATCTTGCACCTGCTTCTTTTGAAGAATTTTTATATATTCTCCTTTAAGCAATTTAATTCAATATCTCTTATGTTATCCAAGGAATTCAACTAGGTCTTCCCCTTTATTTATCCTGTGCTGCCTTCATATTTCATCCCTTAAAGCTATCCATTCGTCTTCAACTGTATTCCTTTACCCTGTTCTAGTCGACCGTTGCCTAATGCTCCATCTGAAAATCTCTCAAGTCTCTGGTTCTTTCAACTTATCCAGGTCCCATCTCGTTAAATTCCTACCTTGTTCCAATTTCTTCAGTTTTAATCTGCGCCGGCCCGGGTGACCGTGTGGTTCTAGGCGCTACAGTCTGGAAACGAGCGACCGCTACGCTCGCAGGTTCGAATCCTGCCTCGGGCAGGGATGTGTGTGATGTCCTTAGGTTAGTTAGGTTTAATTAGTTCTAAGTTCTAGGCGACTGGTGACCTCAAAAGTTACGTCGCATAGTACTCAGAGCCATTTCTTTTTTTAAAATCTGCAGTTCATAAGCAATAAATTGTGATCAGAGTCCACATCTGCCCCCGAAAATGTCTTTCAATTTAAATTCTGTTTCCTAAATCTCTGACTTACCATTATATAATTCCGCTGTCTTCATGTTTCTTCCAAGTATGCAATATTCTTTTATGATTCATAATCAAGTGTTAGCGAGGATTGAAGTATCTTCTGTGCAAAAGTCTACCAGACGGCATCCTCTTTCATTCTGTCCCCGAGTCCACGTCCACCTACTAGTTTTTTTTTTTTTTTTTTTTCCTGCCTGCGAATTCCAGATCCCCATCATAATTAAATTTCCGTCTCTTTTAACTATCTGAAGAATTTCCTTTACCTCATGGCACATTTCTTCAATGTCTTCATCATCAGTGGAGTTAGCTGGCACGTAAACTTGTACTACTATTGTTGGCGTGTGCTTCATATTTCTCTTGGCTACGATAATGCGTTAATTACGCTGTTCGTAGTAACTTACCCAAATTCCTATTTTCTTATTCGTTAATAAACTGACTTCTACATTACCCCTATTTTATTCTGTACTGTGATCTAGAAAACAAGGCCATCCAAAATACCTGAAGAAATATTATGTGCAATAAAGTCTCAACCATAAAATATTTCCTTAAAAACGGAACGAAATGTGCTGGTTTGAAAGACGGACGTAGCAGGAAGGAAGAAGTTTCTGAAACAAACACTCGGAGCTCAGGAATAGACGACGGTGAAGCGTGGACGTTGTCAACGAAGACAAGAAACAGCTGAAAGGGTTAGTGATATGGGTTTATAAAAAGCTGTTAATAATTTCGTGGTGATGTAAAAGGCGCAATAAGAAGAGAACAGAATAAAACACCAGAGATATATATCTCTGGTGCTATTCTATAATTCTGCGCAACGGATTAATCTGAGATGTACCCTTAACCCTGTGGCTCCTGCAAGATGCAATTTCCACCCCCACACTACTCTAAAAGTCACACAAACGCTCCTAACGTTCTGAAGAGAAATGCCTGAAAAACTTTCAGCAATAAATATCTTCTGGAGTCGTTCGCTGTAAGGAAATGACACAAAAATTCACAAAATCTCTTTCGTAACTAGTGGGATACTTGGGTACTGGAGTAGTGCTAGTTAGTGTAAAAAAAACAAGAAACTAACGAAAATTAATATTTTTTTTTTGCAAAAATTTTGAGAAATCACAATGGCACTTTTATTTATGAACTGAACAAGTTATTTCCGGGTTCTTTTCGGAATGTGAAGTTACCTCTTAAGGAGAGGATTCGCTAATGAAATTTCTATACAAAGTTTAAGATTGTTATTGACTTGGCCGAACGGCTGAGAGCCGTGCCTACTCAACTTTAATAATGATGCTTTAGAATGTTGCTACGTACGGTCGAGGCTGTCGCGTGTGAAATGCAGTGAAGTGTACTGTTGTAGAGGAAATATGGGGCTCACAAGAGCTGTAGCGCACAATACTTTAAGCTGCGATGAATGCTGTCTGCACCACGCACTGCTGACAAATAAGATAACTCTCGTTCTATCTGGATTGACCTTCGCCAACCAAACTCTCCCTACGTCTTGATGAAGCAAGGACTCCTATTCCCCCATAGTCTAACTATTGGCGTGGTACGCTGGTCATATAACCAGTCCACCGTGATGCCACTCAAAAATTCGCTCACAGGCGTTTAACTGTAACTCTGTCCATTCACACTCCATAATATGTGTGGCGGCTAACGCAGTGAGAAACGCTTAATCGCAGGGACTCAATATAGAGTCGCACTCCGATTCGCTCTCGACAGAAGTGCTCTCCCAGTGAAGTACTGCGGAGAGACTTGTTCCTCGCTCTCTGAGTATACGTACGAGCGCACATGCTCTCGTTACGTGTTCTCGCTCCAAGAGCGACAACGGAACGGCGCCTCTCGACAAAAGACGTGAAGGGATATATCTTGCAGTCTCTTCTAGTACTCCTTCAGCTCAAGGCATCAGGAATATCGTCTGCCAATTAGCATTGCTCTTCTAAAACGTGAGAATGGCGTTTCGTTTAAGGCGACCAATCGGGAAATCTGTAGCATCGGCGTTTGGCGTTTGCTGTCTCCCTGTGAAAACCTCTGGAACTGCGTGCTATGTTTGTACAGAATGCGTAGACTGGGCGCTCCCACACAACTTAGCGGAATTTGCCTTTAAGCCAAACAGGGGTCGTTCTCCATTTCAATCAGGCAAACGCTATCTGCTCTACAGGCGGTCACCAGCTGACGTAGATAGGTTGACTCGTCCTCTGAAGGGACCAGCCTCCTGGCATGCGGTTATCCTTTCCCGAACTAAAAGGTTTTGTGACCGTCGTGTCTTGAATGTTTGTGTATATGCCAGCCTCTAGTATTTCAACCCTGGTGCGGACTTGTGATATACTGGTTATTTGCATATCGTTTAGATTAATTCATACAACATTGACTTTATCTTATCGAGTTTGGGTACGAATGAAGCGTCTTGATGTGCAGAATATGATTGTGAGGGTGGAATATGTAAGCAATGAAGGTCAGGAGATCACGACATCTTACAGTATTTATAACCCTGTATTCACCTGACGAGCAGTCCTGTTCCTCCTGCCATTGAACTTCACTAATTCCCACTGTATTTAACTTTATCCTATCCATTCTCCCTTTTAAATTTTCTAACCTGCCTGCTCGACTAAAGGATCTAACAGTACTCGCTCCAATCCACACAACGCCGGTTTTGTTTCCCTCATGACATCCTCCTGAGTAGTCCCCACCCGGAGATCCTCATGGGGATTATTTTATCTCCGGAATATTTTATCCAATAGAACGCTATCATCATTTAACTATACAGTATAGCTGTATACTCTCAGGAAAAATTAGACGTTAGTGTCCCCGTGCTTTCAGTCGTTCGCAGTACCTGCACAGCAAAGCAGTTTTGCTTCAAGAGCATATCAGTCAGTCACCCCGAATGTTGCCCCTGTAGCTACTGGAAAGGTTGCTGCCTCTCTCCAGGAGCGACAGGTTTGCCTGACCTCTGAACTGACATCCCTCCATTGTTGTCGTACCTACGGTATGGCTATCTGTATCAGTGATGCACTTAAACAAGGTCCATGGGTCGTCAATTAATAACATCAGAAGACTATAACTAAGAAAACAAATTAGACGTGACAAATAATAAATTATTTCAATTTCTGTACTGTGTACTTAGCAAGGTGTCCTACACTTGACAGTCTAAATCTTGACCTGATAGTTCAGTGGACTTCGTAAGGAAGACTTTGATGGAAAAATCTAACCAGGTGTTTATGAAGAAGAATAAAAGAAAAATGCACGAATGTCGGTAACATAATTGATGGCAAGAAAAGACTTCCTGTTTACTGTCGGTTTAATCATAAGAAACACAAAGTTATATTCAAGTCTGATTCCATTGCAACTGTAGTGATATATTTCAAAAAAGGAAAAGGAATTCAGCAACCATTCGCAAATCCAGGCTGTATTTTACTGCAGATCTAGATTCAGCCACTGGATAGCTATCGTCAGCGCGTTTAAACTGAGTCACATACACAAGCTTGATGAGCCTGTCTGACTCCGTTTGAACGCACTGAGGATAGCTATTCAGTGGCTGAAAGCTAGATCTGCAATAAAATAGACTGAATTTGCAACTGATTGCTTAATTATATTCCCTTTTTTGTAACTGATTAGTATGCACGGATACATAAAAATGTAATTGGTTGAATATTTTAAAACCGACAATCAGAATGCTGCAAATTACCCCAACGAACCTCTCTGTTCTCCGAAATTTCATACGTGCTGCATTGTTTTCCATAATTTTGTCTCAGTAGCATTCTGTTCCAAGTTTATGTTAAATCTTCACGTAATTTTTAATTTGGTATGAGGCCTAAATTGTAACTATTTTATTCAGTTGTTCAAAATCATATTTCCAGGTGACAGTCTTTATTACACTGATCGCAGTTCCATGTTATTCAGAGGATATTCAATTTGTACTAGAAATGCAGGAGGTCATATTTTTCAGTACTTTCTAGGAAACTGCCCTGTACAGCTCACCGGTGAAGCGCGTTTTAGTGTTTCGTTGTATTTGAGATTTACTGACAGACTGTGAAATAACGGCAATTCAAAACAATTGGAAGAAAATTAATCTACAACTATTGCTCTATTTTTATTTATAATTGTCCAACGCCATGACACTACAAGCGCTATTAATTTGGTTTCCCCACTGCCTAAAGGCCTTGGTTTCTTGGGGCACATTTAAAGTGTCATGTTACAACTTTTAGCTGTCTTCTGTCTTTGTTAGCGACACTTTTAGTTTCACTTTTGCCTCCTCTAAGCAGACATATCTATGATTGTAAGATTTTTTTCCTGAGGTCAATCACGGGGAAGATTCTGAACACGATTCATCTCTCTGATTTCACGAAGTTGTCAGTACTATAGTAGTCACAGTGGTGAATCGCTCTGAGGGCATAGAGACTCGATGAGAACATCAAAGGAAATTCTGGACATAGTAGGCATGATTCATGCTGCCAGATGTGCTACGGTGCCTCAAAGGAAGGCCAGAGGAATCTGATACCTGCGGTCTGAATGCTCCCACGTTCCTCATTCATATCGAACTATATCTGCCATGCAGGATTATTTCAGCTCACATCACACTAGTGAGTGAATTGCTTTACACAAGACAAACACGTCCTCCAGTACCAACGTAGGTTCAGTGTTCATTAATAGCAGAGTATCAACGGTAAGACATAACTTTACTGTAGAAATAGATTTAGTACGATGGATCCTGCCAACGAGACAGTAAAATAAGAACAGAGGATATTGAAGAAGGACTTCGACAAATGTTGGATTGAGAAATACATACGATTGCGATATGACGTAGAACTGATCAGGAGGATAAAACCGATAACTTCATTTATTATAAAACTGAGACTGTTGTACTACGAAGCACTTTTTTGGTTGACTTTCGTTGCACGTAATATGTACGATGTGAGATTTGGAAGTTAATTGTTTGCTAGTCATTGTACATATCATGTAATGTTAACGAAGTCACTCTGTTTTATGATTCTGTATCGAAGGACACTACCGTCGGATTCTTATCTTGACGTTGGCTTACCAATGATTTGAGCCTATTACAGTTTTGAAGATGATGGTTTAAACTGTCGAAACCGGTAAAGTGAACCAAGTAAAGGTTTTCTTGTGCAGCTGGCGACTGACTTTTTATCTTTGTGGAAATATTCCGCAACTACTGAGCTACAGCTAAGAAGAAAATCATTTTTATAAAGTATGCAGAATTGCTGATTACTGGTAGACCTGCAATAGGATGATATCAAAGATAACAATACGAAGATGATCACAAGAACGCAAAGAAGGTTTTATAAAAGGCATCACAGAAAGCACAACCAGCACTATGGACTGTCAGACAGGTGACACAAAACTGCCAAAGTTTGAAACTGAATACGGAACCAGAATGCGAATTTGAAATCTGTAAGATGACTGAATGTAAGAATTGCGCTAGGGGATGAAGAGATGTTGGCAGGAGAACAAGATATGACATTGGCCTGTAAATGCTGATTTGTTATATTTAGCCTATAAACGCAAAAGTAGTGAAGAAAGTAAAGTAATAATACCAACGGAATATCTGCTTCTTCTCTAGGGCAGGATCACCTTCCTATTGGACAAAGATGAAAAAGAAAATCAGCCACTGTTGTGACAAAAGAATCATTATTCGTAAAGTGAGTGCATTTCCCTCGCTCTTGTAATGGCTCCAGAGATATATATATATCTGGTGTTTTATTCTGTTCTCTTCTTATTGCGCCTTTTACATCACCACGAAATTATTAACAGCTTTTTATAAACCCATATCACTAACCCTTTCAGCTGTTTCTTGTCTTCGTTGACAACGTCCACGCTTCACCGTCGTCTATTCCTGAACTCCGAGTGTTTGTTTCAGAAACTTCTTCCTTCCTGCTACGTCCGTCTTTCAAACCAGCACATTTCGTTCCGTTTTTAAGGAAATATTTTGTGGTTGAGACTTTATTGCACATAATATTACTTCAGGTATTTTGGATGGCCTTGTTTTCTAGATCACAAATGTTCCATTTTCTTCCAAACTGTTTTCGGAAAATTTGACTTTTTCTCAGAGTCTGATCTGTCTTCAGATATTCTTCACTACTTTTACCTGATGTAGTGGAGTTGATAATAATCTATAAGTGATTTTCGTCAGTTTTCTGTCACGCACTTGATGGTAATATTCTCTACGTTCGCGCGCCATGCTAAAATGACGACTCAAGGAAGGTTCTGTATGTCCATCCTTTTAGCAGGAGGTCTCTGGGACGACGGCCGTTTACTACAGTGGCAAAAAATAAAAACACCTACAGCCGTCCTTATGATTTTATTTTATTTTGTCTCTATCAGTTTCAATGCTTCATTGCGATATCTTCAGGCCAGTATGCATAAAACATTAAAGATACCATTATCAACTTATCAATCAAGTTACATAGAAACAGATTTAAACAGAATGAGGACAGTGGCAAGACTCCACAAATGAATTTACACCGAACATTTTACAGAAACAATTTTCTAATTCCTGGCATGTAATGGATTTTAGTTTTAATATAATCGAAAGACCTAAGTGTGTACTAGTTACAATGCGTTTATTCATAACAATATAATTCATATTTCAGTTACTTCCTAGTGGGCACTTATGTTTAACACACAAGAGTACTTCTTGAGCGGTGTGCTACTCAGTAAGCTTTCCTGTATCATCCTTCATGATACACTGCATCCTTGCAGGGTTCATAGTATTCCTGTGTGTGATAGTATTATTGCAGTACACGATATATGATACATTCGCAGATGAATGTTATGTTTGCATCATGAACAGTTTCCTTGTGGGCGTCTTTCATACATTCTATCCATATACGTGGGTCCTACATTAGTTTTATACCAGGTCTTGGGCGCTCATTTTATAGAGATGACATAATATATGGCTCTCATCTGTGTACAAATAAGCGTTTTATGCTTTGAGACGATACGTAGGTCATGTTCCTTCGTTTTACTTCTTTATAAGGCATTTTGCCTTCCATTCATCACCTTTTACAGTTATTTTGTCTTACAGTAATTTATTTCAGGGTTGTGCACATAAAGCATGTCCCACTGTCTAATAAAAATCATGAAGAGCATTTAAAGAAGTTTTAATAGGTAGTATAATTGTACAATGTACTGAGTGGAAATTCGTGATGGTTCATTTCAGATATGTGGCAAACACCCTCGAAGAATTATCACAAATGCAACAATAGCTCAGAACATTACGTTTCGAATATTGTGCTATGAAACCAAAGTACAAAAATTTAAACCCCATACAGATGAAGAATTTATTTTCTTACTTTCATTGATCCAAATATACAGACTGGAAGTATCACACAAGTGCCATTATTTTTGAATTTTATCAGTTCAAGCATTGCAGCACATGCTGCGACAGGTGATGGTGTCTGTCTATAAGGTACACTGACACTGAACGCCATTCTTCTTACCAATTTCTATGTAGCTTACAAACGCAGAAACTCACTGTGAGCATCTGCCT